>NC_064440.1:5000-305000 GCF_023343835.1 Lagopus muta | reverse complement strand
TATCCTCTGAATTTAGAGTTTTATTTCATCCAATTTGCCCTTCTATTTTTATGTGAATAGATCTCTCTTACTACTGAGAAAAATACATTTGCCATTTGCTAAAATAATCTACCGGCTCCTACAATACAGTTGATTAATTACTTACATAAATAAAAGGAACAATACTCACACTACTTTGTGAAATAGGTGACTGAGGGACTCAGGCTGGGATTTATTTTGCTGTCAACCATATCCTGTAGTGATCTGGGGAAAGACAGCACATCCTTCCTGCCCAGAGTTCCTCTCAGCCACCACCATTCAATACACAGGACTGATTTCTTCATCTGGTGTCAATAAACAGCAGACTACAGTCTTCAGTTCTAGAGCATTTTGTTGTCCTGATCTTTTTGGTCAGTTACATGTCTGGTTTTCTCCCAGTCCTTTGGGATCCTGAGAGATTGTCCTGAACAAACATCCCTTTTTCTCTCTCCAACCACATGGTACCAAAGGCAGTTGCTATGTACTCTTAGATCTAGTTGCTACGTTGCACATACTGGTATCAAAACTGCACCTTGAATTGTGGACTGTTTAAGCCACATATCTACAGCCAGAACCAAAAATACGTTCTCAATAGAAGCAGTGACACTGAAGCAAATTCTGTTCAGGCTCTGGGAACTATGAGCTTTCCCTGAAGCTCTCCTAAGAAATGCTAGCAGAATGACTGTGGTGCTCCAGTTCTGTGAGCTGCAGGTAGGAAATAAGACAAGAATTTCTAACATAATATTCTGAGGCTGTTGGACTTCAAAGAGCACTGAGCAGAAACTAACAGGAAGTGCCCGTTTTTCTGTTCCAGAGCATGACCAAGCTTAAACTATTAAAATGGAAGCTCAGTGCATAAAAATTATCTGCAGAGTACTGTGGGAACAGCCCTGCAGGTTGCAGCACACACAGCAGGTGTGGTAGAATGTTTGTACCTGGTCTGTAGCAGTTGTTCTTCGTTAGGGTCACTCAGTGCACGCATTAAGTTGACCGCTTTCAGATGACACTCCCCCAGTTTAGCTTTTTTAGCCTTGGGCACGCTAGGAAAATACCACTAATTAAGCTATTCTTAGCTCAAACCCAAAATGGTGAATATGATATAAAGGACACACCTATTGGAAGAAGAAAAACAGTTATCTGTGAAAAAGAAAAGAGGTAGTTGTACAAACTTTCTGCATCGTTCACTGTAATAAAAGCAATGGATTACATTGTATTGTTTTGAGATGGCTGTCAGCCAACAGGAGCTGACCAAGTGGCCAAGATTCACTTCTGTGTGATAATGAAAGGAAAATAGTACAAGCCTGTGCATGGGTGACTTCAGCCAGGCAGAGTGTAATGTTTTCTGACCTGTCCTGGGTGACATGGTGGACTTGAAAATTCTATTTAAGCATAACCTAAATACAATCATAAACTTTAACAATGAAATGGGTAAGGTCTCTTATTTCGAATCATTATGGAGTGGTGACTGGTTGTAAGAGTATCAGTGGCAATCTCATGGTGCGTTGGTGATAGCTCTCATCATTGCAGCCCTTCGTACAGGAAAGGCTGTGCACTAATTTTGGCCATTACCCATGAGTTTGCTCATCTCGTTTGCTGATCCTTGGAGAAGGAAAGAATAAGGAGAGAAGAGAGAAGGTCGGGTTTGAGAAAGATGATCAGTCTGTGCAATAACAGCCTTTCTTTTTGCATCAGTCGGCAGCACATCTTCATCACCGGCTTTATTAGGAATTAGAGAACCCCGCTCTGAATACGATAGAACTCAACCTCCTATGCAGTATTATAACAACCACGGCGATATCATTGCTCATAAAGACATCTACACTGGTAAGGCACTAGCTAGGTGACCTCCTAGCTGGAATAGGTAAATATTCCTTCTATGTGGAGTCCGTGCAATCATAATATGGACAGCTGCATTAGCAGAAATGTTGCTTTTAATGTTGTTTTCACTTTTATTCATAGCATGAGGAGAAAAAAAGAGGTTTTTTATTTACCTGCTAATGTCTTTAAAATTACAAACATCACCAGAATAACAGATAGTCTTTGAGGTCCCTTCCAAACCAAGCCATTTTTTGATTCTATGAATAAGAAGAGATCTGTTTATACACTGGGAAATGAGGTGCTTGGAAAACTTATTTTAGTTTAAAAATCTGTTGCAGAAAATTACTTTATTATACGCTTTATATGTTATAATCAAACATTATTTTAATATGCATATATATTGTCATGTTATTATAAAGCTATACCAGTATTTCACACTTTCCTGATTTTGCTTTTCCTTCTTCAAGTCACAAAATAAGAGATGTCAGTAAAAAGGGAGAAATAAATTTCTCATTTTAAAGGTTATCAGCAGCACACATGCATGGAGAAAGGAAAAAAAGCATTGGGGTTTCTGCTTAACTACTGGTGAGGGATAACATTCACTTGTATCTTATGGCCATATTATTAGTAAACTATAAAGTCTGCAGACTTAATTGTTGGAGTGCTACATAATTCTTCTAGATAAAATAAAAGCGCAAAGACAAAAAATAGACTGAAGTTGATGCCAAAACCTATTTTCTCACAGGTTCTAGCAAAACATCCCCAATTTACATCAGCTCCTATTCCTCACCAGCGAGAGAACAGAACAGGCGGCTACAGGTGAGTCTGAAATTTGGTTTTGGAGTGATACTGAAATGACTCAGCACATGGTGTTTTAGTGGAACGCTAAAGAGTTTAAGTACACTTTGCAGTGTCAGAGTCTTTTCTGCAGAGAGCTGAGCATTTCTCTCCTCAGCAGTACGTAAGCTGTTGTCAGCTTACCGCAGTTTTCTTTCTGTAGTCCCACATCCTTGTACGTTCTTGGCACGGTTGGATCTCAGACAGCTGTTCTGACTTGGCAGATATTTCAGGTGCTGTATTTTCTACACGTGCCCTAAAAGCTCAGCTGTGGATTGGTACTGGCTCTGCAGTGGATGCAGGTGGGTGACCTGTAGACAGGCCGAGAGGTTTTTCCTGCGTTAGTTTTACCTGGAGCCTTAGGGGTGTTCCATGCAGGTTTCATCATTGGAAGAGCTACACTGAACTCTTCAGGGAGAGTTTTGTGTGTAATGTATGTAAGTTCTAAAAGCAAGCATTTTCTCTGTTTAATTACATTTTAAAAGTTTATTTTTCTTTCACGTTGTCAACAGCATCAGCAACTGTACTACAGTCAAGAAGATACCAACAGGAAAAACTGCGACGCGTACAGGTTGTACCTGCAGTCCCCACACAGCTATGAAGACCCGTACTTTGACGATCGAGTTCACTTTCCTGCTACTTCAGACTACACAACACAGTATGGACTGAAA
This sequence comes from Lagopus muta, assembly GCF_023343835.1. NCBI lineage: Eukaryota > Metazoa > Chordata > Aves > Galliformes > Phasianidae > Lagopus > Lagopus muta. The sequence continues at coordinate 301,656 of NC_064440.1, read as the reverse complement.
TCAACCACAAATTATGTAGACTTTTACTCCACCAGACGATCTTCTTATAGAGCAGAACAGTACCCGGGTTCACCCGACTCCTGGGTGTAGCATCAAAGGAAAAAAAACCAACAGTGTATTTCTCATCGTGCTTGAGAAGAAGTGGAATGGCCTCATTTGATGTCTCGGTTATGAAATCTGAAGGTGAAATAAAAGAGGAAACGAGGAAGTCTTTTGGTTTGGGTTTTGAAGGGCATTTGGCTTTGGTTTGGGTTTTTTTGTTTTAGTTTTTGCTGGGGGTGTTTTTGGGTGAGGAACCGTCAGAGAGAAAATCTGGAAGGGATGCTTCTTTGCTCTGTTTAGATGTTAGGTATTATTACTTGTAGCTTCTGTAGTCTGGTGAGGGTGTGGGCGATGTGATGAAAGGTTTGAGAATTGAGTAAAATGAATTTGGAAAGTGCGTAGGTCAGAGCAAATTAAACCTGTTTTTTATGTGAATAAAAGTCTTGTTCTGATAGTTTGTACAGAAAAAAATAAAATGGATGCCCTTGTTTTATTGATATTACTAAATGTCAAGATTGTATGCTATTATGTCGTGTAAATTTCTTTCATTGGTGTAAATATGGAAATGCCACATTGGTTTAAAGTGCCATCCATTTGTAATGCAGTGTGTCATTTTGAAAGAGATTTGAAACATCGTACACACAAAAAAAATCCAAGAAAATGTTATAAATTAAAAAAAATACAACTAATAGCATAATTTTGAAGCACAAAGTCCAGTTCAGCATACCTGCGCCTCTCCCATTCCCATTCCCATTCCCATTCTCTCTGCATATTTCATACAAAAACAAACAAAAAACTTCACTGCCATTTTCTATGCACATGGAAGAACAATAAATATGAAAGTCTCATCCGTGGAAAGCTGGTCCCTGTTCTTTTTTTCTGAATTATTTTTGGCGTGTGGAATTTCAGGAACAAATACTGTGAATGCGAGGTGCAACTGCTTTTTTTTAATCAGGTTAAATGCATCAGAATCGCTTTGGCCACTGTCCCAGCATTCCACAGTGCATGTGTTCCAGAGGTGCCAGCATGAACCACCAAGGCATGAAGTTATTCCTACTCACCCTTTATTCCCCAATTACTTTGGCTACAGGCAATTGGGGTATGTTGGAACTTCATCCTGTTCTTCCCAGCACTCCTCCCCTTGTTCCCCCCAGTAAAATTTCCATCTTCTTGCTTTCAGAGAGTACAGTCTGTAGTTTGCACTTCCCTTGGATTTATTTACAGTCCACATGATTGATGATGTTAGTAACCATGGACTTTCCTCACGCTGTACAGTCTGTTGACTTTGTACTGTTCTTAGTTTTTTCTTTCCCATCCTAGCAAATTTCTTCAGTTTTCAGTGTCTGCAAATGCCCCCGTAGTGTTGGTGCAGTGATGACAGGTAAAGGTAAGCAGAACTGCTCCAATTAAATTCACCTCTCCTTACTTGGTTGGGGGGTACTTCTGTCCCCTGGCTGTACGAGGGGAAAGAAACAAAGGGGTGAACAGCCCAGTAGAGGAAACAAGTTGGGTTTTAACCTCTGTTACAGAGCCAACTCCCCACTGACTGCAGCGTGATGTTACCGAGGGACAGCACTGTGCAGGTGGAGCCTTTTCTTTCCTGGACTTCGGTTTTCTCCTTTTAAGGTAGGAAAGAGTTTCCATTTAATTCAGTTTGAGTTTGTTTCTGGTAAGAACAGTTTGGTCACTGACAGTTCAGTGACAGTTCTCACTGCCTTCAGAGTCGTGTACAAGGTTTGCTTCAAGGATGAATGCAGATCAATGTTGATCATTTGGTACACCCACAACTGTACTGAGCCAGATGTATTTCTTTGGTACTGCATTGTCCCACGGTGCTTTAAATTAGTGCTGGATAATGACAGGATCACAGTCTGCTCTGATTTCCTTGGAATCTGCTGACATCTTTGAATCATTCTTACCTCTCAGCTGAGACTTTAATCAGGATCAAAAGCAGCAAGGTGTGGGCGGGCAGCCAACTGGGATCTCCTGTGATGTGGCAGATCTATTTTGTTATGGTCATTTTCTTTGGCTTTTAATGGCCCCATCATCCGTGTATTTCCACACTTTGTCTTGGTACTGCATGATTACAGTCATCTCCACGGTATGCTTGTTGCTTAATTTCCCTTTATGTATGGTTTCAAACCAAATGCATGAAAGCAGGGAAAATCAGGGCACAATGTAATTTCTTTGCTCACCTTCAGGATGCAGGCTGGTGCTTGGGCCAGCCAAAGGGCTGGGAGTGTAAACGGAAGGCAGGGGCTTTTCAAATGCACTGTATTCATTGAGTTACATTCAGATTGATATTCTGGTGAGAAAAATAAAAGTTAACTACTCAAGACACCAATGTCCTTAGGACAGGGTGATGTTAATTTGGAAGTTAAAAAGCTAAACACTAGTAGTACCCTGGGAAATGTTCTTTATTTCCATCTTTCTAATAATTAAATTGTAAATGTGATGAAAGAAGTACTAAACCTTATCAAAATCGGAGAGTTAAATAGCTTACAATTAGAAGAGCTTGAGCTGTTGAGTCGTGCAGTACAGCAGCACTGTGCTAGTCCTTTCCCTACGGACTGCAGAGGGCAACTGAGAGCAGCACTGACCTCAGTGAAGCAATTATGCTGACTAAATGCTGAACGATGGGAAAGAAGGGCTGAAGTTAACATGTCCACGATTCCTTCTCCTGAGGAGGAAGCGCCTGCTATGAACAAGTCAGGGAATGTCAGCCATCCCTGCACGCTCGTGGCTCTCGGCTGTCAGCCCCAGACTGGTGCCCTGGCTGCTGTGCAGCTGCTCTGCTCACTGGCAATGCGGGTTGGCCAGCAGCTCGCACCGCCTTCTGAAATTTCTCCTGTGCATCAAAGACAGATGAGTGTTTTGGCAACATCCCAGGAGAAGCACTGAGCGACTCGGATGGGCGCAGAAGCTGCAGGATGTGTGCCGCAGCACCAAGAAAGAACCATGCCCAGGGCTGCAGTGAGACAGCCTGGCTGCGCGGCGGTGGGGAGGATGTGAGAGCTGCCGAGAGAGACAGAGCCTGAATGGGCCGAGCACAAAGTTACAGGCGCTCACAGGAGGGCCGTGCGGCTGAGCCTGCGAGCAGCAATCCTGTTGCCATGAAAAATACATTGGCTACAAAAGTTAATTTCTAGTGGGCTTTTATTTGGAAAGCGTACAAAGCCTCTTCCTTACCCTGCTGCAGGGACTGTGGCACTGTTCTGTACAGTTCTCATAGCCAGCAGTTTTCTCGTCTGCTGGCTTATCCAGTTACTTCCTGATTAAAGCATCCCAACTGTTTCACTTTGTGAAAATATTGATGACAGCTTTGCAAAACAATACAGGAAAAGTTACAGGAAAAAAAAGTGTTTGAAATCATCCTTTTTAGCAGTTGTTCTCTCTTTTTTCTTTTTTTTTCTTAATATCTTGGCCTTTAATTGAGGCTGAGGACATTTTACACTGTATACCTAAGTGTGCTTTTCTACCTCGCAGCGTCGATATTCTGCTCAGCTTACTCCATACTGATTTCCCATATCACTGCAATATAATACTGGCATTTGCTTGTGTTCCCATGTTGGCAACCTGTGTGCAGTTGTGATTTTGTGATGGCTTGTGATGTTATCCTCAGAGCACGTTCTCTGGGCAGAACAGTGTGCACCACTAGCAGGTGATGAGTTATTTGCAACCTCCCCAGCGCCATCGCTGCAGGACAGAATGAAATCTTCCTTACAAGAGAATGACTTTGTGCTTCAATTAGCTCAAATATTTATAGCAGTCAGTCTGCTGCGATGTGTATCTCTGTCATCATCATTAGCATGTAATGAATGTCGTCTTAGGATCTTGCAGCAGCATCTTTTGGCCCTACAGTTCCTGTTATCACAGGAGAGTGTTTGGGTTTCTGAGTGAATTCGGCTGGGTTTATTGTGTGAATTTCACAACTCATCCAGACCCAACCATGTTTCTGCATTAGAATGCCCAGTGTGCATTTAAAAGAAATTGATGCTTCAGTGAATGAAAGGACTCAAGTCTTTTGCTTCGCTGAGTCAAATGACTCCAATGGAGTTTGCACAATTGGAGATTAGAGACTTCAAGTAAGAAGTTATATTCCTGTGTGATGCTGTCTGCAATATGAGCTTTGCCAATTTCAGCTGATGGGCATGGAAATGTTTTTTTTCCTAAATTAAGTCTATGTCCTCATCTCTGACGTGATACATTTATGGATTTTTTTTCATGAGTTCTTCACAAAAAAAAAGGCCTGCTCAGAAGATCTTACCTCCAGCCATAAAGGACGCAAAAAGCTCGAGCCTTAGTATATATTAAGTCCTGGGGGGAGTTGTCATCGGGTTTGGAACACGACGACCTTAAAGGTCCCTGCCAACCCAAACCTATGTTTATGATTACTTGGATTTTTTATGGTATTTTAATTAACAGTAGAGTTGGCAATTATATCATAATTAGACTTGCTTGTGTAATCATCCGAGCTGTGCTACTTCCATAAAACCTAATCAGGTGTGTCTAAGACTGGAACACAGTAGAGGTCTTTCAGATCACCTCACTGCAGGCACTCGCTGCTGACTGCTGCGGGGCACCCTAAATACTGGTACCTGTCATCTCAATACCAATTATTTCTGATGGTAAAAGTCTCCTTCATGTGGATTACATGAAAAATACAAGCAGCAGGGTATTTGGTGAGGTGATTTCCAGCTGGTTCCTTAAGGCATTTGTGAGTGCATTTCTCCTGACTGGGAGAGTGAAATGAATGATCTCCCTGTGCACCAAGTAATCATGCACTATGAGAAGAGATTGATCTCCTTTAGGACTAAATGCAAAAATGTGTGGCTCACATAGATGGCTCATAATCAAGTCACAGTTCATTCATCGTGTCCTAAATAAATCAGGCAATCAAGTCAATCCAGAATCAGCTGGTGCACCACCAGAATGGGTACAGATGCAGGAAACTGAGATCATCGTATCCCATGAAATGCTGACTGTTGAGAATTTTCCCTCTGCCCAAAAATCATTTGTCATATGTGAGTGCTTAACATGGGAACAAAATACATAATCCTGCACTTCTATTTATACAGATCCTATTTAAAGCTGTCATTCATCCAGAGAGGTTGAAGAGGATTTATCTAATTCTAAATATTGCGTACGATTATTATCTCAAACAGTGAAACAGGAAAAAGGCCGTTCATCAACTGCCAAGAAGCCATTCAGCTTGGATCTGCCCACCTTGCTGATGTTGTTAAACGTTCCCACCTCAGGAGCGAAGAAAGAACATTTTAAAAACTTTTGGCTATGTTAACCTGTAGCAGCCTCTTCTCACACAGGACTGTAAGAGCTGGAAAGGAAATTCTGCTGCAGTCCAACTGCAACGTCTGTCCTGCTTGGCTGTTTACCAGTTATGCACTTTGACAATTAAATTTGTAAAGAATGCAAAGCAAAACCACTCTCAGCTGTTCTTTACTAAACTTTTCCCTTGAAACAAGGAAACTTCTGAGAGTATTTGAATGAGACTGAAAATGCCCCACATCTGAAAACGTGCTTGAAGCAAAGCCTACCAACTCAACTAACCGCACAGAACAGAACATGGCACTGAAAACGTTAAAAGTCTCCATGTATTTTTTTGCAGACTTGGCTGCCATGCATTTCTCTTTGCTACAGTGACTACCTGCTAAAGCTAACTGGTTTTAAGCCAGTGCACAAGATATGCTGGCAGCTAACAAATCTGACCGTCAGTCGGTTTGGTGCCATAGCTCAGAAGCTCTTTTGCAAGGAGCACTGACCGGCCATCGGGGCAGACAGACTGAGATGCAGTTCTCCTCAAGCAACAGGCATGAAAACGCCTGAGTGATGAACAGGGGTCTAGGCAGCATAGTTTGGAAAGTCCGTGCTGTGAGAAGGTTCGAAGGGCTGTGAAAGCTGTTTGCAGCTTGCCCGCCCTGCTGGTCCCGTGCGTGCTAAAATCCTCCACTTCGCGACCGCCATCTAGAGCCGGCCTGTCTGCACACCGTTACTTTCCTAACGTCGAAACGCTTTTGCTTCCCCGTGAAGTTAGAACAGAAAAATCACTTCCTGCACTTCGCAAGCAACGTGTAAACAGGATCCCAAGGAAGAAGTCCTTTCCCAAGACTTGTGTAGCTGCCACCCGCCCTTACGCACAGCCTCCATCCGAGCCGCGCTGCGCCTCTGCGCCGCTCCTCCGCTGGGTGTTACGCCCCCTGGTGGCCACTCGCTCTAACTGCAGAAAGCTGCGCCCGTCAGAGGAGCGGGCAGCGAGGCGAGTGACGGCGGCGGGCAGCTCCGAGCAGGCGTGGAAAACCAGGCACACAAAAATTGTTTTACTTTCCTCTGCTACCCTCCATTAAGGTCTGCTTTTAGGGATAATGGCCCGGAGCCGTGATCAACAAAATGATTTTTTCTTCTGTGTTTGATTTTGCAGTCTCTAAACCAGCTAATTTTTGTGGCACAGAGCAGAACATGTTTGCAGCACACAAAAAAATCTCTTTGACACCCAGATTTATGGCTTCAGGGATTGCACACAACCAGTAGTGACGAGGTCTCATCACAACACATGCAGATTTTGCTCTCTGACTCAGGCAGAGGCCACACCGACATGATTCAAGGAACCATCAGCAATACTTCTGTAACTGGATTTTTAAGCCACGGAATATTGCAACACAAAAAACCAGTGAGGGCTGTTTGTACTCTAATATTGCTGTGTATTCTCCCTCGGCACCGTGCGTGCGTTGAGCCCACAGGGTGGAGCAGGAATTGCCTTCTGCTCTCCCTGCCCATCATCCCACACAAAGCTGAGCGGCCTTAAGGCCCCGTTGTCCTACAAAATACTATCAGTGCTGACAGATTCAAGACGATGCCAAAACATAAGACCTTCATCCATAACAACGTTTGCACCACTTATTATTATTATTATTACTATTATTAGAAAATAATTCCTTAACGGATTTTTTAAAAAATATATATTTAAATACTGAAAACGAAAGTGTGAATGAATGTACCAAACAGTTACAGACTGGGTACATCCACTTCCAGTTCAGTGCTCCATTCTAAGGTTATATTCACACATTCACCGTGAGCGATGCTACTTTTGCACAGGCCATCGATACGGATGATGCTAATTCTACAAAGTGTAAAACAGGATTAAGGACTGTAACTCTGGGATTATAAACATCACAGAAAAGACTCGGAAAATCTTACCGACAAGGCGGTTATTCAGTACCGATCACGTCAAAAACCCCGTGTGGAGTAGGAAAGCCGTTACGGAGTTCTGCCTTTGAAGGCAGCTCCGTTCCGTTCCCGCAGTCTCTCCCCCGAGGCGCCGCACTGCGAGCTGCCAACGGACGGAGCGCCGTGCTGCGCTAACACCACGACGAAGCGCCGGGCTCTTCTTTAAGAAGAGAAGTTACAATTAACTACGTGCGTTACGTAAAGTGACACGTGAGAAACCAGCTTGTGCCACCCGCGACGGGAACTCCTCGCACGGAGCCACACCACACCGAGCATCTCGGGCGGTTCGAGAAACGAGGCGTGCTCGCCGTTCGCTGCTGCGTTGGAGGCGATGTTTGGCTGTGCAACTTTATCACTGATTGGTTCTTTCTTCCCTGAACGCGCTCCATAATTACCGCAGCGCAGCCGCCCCGCCCGGCCTCCCCGAGCCCGGCGATGGCTCGCAGGACGCTCCGAGAGCCGCTCGCGGTGCCGGGCGGCCGCGCTCCCCCAGGTACGGGCCGTGCTGCCGCGTGCGCGTCCCGCCGTGCGCCTCAGGGCCGCCCCGCCGGGCTCCTGCAGGTCCGCGCCAGCGCGACGCACCGGGCCGCGTCGGTGGAAGCCTCTGCTGCCGTTCCGCTCCGTCGGGTACCGCGTTTCGGCCCTCGGCGTTGCGACCGCCGCGTGCGGCTGGCGGCCCCGGGACGGACGGCGGCGGGCGCAGCGCGGAGCTGAGCCGCGTGCCCGGTTCGCCCCTCGGCCGCGCCGCTCCCCGGGCCGGGCTCATCCCGCGCCCGCTGGTCCCGGGGCGCGCTGACACGTGCTGGGCGCTTCCGGAGCCGCTTTTCCAAACGCAATTCTCTAGGGTCGGGAGGTAATTTTTTTTCCTGTTTCTCCGGCTGGCCTCAGCGCTCAGCTGCCCTTCAGGTGACGGGAACGGCTGATCGGCGCCCGTGCAGGCCGGGTCGGGCGCGCCGTCCCGGGCGCGGTGCCGTTGTGGCGTAGTGCAGCTCAGCGTTTCTGCGCCGTGCCGAGTTTTGTTGCCGTTGTTTTTTTCGCCTTACTCCTTTGAAAGTTGTGGTGCTCGTTAATTTGGAATCCAGCAGGGACTTTGGGCGCCTCGCGCTCAGCTCTCGGCTGTTCAGTTGCACAGCTTACAGGCGCTCACTAAAAAATCTGAGCACCGCACGAAAACTTTTGACGTCTCTTAGCTGCTTTGAAAAAGCAGAAGGCGGTTTCCCCGTCGGGCGGGCAGAGCCCCGGTTCCCGCTTGCCCGCGCGGCCAGACCGCGCAGCGCCCCGCTGGCTGTCGCGCCGTTGGTTTGTGCGCTGCCCGCCGCTCTGCGCGGCCCCAGGCGGGGGAGGGAAGGGAAAGGAAGGGCTCCCTGCTGGCCTTGGACGCTCCCCCAGAAAGCGAGCGCGTCCTCGTGCCGTCGCGTTGCAGCACGGTCAGCGTATCGCAAGAAGCTGCAGAACAGACCGTGCCGAGGCCTTGAAATATCCTGGCTTTTCACTGTTGTTAAACACGGCTAACGAAGCCCTGCCCCGAACTTCCACTTAACAGAAACAGGGATGAGCTTCCCCAGGTGGGAGCTTGAGGGCATTTAGAATCCTGCTGCTCCTTACTAAAAGCTAATTGAACACGGTTTCCATTTCAGAGACGTCTCATTTTGCAGTGATTGCCCGAACAACGGCGTTCCGGGTCTGTGGTGGATCTGCAGCTGTAAGATCAGTAGGCTGCTTATTTACTGCTGACGCAGCAGCATAGTCAGGTGCACGTAAGCGATGCTAGGAAGGACAGCCAAGCCCAGGTACTGCACATCTCCAGCACTGTAGGGCTGCGGCTGGCATGGCTGGAGAGTTGTTGTTTGTAAGCCTGAGTTTGTTGGCAGCTTTAAAACTTGAAGTGTCTTTGTGAACAGGAAGATGTTTCAGACAGTTTGTGTGTTCTGTGTTCAGAACTGAAGTTTCTGACAAGCCTCAGAGCTTAAATCGTTACTGTCAGATCATCTGTACTTTAATTAGTGCTAATTGGTTTTGTGATTGGCAGGTATCTTAATGAAGCGTAATTAAACTTGTTAGGACACAAGTGTAAGGTGCATCTGGTTCTTATCTGCATTACTGGCTTTCTTCTGAAGTGCCTTGATCACACTGTGGAACCTTTCTTGCTGTTTCAAAACTCGAAATGTTTGGAGTTGTGGGATTTTTTGTTTCTTGTATTTAAAATGGAATCTTGTCCTTAAAATGGATTGATTGTTCCATAAACTTACAGTGCTGGGATACGTGTAAGTTGCAGTGACCAGAGCCTCACTGACTTCCTGATTACAGCATCTGGAAGCTGGTTTGAGTTCGCTGTGACAGCATTTTGCTCTTTTTGGTGGATCTCTTTGGTTTACTTCATGCACATGTGTATATATAAGTGAAGTAAAAATAGAGTGAAGTGGTGAAAGAAAATTTCTTCTTAACATTTATTCGGGGTGTATTATTTTGTCTTCTCTGTCTAGCATGCAGTTCCATCTATAATGCTACATAAGTTGTATTTTCTTCTTGCAGTCAGAGCTGGAGGTGTGAGAGTGTCTAAAAAGCAAGAAGCCATACCTGCTGGGAGAAACGCTGGGCCCAAGGGAAGGGACAAGACAAGGTACTGATCTGCAGGGCTCAGACCCCCGGCCCGGGATTACAGGTCATAGGCAATGGGCTGAAGGTTAGAAAATAGACAACCGTTTGATTCCGTCGAGCTTAACACTTAAATTAACTTGTGCAATTCATAAATAAAAGGCAAGTTGGGGGCAATTTTGTGCTTAAAAAAACCAAACTTCCACATGTAAGGAAGATGCCTCACGAAACAATGAAAGAAAAAAAAAAAAAGTGGAATATCTGCTCTCTATGCTATGGAACAGAAATGAAAACATCACTGCCTACCTGTAATTAGCGATTTTCAATTAGTTTCCAATAAAATAAAATGATTTTAGGCTGTCCTGTATTTCACAAGGATGCCTTATGCAGGTCCGCGGGAGTTGGTGGTAATGCACAAAAATTGGCTGTGCCTCATGAGTCAGGAGAAATGGGTTTTTGCTGTTTCAGTGACCCGGCTCGTGCTTGCCTTTTTTCGTGGCGCGTTCTGCCTTACTTTCTGTCACTGATTGCAAGTTGTCTGGGTCTGGTCTTGCTCCTGGCTCTTCCAAAGTCATGGTTACCTGCTGACACACACAGACCTTTCATCCCATGTTCGTCACTGTGGCAAACGATTATCAATTGCTAGATTGAAACTTCAGCAGGGAATTTATCTTGCTGCAGCCACGAATCATTAACTTCACTAAATCAGTACCTCCTTTTTCAAGAGCTACAGTTCAGGTGTCCAGTTCCATCTGTAAGGACTTCATTTTAGGCCACGGAGGTATGAATGCAAATAATGGCATTATCAGAAGAATGTGCAGTCTTGTAGTGCTGAGCTAAGTTATTTCATATCCATTATTTCATATGGTGATGTGGCTGTTCTGCAGTATTAAAATATTAAGAAGTAATGGGGTATTCTTGTACAAGAAGTTATTTCTTGAGAGGTTTTGATGTCAAAAGAAAAATTGCTTCTCCTCCAACCACCCACAGCAGAGCATGAATGCTTCTTGTAGGCTTAGATTAACATAAGGAAAATGGCAGGTCAAGCTTTGCGGGTCTGAATTCCAGTTCTAGAGTTCTGTGAAATTATCCATGGTGCATTAAAAAAAAACCCTTCTTGAAATATTTAATGATATTTGTATATAGGTTTTTCTTTATATATAAATACAAAGGAAACAACATGGATTTTCCATTTCTCTATTCTGAGACAGCACTTCCCTTTTCATACTCTTGTATTCTTTAATGTGATTAAGGGATTTGGCTCCAGAACCTGAATTTCTATTACAAAATATTTTGTGTTAAGAAGTCTGAAAAACAGTTGTCAGTGTTTTTGCAAGTTAGAGATGCTAACTACTATTTTTTTTCTCTTTTGCAGTGTTGTCAGTATTTCAAAAATCCATCACATGGATGTCATGCTGCGCAAAGTAAGTAGGCCTGGAAAAACAGGATGTGTGTTTGTCAGGACCTCTCCATGAAGCTGAAGATAGAATGTCAGAAAGTGAATTTTCCTTAAATTGCTGTTGCCTGATGTTTGTAGGTTTGCCATCTGCTGCTGGACATTCCTGAGATGATCTGTTATGTCAGAAGTGTGTGGCTTACATGTAACTAGTTGTCTTCTCTGCTATCTATGATTCCACTGCTATTTAATGTTGAATAAGTAGACATGGAGTTGCTGTGTGCACCCCTTATAGAAAGGCACTGCGAGATATCAAGATGTGTGGGTTTTTTAAGGTGGTACATTGCAAATTTATTGAAATGTGGGCAAAAAATAACAGTGACATAATAAGTTGTTCTGGCTTTAACCCCAGCTCTGCCAAAAAGAAAACCCACAGTCCTCAGCATCGCCCAACTATAGAAATAGCTTTAGCTTCTCTAAAGGTTCAACTTGGCAAAGAGAAGAGAGCGCTTAGAAAGAAGTGAGTAATGTTGATGAGAAGTGCATTGCTGGTGAGCTAATGTAAAACTGCAGGTCGTTGAGGCCACAGGGGCAGCGTGTTCCACCGTTGATCTGTATGCAGTTATGTCACTCGAGGCCTGGTGCTCATTTTCTTGATTTCTCTCTTGGAAAGACTGTGAGGTTGTACTGTGTGTATATAGATTTGTGTCACAAATCTATTGATGGACTCTTCATTCATTATAATGGCTCTGCCATTAGGTGCTGTCTCGTAACTCTCACTCGGTTGATGCAGTCTTATCCTTACACACTGCAAAAGCTGTTTAACAAGCTGCTTTTTAATTTGCATTCTAATCAGAAAACCTGACAGCTCTCATCTATTTTTCATACATATGTGATCTTTAGATTGTGAAACATACACGGCTTCCTCATCTGTAGAGCTTGGTTAAAAAAAACCACAAACCATCGGTCGCATTTCAACATGAGCCTTTCATCAACAGATGGGATCAAAGCTTTGCTATGTAGATCTTGAAATTTGGCTTAGACCTATTTGCTAAGGTGAATAGTTACATCGTCCTGTTTTTCTTCTCCTTCCGATCTCCTCTGCTCTTAACCAGCACTTTCTTCTCCAGCTGGCTCCTAGACTCTTGTACATAAAGCTCAGGACTAAGTTTAGAAAGTAATAATTAAATACGACAGTGATGGTTGTTTGAATCAGAAAGTAAGAATTTGAAGCAGCCTACTGTTAGCTGTGGGATACAGTTTTTGCTCTGCTTTCTGTATCTTAGCAAACGATCTTGTGAACAACTGGGAAAAAATATGAAAAAAATCAGTCACAAAGTCATGCTGATGTTCTGTTTTTAAACCAGGGATTATTAATCGTGCAGTCTCTGAGTTGTGATGTGTTGACCACTTGAACTTTTTAGATTTAGGTTTTACTATGTTCTTTAGCCTGCTTTCATGTGATCAAATTTAGGAAGCGAACAGTGGAAAAGCTGTGTTTCATTACAACTTCTTTTCCCCACTTTTAATGTTACAGATAAGCCACAATATCCCTGCAGCAGCGTTACAAGTTGCTCACCAAAAGCCACTGCCTGCCTTGGAGAAGTTCATGCTGCCTAAAAGAATTTATATTATTCAACAGCCACGGAAATGTTAAGACACGCCTTTAAGAAAACAAAAAAACCAAAAAGCCCACCACGTTCACTTGGAAGCAAATTTCTATTCTAAATAGCGTGTAGCATACTGGTAAAAGGATCAAAAGCTTGGCTGCCTTGTTATCCCACTGCATTTCTGTTGGTGACAATAAAATACTTTCTAAAGAGAGTTACTGGGGTTGTATTGAAATGTCATGACTCTGTCTAATCTCATTTTGCTGGTGTTTGGTTGTTGCTCGGTGCTGAGAAGTCCAGCAGCCTCACCTGCCCTGGGAGTTTTCACTGAAAACTGCCCACCCTCTTTTCAGTACTATTTCCTGTTTTGTTTTTTTTAATGTACTGATAGCAAAGCTGAATGTGATCCTGAGCAAGGTCACAGCTGGAAGATGTTCCCTGATAGAGTTTACAACAACTGTAAATGATCTCAAATGCTTCTTAAAAGCCAAACTGCCTGACGTGTTGACCTTGATGTTTGTTTTGATCTTTTTGCAATTATTTTTTTTTATGATTTAGGCTGAGGGGTTCCATACTGATTTTTGTTTCAAGTTCAATCTTAGGAAACTTCAGAAGGAAGTATCCTTGAACCTTGCCTGCTTATACTGTCAGCAGAGACAATAAAATAGTCTGAGTCCTGCAGAGGATAACTGCAGTCTGCTGCTGGTTGGTTGGTTGGGCAGCTCAGCCTTTTACTGCTCTGAATTTAGCTCTGCTGGGATCTTTTCTTTAAGGTAGCAATTGCAGATAAATATGCCACTAAAATTACAGTAAAGCAGTCCAAATAGACTTCCTCAGTATATAAAATTATGTTTAGGATTACATTAGTCTTGTCACTGAGACTTCTTTTGATGGTGTGCTTTGTATGTGACTGCAGCAGAAATCGCTCCATCGCAGAGGGATCCCCGATGGGCTGCCCAGCATCAGCAGCACCACTTAATGGGGATGTCTGCTTACCTTACTTGTCCATGAAAGGTAAATAACTTTATGTTGATTAGAGATTCAGTTGTGATTGCAGTAGGCGGTGATTAGAGTAGTTCTGTGCACTAAGTAATGCAGCTGCATCCTCAGCAAGTAGGACAAATTCAGATATCGGTGCTCCTGTGTAGAAGGCTGTTTGTTCTCTCATGGTCCTTCTGTGGCTGACTGGCTGTAAGATATTGCTGTTAGCCTGGACAGCAGCAGCAGTGCACTGTGTGGGTATTTAAGCTGCAGATATAGGACTTGGAAAACAGGTAGTTCTGCCTTTCTGTCACACAGCTCGTTCTTCCGCCTCCCAGGCTGGTTGTATGTGGAGATGAACATAAAAGGTTTGAGTTAGAGAAGTCCAGTGTGTGGAATTATCTGTGCTGTCGTGGCCAAGAGCAGCACAGAGGGCTCCAGCGTGTCGGCTGATACGTGTCAGTTCCCAACGGAATGGATGCCAGCATGTTCTTTATTCTAATCTTTATTTTTTCTGAAGAAAAAGTAGTGGCTGGTGAAAATACATTGGGGTTCTACAGGCTGCTATGGAGGTTTTCCTCTCAAGTAATCACTTTCTGAAAACTTATTCTGGCCAAGGATTTCGTGACAAATGAGATCATTTTAGGAAAAACATTTTCTTCTCTTGGATTACACCTGTCAGCCCCCGCAAGGTTAACTGGGCACCTTGTTGTTCTGGGTTGTGTTTAACATAAGCCTGAGCGGAGAATCCATCCAAGCATCTTCTCCTACTGCCTTCCTGGGGTGGTGCATATCCTGGCACATGCAGGAATCTGGGGGAAGATATACCCTGTTCAGAGGAGCTATTCAAATAGCTTGGGAACAGAGATCTGGGATCCCTGGTTCTGTCCTGCACCCTTAGGGTGGATGGAAACATCACAGTCCTAGCTGTGTGCAGACCATGCAGCAGAATTCCAGTCTGGTATTGCAGTGCTTCATTGCTGCAGTTGTGTAAACACCTGTGTTGTGATGCAGCATTAACTGTCACTGCTGTGACCGTCAGTAAACATAAAGGATCTGACTGCACTTCTATTTGTTCCACGTTGGATTTTTTCAGCCTGTTTTCCAATGAACATTATCTAAACAGTTTAAAATATTATGTTCCAGATTAAAATGGTGTGCTCAATGTTAAAGATAGCTGTAGGAAGTGAATTGATTGACATAGATCCAAATTTCCAGGTAGAAGAAGGTATTAACAAGAAACCAGAAGGCCTAACTTTGATAAGCTCAGATTATTAGTTGTACTAAATGTAGGGCAGGTGCAAGCTGCTCTTGTTGTCTGCAAGCTGACAACTGATGTACCTCGCTCCTGCTCTGCCAGCAATGTCCCCCGTGCCTTTACTACAGGTAGCCTTTCGTGTTTGTTTTCTGGCTTTGCAGCAAACCTGAAAGTATATAGAGAATAAACTCTTCTGCTTACGTGCTGTATGATTAAGAACACCCCCTTTTCAGCTGAGTCGGTCTTTTACTTTACTGTTGTATTTTTACAAGTGCATTGTCAGGTACATTGTTTTTTTTCTTAAGTTATTTCCATTTATTAAGGTGTTTTAGGAGAATTCTTAATAAGAAACAAACACCTTAAAAATATGTATTTCAAACTTTTAATAGGTTTAACTTAGTTTTCCATCCTGCTACAATTAATCAGCTTTGCCTTCTGTTTAGGTAGTTTTATTTAGATCTAGTCTTGATACATTATTTTGCCATGATTATTTTAGCATCAACTACAGCTAAATCCAGAGTATAAGCAACAGATGAAGTTGGTTTGCTGGAAGTGATGAAACCTTGCAAGAAGCCTGTTTTCTTCAAAATTATTGCAAATGATGCAGGCACTTGACAAGAATGGCATGGTTTCAGGAAACACGTTCCTCTGTTGAGCTTCTTGATGAAAACAGTGTGGGTTCATATGCTGTTATGTTTTGCCTGTAGACTTCAAAATGGCCTAGAGATGGGAGTGGCTGAAGCCAAGTGGCAATGGAAACCACAGAATTCTATAATTGCTGGTTGGTTTTAAGGTCTTCAAAACATTCTTAAATTTGATAGTGTCATGCATTCTGTTTGAAGGCTTAAATAAAGCGTGTTTCCCTGGATAGGGATGAATTTCTTGAGCAAGGATGAGTCTCTACTTCTTAGCACCTATTCTTCCTGCTTGTGAGATACTCGACAGAGCTACTTGAATTTGGAGGTGTGAAACTTCAGCTGTTCTAGAGTGAATTATTGCACTATTCAGTGTACAGACTTAAATCTGAATTGATTGTACATATTTCTGATTTTTGTGCAAAGTCATGCAGCAGGTGAAATGACAAACAAAATGGGTCTAATCTGGAAACCTACAACACAAGGGAGCTGTAACAAAAGCCTATCTAAAACATGTCTTCCTTCCAAGGACAGACTTACTCAGTCTGTTCCTCTCCACACAGTACGCACAGATTTGCCAGAATCCTTGCTCATTAACCTTTCCTTGCTGCACAAAACCCAGTTTTGATAACCGATGCACACGTTTGCATTTATTGAATTCCCCTTTACCTTCAGTGGTAGAGGGAAGAGTATGTTTCTGGACTGTGGGAATTCCTTGGACTAATCAGTGCTGTCTGTGGTACTGTGTGCACAACTCCTAAAGTGGGTTCACAGTAAACAGTCTTTTGTTTTGGAACTGTCCCTGATGACTGTGGTTTCAACACAGTCATAACACCAAGCTGGCAGGAAGCATCGATCTGCTTGGGGGTAGGAAGGCCCTGCAGATGTGGACAGCTGGGCCGAGGCCACTGGGTGAAGTTCAGCAAGTCCAAGGGCTGTGTCCTGTGCTTTGGCTGCAGCAACCCCAGGCAGCGCTGCAGGTGTGGGGCAGAGTGGCTGCAGGGCTGCCCAGGGTGTCGGTCAGTGCTGGGCTGAGTGTGAGCCAGCGGTGCGCCCAGGTCACCAAGAAGGCCAACGATGTCCTGGCTGTGTGAGAAACAGCGCAGCCAGCAGGAGCAGGGAAGTACCGAGTCTGAGCGCTGTGTTCAGTTTTGGGCCCCTCACTGCAAGAAAGACACTGAGGCCCTGCAGTGTGTTCGGAGAAGGGCGATGAAGCTGGTGAGGGTTGGAGCACGGGCCTTATAGGGAGCGGCTGGGGGAGCTGGGATTGTTGAGTCTGGAGAAGCAGAGGTTCAGGTATGACCTTACTGCTCTCTGCAGTGACCTGCAGGGTGGCTGTGGTGAGGTGGTGGTCGGCTTCTCCAACAGGCACAGCAATAGAACTGCAGGGAACGGCTGTGAGCTGCGCCGGAGGTTGGGTCGGATGATAGGAAGCAGTTCTCTGAGAGAGCGCTCAGGCACCGATGGGCTGCCCAGGAGGCGGTGGAGTTTCCAACCCTAGAGGAGTTCAAGAAGCATTCAGATGTTGTACTAAGGGACGTGGCTTAGCAGGAGCTGCTGGTGATAGGGGGTGGTTGGACAGGGTGATCTGGAGGTCTTCTCCAACCTTCAGCATTTGGCCGACTGCGCCATTGAACCGGGCTTGGACTCGGCAATTGTTTCCAGTCTTTTTCAGCTATTCCACGCTGTAAGGTGTTTTGGCTTCCCTTTTTATTAGTCACTGTTTCCCCTCTCTTTGACAAAACCATGGAGAGAATGATTCAACCTGATAATGAACATCTTCACTCTTCTTGTCAAACTTGGCTGCAGACGCAGTGCTGCGCATTATTCCACTCTTTCTGGATTTTGATGGGAAGCTGCTGGGTAGTCTTATGCCAGACGAATTTCTGTTAATTCCTTTTGTAACAGATTACCAGCTTTAAGTTCATTGAAGAGATGGATAAAATTGCGAAGTCCAAATATTTCCTACCTTCCAGCTTTCCTAGTTTGCTAACACGCAAGATGCACTGCAGGTTTTGCAATCATATCCAAGAATTTCAGAAGCCTCAGTAGTTCGTATGAGCACACCAATCTGCCACAAGAGGTAGCAATGTCTGCAACTTAACTCAGGTTCAGCCAGCTAAGCCAGCTCCTGGAGACAGCTTATAGCATGGGAGAGCAGATATTTAGCCTGCAAAAAAATTGTTGAAATAGTTTCAAAGAAAAATAATAGATTAATTTCTGAAATCATCATTTGCTATTTTACAGAGGACTCTGGAAGTTGTAGAGATATGAAAGGTGTAACAGTTGCTAAAAGGTTCCTTTTCCTCCCTACCTTCTCAGTGTTCATAGCTGTAGTTGATTAGACCAAGACATAAAACAAGGAATGCAGGAAAGTACATTTTTATTAGGCACATTCACGTAATCAGCATTTGCTGCTTTTATAGATGCTTTCATGCTGTTTTTAAACGGGGTTACTTCAGAACTAATCCATTCCATGAACTGGGCAGTGCTGGGAAACTGGATCCATCATTTCACATCCCTGTGTGAAAAGGAATGGTGTTTCTGAAGCTAACTTCATTTACTTCAGAAGTGACTTTTATGTAAAGGAATAATTGGAGTCCTTCCGAAGCTGTTACAAAGGATTTGTATTTATACTGTAGCCATCATTCCAATTGTAAAACATACGATAAATATATACTGAAAGAGAGCAGTCACTAAAATGAGTAATGACTTTAAACTTTAATTCAACCTACTTTCGCTGCTCATAACTTTTTGAAATTCCTTCTAGCTTAAATCTTCCATATTTGGTATGGTGGTGGTTGTTTTTTTAATGAAGAGCCATAGCAAACTCTGAGCTGCCTTTAAGCTACCCGAGTCTGAAATGTTTATTCTCTATATGTTACTGTCAAGAAACATCAAATGCAGTGGAAAGCAAGAATATGCATTTAAAAAAATGGCTGAAGTGTAGAATTTCAGGCTTGTTTTGTTCTATGGATCTCAGCCTTAAAACATATGAAGTTAAAAAGCTAAATTTAGACTCAGATGTTTTGTTGGAGATGTTTAAAGATGGGCAGGCATATAGTTTGGTCAATGCATGTGCACTCAAATTCTGTGCAGAGGTTTTTTGAGGTTTCTGAAGACAGTATTTGTTATGAATTTCTTTCCAGTTATGTTGAACTCTGGCCTCAAACTTCAGTAAGGCCAACTTTAGGTGGTTGCTATCTTTAATATTAATGATTTCTAACTGAATTAAACTGGCAAACAGTAAACAGGAGGCATTTTTAACTGCTACAAACGCATTTGCCACGATGCATTTGTGACTTCTTTCAGGAACTTAACGCATGAGGGCTTTGCTGAGAATGCCTTTATCTGTGTGCTCACATTCCCACGCACCAAAACGGGGTGGAAGGATGGCAGCGGTGGAATGTTCCAAAGCTCTGGGACAGGAGGAAATGCAGCACGAATCTCAAGGGAAAAGACACGATTTTGTTATGTAGGAAATGACACCTAATGCTTCAAAAATCCCAAGGATGTAACAAAAGAAATCAATGGATTGAAAAGCTGGAAGCACTGGAAGCACATTCCAAGTCACTAATTCGCATTTTTATTGTCTGAATATTTTTGTGCACAAGGAGTGGGGAACTTCCCACTGATTCTCAGCAACTGCCCTAAGAGCTTAAGTTCAAAGAGGGCTGTAGGAAATTCTGAACAAACAGGAGTTCTCGTGTGTATTTTGTGGCTTCTTGCATTTCAAGCAGAAAGGTACTCAAAGTGCATTAATATTTTTACCCTAGGTTTTCTGCTGAATTGCATTGTTTCCTGTAACCAAGAGTACTTTTTAAATACTCATTGCTGTTAAGCTCCTTTAAAAGATTCCCCAACATTACTTAGTTCTATTGTTGCAAAAAGTAAAGCAGAATATTATGAATATTATTTTTACAACTTGTGGCCCATGGCAATGTCTCACATACCAGTTGTTTGTAGGAGTTCAGAGGTGTGACCATGACAGGTTTCCTGTGCAAGCAAGGCTATAATCCAAATTCTGCTTGTTCTGAAAGAACAAGAGCTTCTTTAGTGATTGTTAGACTCTTTATTTCTTGCCAGCAATACCAGGACCTGTAATGCACCATTCAGTCATCCTGTTTTCTCATTTCTTCTGTAGCTGTCTCAGTCCATGGGATTGTGGATTACTTGCATATGTATGCATTGGAGATGTGTCCTAGGCTTTGTTCCTTGTGCTCCATGTATGCAGTTGGCTGTCTCTGAGCAGTGCCTCTGAATGTGTGCTTGTGGATCATACCTGCACAGATTGAATGACAGCACTTCTTACTGTCCCCTATCCAAAGTTTACTACCCATCTCTTGCTGCTTTTCCGATTCAGTGGAACAACAGAGAAGATGCAAGCTCCTTTACTGCCTCCAGGCAATCTTGCAGAAGTTAAACGAGGGGTTAACACTTATCTGAAGATCTGCAGATGAAATAGAAAACCTGTTGGGTAAGTTAGAGCTGATGCACTTGGTGATCACAGAAGTTTGAAAGAGGTGTTGTTTATAACTTGATATTAATCTTCACTCTTTTTGCCTGTAAAGCCCTGTGACCAATTTCTAGCCTGGCTTCATGGGGAAAAGGGTCTAAATATAATTCCTGCGTGCATACCTATGTGTTCCTCTTCCCAGAATAGCTTTAGAACAAGTTAGTTCATTTCAGGTCTAACTGGAGGATGTGAGCTTGAAATAGGCGGCCAAGATGAAATTACCTTCTACTCTTCTCCCACTGTGCAAAAGGCAGCATCACAAACAGAAGCAGGCTGAGACATCAGGTAGCTGTGTGCTGGGTGAATATTATGAACCTTGAGTTGGTACTTAACTTTCTTAAATATTTGCAGATGCACAAAGCTACTGAATATAAATTGCTGGTGTTATTCTACTAGTTAGAGGACAAATTACTTTCTAAAATTCATTAAACCAATTTTCTACCAAATTATTATTTTGCATGAAACTCAAACTGGCAGGGTAAAAGCAGTGATGTTGAAAGGGAGCTCTTAACATTTAAGATAAGAATGTTAAGATGGGCCCAAATTAACGTAACCAGTAGCAAAGCTGAGCAGAAAAAGAAGCCTGATTTTTGTATTCTTCCTCATCCATAACATTACAAGGGAGCACTGCTGCCATTATATTTCTCCTCTGTCTGAAATTCCCATTCTCCAGAACAAGTCTCTAAAACTGCTAGAAGCTTGCATGATAATGTGGGGCTATGAGGACAAAATGTACTGCGCTTCCACAGTGAGGGTTTGGTGATGGGAGGCTGCAGGGGTGGCCTCTATGAGGAGTCCAGAAGCTGCTGCATGCTGAATCAGAGCCGGCTCCTAATGGGACTGCTGCTGGCCAGGGCTGAGCCTGCGGATGGTGCTGCTTCCCCTCTGCAAGAGCACGCTGAAGGAAGGGGAAGAACTGCTGGGAGGCCTGAAGGATGGCACCTGTGATATGGAGCTGTGCTGGAGCAGCTCTTGAAGGACAGCGTGCGGTACAGAGCCGGGCTGAAGTGGTGCCTGGAGAGCTGCAGCCTGTGGGGAACCCACTTGGAATTGGCTCAGGAAGGACAACATCCATGGGAGGGACCGCACGTGGAGCAGGGGCAGAGACCACAAAGAAGTGATAGGATTGGATTGCTGTGGGCTGACTGCACCCCTGTTCCCCTGTGCTGTTTGTGGAGAGGAGGTAAAAGAGGGTGAATGGAAGGAAGGTGCTTTTAGTTCTCACTGCTCTGGTCTGCTGTCTATCTACGGCTAATAAATGACTTTCATCTCCCTGTGCTGCCTCTTTTGCCCATGCTGGTGCTTGGTGAGGGATCTCCCTGTCCTTATCTCAGCCCCTGAAGTCTTCCTCCCTGTGTTTCCTCCCTTGTTCTGTTGAGGAGGAGTGAGAGCGGTGAGGCTCAGTGAGATCCTATCAGTATGAAACCAGTGCAGGGCCACAGCTTCTGTGGAAAAGAACAGAGAGGCTGAAGAATTTCAGTGGCTGAGAGTAGACAGATTATCTGGAAATTATCTGAAGAAATGTGTGGAAGGCACAAAGGGCAGAACAGCAGAAGCAGAAAACCGGATGTGTGCTGAATTCTTCCCAAGAAAAAGCTACTGATGGGAGCAGAAGCCCATGTAGCTGTGATCAAAAGTATTGTTCAGCTAGGGCAAATAGGGAAATGTTGAAATCAGCTAAAATTGTCCCAGTTCTGAGCTGTCCTGTGAAAGAGGAGGACCTAAATCCAACTGACAGTGCTATTTCAGAAATTCTAGTTGTGTATATGGAGAAAGAGAGAGCAAGCTCTGGACCTGGCTCAGAATTTGTCTCACGACAGCAGTGTCATGGCTTTGTTTTTCTATGTCAGATTTCAAAGGCAAAATTATAAAAGGCTGCCAGAGCTGAGACATTTCCTCTGAGAGAATTGCTCTCTTTCCAGACATGGCCTCGCTGCAGAATAGAGGGAAGAATTCTCTGCAGGAAGAGGTAGAGCTGCCTTTGTTCTGGGACAGGTCTCCAGTTCCTGAGCTTCGGGAGTCAAAATGAAGGAAGTGGCAGACAGCGAACCACTGCTGGTGTGCCCCGAGAGTCTTCATCTCCATGCTCTGCCTCTGTGATATCATACAAGGCAGTTGTGCCAGATGTTCTTGTGAGGATGCCCTTGTTCTGTGTCAGGCTGCCACTTGTTTCTGAGCACAGACATTCTGAAAGATGCTGCGTGAAATGCATGCATAGATAGAAAATGTTCTAGAATACTCTGGCACTGTAGTAATTATTTGGCAGTTGAACTCAGATTTAGTTTTTCATGATGAATTAAACATGAACATAAATCATAGTTTGCTCAGCATAGTTTGCTCAGTAAATGTTTTGTACTGCCCCTACATTTTCCTTCTTTGGTGTGAGGAAGATTAATCTTTTTGGTAATTATATGAAACTGTGTTGTTGAATGGTATGTAGAGAAGCTGAGCAGTTTGGCCGGGATGCAGGGAATGGCTGAAGCATCGGGTGCTTGGGATGTAAAAGGCAAACAGTTTGAGTTTGGGAGGGAAAAGCACATCATATTCTGCTAACGTTATTGAGGTTGTGCTCATCGTGGTGGCACGCAGACTGCCACTGCTAAAACTCTGTCTGTACCTATAAAAAACATCACTTTAAAGCCATTAATGTGAGATGGTTTCAATGTACTGGTGACTAACTGGAGATAATGCTCTGTAGTGGTAACCACACTACTTGATACAGCCCATCAGGGTTACCACAGCTGCACCAGAGGAAAAATATCTGTACCTCATTTCCAGTAGGATTTGGCACCAGCAGTGCAGTTACAACTCACCACTCGTGGTATAACATTCCTCCCCACTCTTGCAATTAAGAGATCTTAATTTCAGCATTAAAAGCTGGCTAGCTTGACTACTGAGCTACTCCAATTCACAGACTCTGAGTTACGCTGAGATCTCATCACCAGGTACGTTCTATCTATTTGGTGTTCAGTTCAAGATGTCCTATTTTAAAAGCATGAGGCGAATGCTGAGATTTTGAAGTAGAATTCTCCAATTGTGAAATAAGAGATTACTAAGTAACAATTAAAGCATTACTTGAGGAACACAGCTGAATTATTTATACAGGCTAAAGCTCCGAGGGCCCTTGATGGTGGGTTAGAAGCGGACACCCGAAGTTGCCTTCAGCCATCCTTATGTCCTTCGGGCTGGGAGCCTTGCTGCTGTGACACATTCCTCATCAAGTGCAGCTTGGTTTATCCTTGCAGTTGTCAAAACCACTGCATTGAGGTGAATGGTTCTCAGCCCCTGAAGAAGAGGCAGTTCAGGAGCTGATACATATGTACGGTGTCCCTGCCCTGAGGACAACAGGAGGGTAAGGAGCACACAAGGGACAGCACTGTTTTAATTCCCTGTGCACATCCGCTGAAGGGTTTGTCAACATGCAGCGGGAGTAAGAGACACAAAACACAACTGTGTTTTAAATGAATACGATCCTGAAGTTATATCACTGTCTATTATCTTATAAAAATACAGCACGAGTTTTTCATTGCTTGATAGAGAAAACATAAACATCTTCATGTTTTTAAACAAAGGACTCAGTATTCATTTTAACCAGTATTGCTGTATTCATTAGTTGATGATCTCTGCGTGAAAATAAGGCTTAAAAAAACAGAGACATTTTCTAGCAGTCACAAAAGATGAGTAAGTTACAAAGCATGTAAATGGCACTGATATCAACAGCTCAGTGGGAAGGGGCTCCCAGCGCCCACCCAGCCGTGCCACCCACCTCCTCAGCACCAGCAGGAGGTGCAGCAGTTACGGAGGGCAGCGTTGGCCAGTACGGGGCACCAGGCCCAGGTCTTGGCCTCCTCGCTTCAGTTTGGCCTTTCCCTGGCACAGCAACGTGCTGTTCCCCCGCATCCTAACGTGATGAACCGCTGTGTGTGTGTGATGAAAAGAGCCCTGTGAGAGCGGGGCGGCTCACCGCACCATCTGATGGAAGTCTGCAAGAAACAGAAAGCAAGTTCTCAGACTGCAGAGTCAAATCTCAGAAGTCAGAAAATGCCTGGGTTAAGGTCCATCCCGTACAGTTAAAAATGCCTAGTCCTCCCATTACCATTACACGTCATGACCGAATTCCCAGTCATCTTTTTGAGGAACGGAACGAGGCTCCGACTGCATCGTCCCGCGCTTTCGGATCACTTTGCGGTTGCCTCTGCTGCGATTTTCCCGTCCTTCGGCACTGGGACGCAGATTGCAGCCGGCCTCCCTGCCCCAGCGCCGCTTTTGCCACAGCCGCGCTCAGACGCTCCGCGCCCTCCGCCCGCCGCCGATCCCCGGGGCGGAGCGCTGCTACGGCCCGGCAGCCACTGGCCCGGCGGCACGGCTCTGCTGTGCGGCGCAGCCCTCGCTCTGCGCTCCGGAGCGTTGCTGTGAAAGCGCCCCTCGAAGCGCCGCGTAACGGCGGTCCGTGCGGCTCCGGCGCTTTTTGTCGCTATCGCTTCTACTCCCCCAACTCTGTTCTTTGCGGATCTCGTCAGCCGTGACGCGTTCCTTTTCAGACCGCCCGTACGAACGCTGTGCTGCGTCAGGTGCGACCGCGGTTCTCGCCCCTCGGGCCGGGCCGTGCGTTCGGAGCATTAGTGCCCGGGCACGAGCGGCATGAGTGCTTTCAACGCTCCTCACCTAGCCGAGCTCGGTGACATTCGGGCAAGCCGTAGCAAAACACGAGAAAGACATTACGGAATAAAACGTGTTCGAACGACTGAGCATGGGCGCCGCGCGCCCGAATTACGCTTAGGAAACCGAAGGGGCTCCGGGGCCGCTCACGAGCTTCCCTGCCCGAGCTCCCCCGAAGGTCGCTGCGCTCCGGGCTGCACTGCACCCCGCCCCGCCCCGCCCCTCCGCCTGCCGGCAGCGCGCTGCGAGGCCGCCCGCCGGGGCCGCGCCGAGGCGGAACGCGGCCCGCCCCGCCCTGCGGAGCCGCTCCCGTGGAGGGCGGCCGTGGGGTGCGGGGCGGGGACTGCCGCCTGGCGCTGAGCTCATCCCGCCGCCTGCCCGCCTGGCGCCGGCCCGGGCCGCGGAGCCCTCGGGCGAGCAGAGCCGGGCCCGGCGGCGGAGGTGAGCGCGGCGCTCCTCCTCCTCTCCTCCTTCTCCTCCTCCCCGGTGAGGGTCCGCGCGGGGCCGGGCGCGGCGCGAGCGAAAGTTCGGGGCCGGGCGGGGATACTGAGCCGGGCGGGCGCCGCGAGGCGAGGCCGGGCCTGGGCGCCGCTCGGCTTCCGCCTGCCCCGCACGCCTGCGGGCGGTTCCGTCCCTTCGCGGAGGGCGGCTGGGAGGGAAGGTCCCGCGCTCCGAAAACTTGGGTCTTTCGCCGCTACTTTTCTAACAGCGAAGCGGGAAGGAGGCGGCGCCGGGCCGATCCTCGAGCTGCCGCTGACGGCCGAAGTTGCGCGGCGGGCCGGAGCGCGGTGTGAGGGCAGTGCCTGCAGGGCCGGGATCGGCCCTAACGTGGGCAGTACGGATATTGCCGCTCGTGCTTTCAGGCGCGCTCTCCGAAGCTTTCTGAATTCTCGGTTTCGTTATTTAAGGACCGCTCTACCCGAGTAACGCGTACCCGGTCGGACGGAGGACGGTACGGGTCCGCAGAGATCGCTCTCAGCGATGGCTGTAGCCGAGCTCCCCGCTTGTCCCGCACACCCGCTGTGCTGCGGCCCGGCCCCCCGGCGCTTAGGCGGGGCGGCGCTCGGAGCGGTTCGGAGCTGTGCCGCGGGGACGCGGCGGGCGATGCTGTCCGTGGAGCCGGGTGTGCTGCGGGCTTGTGCAGCCGCTGGATGCCGGCGAGAGGCGGCGATGTCCGTGCGGGCTGTCGGACTGCCCGGGCCGCCCCAGGGTGCTGCAGGACTGTTCGGCCCTCATTCATTGTTTGCAGAAATCCCGTGTGAGCTCACATTGTTGCTAGCTGCCGCTTGAAAAAAACATCCTGATGGTTATATAATTAAAAGGACCAGGAAATAAGGGAAATCAGTGCAATATCTTGCATCCTGCAGAATTTCCTCCCGTTGCGGTTTGATACGCAGCTGCCAAAAGCTTACCTCTCCTGTTTGTACTGGTCTGGTGCTGAAGTGATGGGAATATAGTGCTGTGACATTAAATAATGCTGGTAAACAGAGAAAGCGTGGATACGGTTCCTGTGTGCCATTGCTGGCGTGGAGCGCGTAGGGCTGCGTTGACATGGGCATGCTGAGATGCTGGCTGTCCTGCTGCCTCACTGCAGCTAACCGCTGGAATGTCCGAGTGGCAGTAAATGATATCTGCTATAGAGCCAAAACATATTTGGTTCTCAGCCAAAGAGCTCGGCTTCCCACAACAGTCCTTAGGAAAAAGGCATTTTGTGTGTCAGACCACAGGCCTGGAGTTGATGCCATAGCAACTTTGTGGTCTGAGCACACACTTCTGGAGACAGCTAAGCAATCTTCGCAGAATTACTGTTTTTCTTCAGCAGAACTTTGTACTGTCATCAGGATTAAATCTCTCTGTGAAGGTGAAGGATGGATCGGCAAGGTTTCAAACTCTGCTGTGTCTGAAGGCATCAGCCCGCTCTGCTGGCTGTTGTGATGACGCTGGTAGACGTGGCTGTAAGTTAGGATGTATAATTGTGGCTCTTTGCATAAAGTTTTCCTGTAGAGCTGCTGTTCTGACAAAGTTTGGTATTTCAGGTCTTGCCAGAAGCTGGATTGCCATGTCCTGCCGGAAACAGGGAAGGGTCGGCTCTGGGTTCCACATCTGGAAGCTTTGAGGGCTGCGTCAGCGCTGCCTGCGCTGTGTGGGGGCTGTGCAGTTTATTTATCACAAAGCTGTTGCAGTAAAAAAAGGAAAATGCATACAGCCCCACAAACGCACACAGCCTTGTGAATGTTTGTGTACAGGAGGCGGTGCTGTTAGAAAACTGCCTTGTGAATAATAAGAAAAGCACAGTAAAGCGTGTGGAGGGGAAAACTGAGCTAGTTGCTCATTAATGGAAAATATCTGGTGTGTTATCTGATACTAATGCACCAGCTTCCCGTGCTGTCTCTTATTCTTTTAAAATGCATTATTTAGTGTGATTGATCAAAACCTTTAATATGCAGTATATTTAGCTGATAAGGATGTCAGCATGCTTACCAGAGGTTTGTCCATGTCTAAAACACACTGCAGGGGTCTTGCTGTGCTTGCTGCTTTGGCCTCCCTGAGGCCACTGTGTGTGAATGTAATGGCGACAGTCCTGTGGATGGGAACTGCTGCCCAGTGTGAGCCAGAGGGCAGATCTTCTGCCATCCAGTGCTGTGCTTCAGCAAAATGCTCTGCCTTTTTCTCCTTACCCTAGCGAATAGTCCTGTTGCTTTTTTCTGCTACTTTCCTCCTTCCAGCTTCATAAATGGACTAACCCTGTGGAGTGTGCCTTGTGGTTATTGTATGCTTCTGTCCTGTCTAGCTGCTACACAACTGCGCGAGCTTCATTCTCTTTCATCCTTTCCAAATCTGCATCTGGAAGCACACACTGTGTAGATGATAGAAATGGAATGGCTCCAACTCTGTAATGTCCTATTTCTCTGATACCCTTGTAGGGTTTTTGTTTCTTCTCATCCACTCACTGACAAGAGGCCTACTGAGCCATAGGCTCCTTCCATAGAGCGCTTTGGAACTGGAACATTATGTTTTGCAGTACTTGGTCTTCCTGTGTGATGTGTGGAGGTGCTCCTGTGCCAAAGTGGTGTTTGTAAGAGTGGATGCAGAAGGCCAAGTGATGCCAAGTACCTCTTACAGCTTTTTCTCCGCTGCTAGGAGAGTAACTGACTGGCAGCAGTTGCTGGAATGTTTTATTTCTGTGGTAGTGGCATCTCCAAGTTTTATTTCCTTTGTTTTGCCTTCTCCATCTGGGTTAATATTCCCTAACTGGGATGCGGGTGATGTGCTCTGCGGTGCAGCTGGGTTCCTCACAATGCCTGGTGCATGGCAGGTCACTGCTGCAGAGCTCAGTGAGCAGTTTGCTTTGCTGCACAGACTACAGTACCTTCAGCTCCGGATTCTAACAAGGCCTTAAGCACAGATCAGCTCAGCAGTGTCAGTATGCAACCAGTTTGCATTGATGTTAGCAGAAATTCAAATGTCTTTGAGGTCAAGTCGAGAGCTCCTACGTGCATCTTGGTGTTGAAGTTGGCAGCAGGGCTCAGCAAGTCATTGTGTACATCTGCTCTTCATTTAATTTCTCTTTTTTAATTTGATCTAGAGTTAGGATGAGACTTGAAAATTTTCAATTACATCTGGAGGGTATGAAATTGGAAAGCTAAGTGCAACTTCTGGTTCTGGTTATCGTAAATACCCTTAGAACAGAAGTACCAAGCTACAAATACATGTTTTAAATCTTTCTGTGCAGTTTTTATCAGCCTCCTAAGCTTCATGGTGCTGTGTTAAAGTTAGGACTTGTGCATTATCAATATAGATGTGGATTGCCATGTTCTAGATCTCTAAAACACAGTAGTAGTAGAAAATTATCTGCAACCTACAGAGCTGTTGCAGTGTCACTTTGCCTGCAGTAGCTTGTCCTCTGATTAGCAGTTGAATTGCTCAAAGTCAACTTTTTTCTAAAAATTAGGCATCCTACTGCAGCATGGCAGGAATTAAGCTATCAAAGAACAGTGCCAGGTGAGCAGGAGCGCAGGGCTGGAGCAGGGACCTGCAGGTGGGCGCCTGGAGCCCTGCGGTGCGTGGAGACATGGCCGAGGGCAGCAGCACTGGTGTAGAATCTCCTTCACTTCAGGGCGTTTCTTCCTGTTCCCTCCTACCTGTGTGTTCTCCCTGTCTTGCTCAGTAATATTCAAGAATTTGCATGTTTGTAACCAAATTGAAAGACTTCACTAGCAGTCTTTCAGGCTTGACCAGAGCTGCTGATGTGGTTATTCCTCCAGCGCAGGTAGCAAGGCGTTCTTGGCTGCATTGAGAAGCCTTGGATTGTCGTTGAACTTCTGGCTACTGCTGTGAAGGCCATTTGTTTTTACACATATTCATACAGTTGGCAAGTGTCACTAAGCACACAGCACGGTTGGGCTGGAAGGGACCCCTCAGCCCAGCCCTGCCGTGGGCTGGCTGCCCCCCCCAGCTCCGGCTGCCCCCCAGCTCCGGCTGCCCCCCAGCTCCAGCTGCCCAGGGCCCATCCATGGCCTGGGGCACCTCCAGGGACAGGACGCCTCAGCTCTGGGCAGCATTGCTGGGCCTCACTGCCTGCCAGGTATAGAATTTCCTCCTCACGTCTGACCTAAATCTCCCCTCTTTCAGTTAAAGACACTCCCCTTGTCCTGTCACAATCTGCCCGTGTACAAGATTGATTTCCCTCCTGTTCATAAGCTCCCCTCAAGCACTGGAAGGGCACAGTGCTCATGTTATCTGTATGTAGCAGCATACAAGGTGCCAGAAATGTGCAGGGTGACAAGGTGAGCGTCTGCTCCTTGTTTGCTGCGTGTTTTAAGTATTTGGTAATTAATAGTTCTAAAAATGAATGTGCCTGTTGAATGGCCGCTGCACTGTGTCCAGGTTGTGTGTATTGCCTGATTTGCTGTGGTTGTGTTTTTTGGAGGAGGAGAAAAGAGGGGTGCTAATTAACAACAACCAAAAAAAAAAAGGTAAATGAAGACTTGATCTTAGTCTTGGTTAAATTTAGATCCAGCAGGAGAGAAGCTGCAACTTGTTAGCAGCACAGGAAACGCCCTGACAGAAGTGTTTGATGTGTGTGTAAATGTGAGCAGCAGCTCCATGGCTGCAGTTGGGCTGGAGGAGCTCTGTTTGCCTCACAGCACTTTGCTTCTTTAAATGCTGTCCGAGCTTCTGCTGGAACTTTGCTGCCATGTACTTAATTGTATTAATTATTAAATATCTGTGATGTGTCAAAAGCTGGTAGTTATGAGCCAGATTCAGAGCTGTTGCACTCAGAACAGAACAGCAGGAGTGCTTTAATTACTGGAATAGACAGAGACTGGGTTAAACATCTCTAAAACAAGCTTTGTTTGATCTGGAAAAATGCGAGAATTTGGGTAAAGACTGCTTCTCTTTTTCAGGGACATATGAGTCGAGGAAGGCAGCCCATTTCTTTCTTTAATAGCTGTCCTTTTCTCTGGATTTCCATTTCTGCCCAGGCTTTAACAAGTTAGGATTTGAACAGTATAAACATAGGAATAGACAGAAGTAGAATATAACCTTTGATTTCTGAAATTTAAGTAAGAGAAGCTGCTGGAGAGTCTGGTTGTGGATAGGTCCTTTTGTTTTGGTATAAGTGTTGGGTTTGGTTGTTTTTGTTTTGGACAGTAATAACAAAACATAAAATATTCCTAATGCAGCTCTGGAGGGGACTGTTCTGTGGTTTGCATCAGAAATGCCTTTGAGTTGAATTGATCGTTAATGTGCTTCAAGGTCTGTTCTGTGCTGGCTGGATTCCCACTGACATCAAAAAGGGTTTTTTTTTTTTGTTTTTTTTTTGTTTTTTTTTGCTTTAGTAGGGACAGAGTTTCTGGATTTTCCTGCAATATTTGCCAGAAACTGAAAATATCAAGAAAAAGGAGAGAAATGTCCCGGCCACAATCTGTAAGCATGATTTTGCTATGATGGAGTAAAATCTTAGCACTGTCCAACTAGCAGTATAGACTCCTCGGGTGCATGAAGGAATTGTCTTGAAAAGTTGCAGAGACAATTAAAAGGCATCAGGGAAAAGATTTCCTTTCCTCAATGAAGTTAAACATGGTAGAAGTGGAATGGAGGAGACACGTGCCTTCCAGTATGAAGTCAGAAAGTAATGCTTGACTGGAGAATTCCTTGATGCACATAAAGCTGCAGGGTGGCAGTGCTCGTGTGTGCAGCTGCACTTTGCTCTGTTTGTGCTACTTGTGCTCTGTAAGTTTGCAGCAAGTCAGTCAGTGGGTAGTGGGTGATGGTACGCTTCATGAAAGTAAATCTACACTCATTCGGTGCAACCAGATATATTTTGAAACTTTAGGAAGATTAACAACCCAATATCTTATTTTTCCTGATGAAAATTCTGCACTTTTTCTCTAAAAGACAGTCTGAAAGGAGGGCAAGGGCGGGCAGTAAGAGATTTTGTTCTGCTGGAGTTGACAGCACTGTGAGGGCTGCACCAGAGGATTTCAGAAGGATTTCTTAGGAGGGGGCTTTGTTCCTGGGTGGCACATAGGCTCTCCCAGGCTGCTGTTCCTCTGCTGCACGCTGTGCCGCTGCAGTGCACACCAGGAACGGGCTCCTGAGAGCTCCCTGTGTCGGTGGGGCATCTGTGCAGCTGCTGTGCTCCGCAGTGTCTCTGTCTGCCTCTGAGCAATCTAACCATGTCCTGCTATCTGCTACAAATCACATTCTTCCTATGTTTTTTTTCCCCTCCTATTTCCACCAGGAAAAAAAATTGCTTTCCTCCTAGTGAGCCTGGCTTGGTCAAGGGAGAGCTTTAAACAGTCCCTTTCCTTTCCTTCAAAGTTCTGAGCTAAGTGCATTCTTGTTAATTTCAGTCTCTTGCTCTTGCATCTTTTCACTCTATAAATCAGTGAACTCAGTTCATTAGATTGCAGTGGGACTTGCAAGCATTCCATCTGCTGGCGAAGGTGAAGCCTCATGTGCTGTCTTGGCAAACTTTTGAAGATCTAGGTAGATCGAAGGGGGTAATGAATAATTGATGTTTAAAGGATACAGTGTGTGTTGGTAAATTCTGGTTTTGAGGATTTCAGTTATTTTTGGTTTTTTGGACACTTGCCTGTGGAGGAAATGCTTTCTGACATGGGAATTAGAGGCTCTCAGTGGTGCTCGGCTGCTTAATTGCTGAAAGCAGCAGAGCAAGTGTAAAATTTAATAAATACAGGCTTGCCAGGTATTCTGTAGTTTTGGTAAGAGCATGTATGATCTTGTCTGTACCAGACTGTTACTGCAGAATAATGTGGAGTGTGAATGTGAAGCACTTTTTACCTTGTATAGACAAGCCTTTAATTTTTCTTCAAGAACAAAGTGGGAGGTTGTACATATCTTCTTGTCCCTCTTCTGAACCCTGTCACAGACTTGCTGCCGGCAAGGAGTGATACCCAAAGCATTTATGCAGCTTGTGAGTGTTCTCATTGATTTCATGCAGTCACAGCTCAACTGGGTTGGGAGGGACCCCAGAACCCCCCACCAGCCCCATCCCTGCCCTGGGCTGGCTGCCCCCCATCGATCCGTGAGCTGGGGCACCCACAGCTCTGGGCAGCGGTGCCAGGGCCTCACTGCCCTCTGGAGAAAGAACTTTTTCCTCGCATCGGACCTAAGTCACCAGAAGTTGGGGTTAAAACCGACCTAAGTTAGTTTAAAACCATTCCCTGTGCCCTGTCACTGCACTCTCAGTGTGAGAAGTCCCTCTCCTGTCTTCCTGCAGCCCCTTGAGCACTGGAAGGCTGCAGTGAGGTCTCTCCAGATCCTTCTCCCTTGCAGGCTGAACACTCCTGGTCCTGCAGGCTGTCTCTGTGGCAGAGGTGCTGCAGAGCTCCCTCCCTGCAGTCAGTGCCACTTCACAGGTCTGCTTGCGTGAAGGGAGTGCTGGCAAGAAAGCCTCCAACCCTCTGCTAAATCCGTGTCCATCTTTTGTGATAGGAACTGCTTATCAGATGTGTTCAAACAGGGCTTGTTTTTAACAATGTAACATGTGCTCTTCATGCTACTTAATTGTACATTCAAATGGTAAGTGCTTCAGTTGAGAATGAACTGAAAAAATATGGATGTTGGTATTTCCTTGTAGCTCACGCTGTACAGGAATGTCTGAGGCTTGCTCATTGAAGAGCGTGATCAAGCAACTAAAACCAGAAAGTTTGCATTTTGCAGGAGACAGAAGGCATCCCAGTATGTGAGGCAGGAAGCAGGGAAGGGAATATTTCTGTTTTGCTGCATTCCTATGGTGAGATTTCAGGAGATAGCTGAGCCAATCCAACAGTGTGTTCCGATTCAAAGGTGTGGTTCTTCCTTCTGTACCTGCCATGGGATCCTTGTGCTGCTGTTTTTCTCGTGTTTTTAGGGTCACTTTGTAGTTGTCTTGCTTAATTATTTTAAGCATTCGTTAACAGATCCAGTTAGACAGTTGTGTTCTTTGAAATAAATGCCTGAATTTCTAAGGTTCTCAGGTTTCTAAGATTTCCTTGTGTGGCTTGCTCTGTTTGAGCAAGGGGCCGGACCAGATGACATCCAGAGGTCCCTTACAACTGCATCCATACTGTGATTTAGTGAGCATTGGTAGTTTTGGCCATTATACGTATTTCAAGCTGTTATTGCATGGTACCACTTATCATCTGATCTCAGCTATAAGATGTAACTCTAATGAAGAAACCATCAAAATCTATTTGAGACCACAGTAATATATTTTAAGTCATGCTAGAAAATGCAGAAGCACTTGCTTAATAATAGATATGTTTGTTTCTGTTTTTAACCCTGTGAGGTTGGAAGTGTATAACGTGTCCTTTGTATGCAGGGTTTGGATGGAGCTTTGCATTTGCTTTCTGGCAAAAGTGAGTGACTGTGGTTCCCAGCCGGGTCAAGAACTGTATTTTATCTTCCTGTGCTACAGGGAATCTGCTGCCCCAGGTTAGCTGACACAAAATTAAAATTCTATGTGTGTGTGTATAATTTAAATATGTATGTACACATATATGCGTACCAGAATGTGCACCTGTATTGAACTTAGGAGACGTGTAGTATCAGGAGAAAAGGGATGAGTTTTCCTTTTTGAAAGGAAGGAGGAAAGAAACACTATGGAAAAACAGAGGAAAGAATTCTGAAAATAATTAGGTAGAGTGGATGAAGAATGGAAGATCTGGAACTAGATACAATAAGAAACTAACATATGTAAATATATATTATATGTAAAATAAAAAAGGTCTGAGTTGCATCAGCACCATCTTACTGACTATCTTAATGTCACATGTGTGTGGTTTTTTTTCAAATCTCAAGCATAGAGATCATTGCAAACTTGGAAAGTAGGTCTGGTAATGAAAAGCGGCCTTTTCTGGGCTCTGAACGTGACAGAAACTTGGACAGTGTTGGCTTGTCTATGGCTAGGGTTTTCAGAGGGATGTCCTGCAGTATCTGGTCGGCATGGCTGAGCTGCAGCCCCCCCTCCCATGTGACACGCCTGGGGCCAGAGGCTGCCCAGAAGCTGTGTGCCTTCATCGGCAGGCCTGCAGTGTAGAGGGCTGTGCCGACAGAGCAGCTGTCTGGTGCTTTGCTTCGCTCGGGTGGGGACGGTGGTGCTTCATGAATGCTGTCGGTAATCTTGCTGGCTAATGTCCTTCATGTGTCAGTGGAAGAATCTGCAGTCTTCTCTGTCAGGACTTGTCCTGCGGACATGGCCGAAGCTCCTGAAGGAGGGGCAGCGCTGGGCAGTGACATCTGGCAGGGAGCAGGTGTTGGCACACTGCTGGTGCCGCAGGATTTTGGCTGGACTCCTTCCTACTGTTGGTGTGAATTTGCTTTTCAGTGGATGGAAAAAAAACCTGAAGAAGCCTTCATTTCTAGATAGTAAGCGTGCATTTTCATGTGATGTCCCTCAGTGCTTTCCTCTGGTTATCGTGCACCTCTAATTGCATGCTGCCAGGTTGCATTAGTGCCAGCTTTGGCTTGGTGTCAGGTGATTCCATACAGTACTTGGAAGGAACTTGTTTTCCTTTTCTAAAGCGTTTATCAGTCGATCTATTACAACCCTTTGGAAATAGTGATTTTTGCTTTCATGTAAGCCGTGGTGCCACTGTCAGGCAAGATGGGGCAGCTGGCATTTCAGGCATACAAAAACATCCCCTTTTTGAAGTTGTGACTTCAGTCATGCAGCTTGCTTGTGTACAGCCTGCTGGTAGAGTGATGTATCTCGGTCTGGAGCTGCCTAATGCTTTTTGTCTTTGTTGTTATTTGTTATATGTAACTGTAGACGAAAGAAACAAATCCGGAAATCAGCATGTTTGCTGGACCACATGCTATCTTAATTATTTCAAGAGGAGATGTGTAGAGTTAAATCACTCTGAAGTCAATTTTTTTTATATTGCCAAGAGCACTGTAGTGAGAACCTCCTTGGCTTACCAGTGTCCAGTGAAATTCTCAACGTGACTCATTTTAGCCAAGTCTAATTTTGATAAAGATAGTTAATGGTGCTCTTCTTTCTTTTTCGGTTTAAATGAACTTAGTTGATGGCCTTTGTGCTGAAAAAGAACAAAAGTCACATGTTAGTGTTTGAAAGTGATTGCTTTGCGAGTTCTGAGTTATAGATACGCATCTTAAATACAAAAAGACTCCATGCTAGTACCACAGGTGTATACCCAGATAGGTTTCTCCCTAACAAAGATAGTAATTCTCTTTACGTGGCATAGTTTGTTTCTTCCCCTCGAGTTTTAAAGCAGTTGAAACAGAGAAACAAATAAAGTACTGTTTATGTGAGCTGTATTGTAAACACCACAATAAACAAGCAGAGGGCTGTTCGCCTGTCTCAGCTGCAGTAGTTTGTTTGTTAAGCATATGGATCTTAATGATGCCTAGAAAAGTTCAAGTTGTTAGCAAAAATATCACTGTGTGGGCTTTGTAGTCATCTTAGTAGTGACGTGAGGAAAATGCAGCCCTTGCCTACTTATCATTGTGTGGCTGGAGAGCTTTGCCATCCTTTCTGGGAATGCTGAGTAGAAATTGTATGACTTCAACAAAACTCAGTTATGGGTAAGCCGATTCTGTCCTGGATAGTTACAGTAGCACCTCTGTTGTACGCTATCTGACAAGGAAGCGCTGACCACCTTGAAGGAATGTCCTCTATCGAAAGTTATAAGAATTCATCTGATGTTACGTTGTTTTGCTCTCTGCTAAATTGGCTCCTTCCTCCTATGGAGGAGAGTATAAAATTGCATATTGTCTGCAGACGACTGCATGCAGAGCTACTGGAGACAGCTGTATGAGTTTTGAAGGGTGAGGAATCCAAAAGCCAGGCAGTGCTTCGGTATCAGCTGGTAGGGTTGTGTTGCCATGCAGATATGAAATGGAATGTCATTGGGCTGGACGTGAGATGGAAACCTGACTCCTGCCTGGTGCTGCAGCACAAAGAAGAGAGTCCCCTGGTCAGAAGGTGTTAGAGCCCTTTGTACGTCCTACTTGAGATTATTAGACTTGATGTGTGGCCAGTCAGCCTGATAATGGTAAAGTTTGTAGCCTGTCCAATAGTAATACTTTCCTGCAAAAGATTTATTACTTTTGGTTATTGCCTCTTAACTGTAATTATATTTGTTAACCTCTAGATTGATTTCTTCGGCATTAATAGTACTTGTAGTCTTTTTTTTTCTTTTTTTTGTTTTAGAAATTGAGGAACGCAGGTCCCTTTTAACAGCATTACTGAAAGCTGCATGATGCTGGATGGTCAAGGGAGTCAGCTGACGTGTTGGGGTCAAGAAGTAATATAGATACTGATAATAGATCTGTCCCCATTTCTACTTTGCTCGATCAGTTTTATGGATTATGAAACAATGTCTGTGGAGGAGGCAGGTTTAACTGATGCCATGTTGAGGGCTGAAGGAAGAGGACTTTGCCGACTAAGCTGTTTGAACTGCAGGCTCTATAATGTAAGATGATTGCATTCTGCATTGCGTTTACTTTTGGCTGCTTGAAGTGGATGGCTGTGTTGTTTTACGAGCAGCTTGTTGATGTTCATCTGGAAATGAGGGCTGTATCTAGGGCAGCTGAGAAACTGGAGACACTTGTTATTTCCACGCTCCTAATATTCCATACTTTCTAGATGAAATGGTGCTGTCACCGTGTAAGTATGTAACTGCTGAGTAAAATAAGACCCAATTAGGATGAGTTGGGTCAAGATTTTGGTTAGCAAGATTTTTGTCTTCCGTTCATTTTCTGTAAACTGTTCAAGCTGAAATGGCAGCTTCTGACCTATTTTTCATCTAATTTTAGGTTTTTGATTTTCTACTGACACAGTGTGTGCTGGGTGTCTCTTCTGCCAGCAGGGGAGTGATGAATTCTTTCTTGCCTGATGTTTTGACCCTTTCATAATAGATTTAAAAGTAGCAGCTTTGTCGCACTTTCCATATTTGACATAGTGGGACAGAGAAAGATGGGATAAAAGTCGCTATTATGGCCGTAGGGGGAAAAAAAAAGTAAGAACCAGTGATTGCATTTATTTCATTTATTTGCTAATTCCTGTCCTAATGCAAACTGTGTGTGCCATCCATGGTTCCTAGGACTACTGGCTGGGATTCTTATGTGTTTCTTCAAGACTTATTAACCTTGTGACCTTATTTCTGCCTGGAATACCTCTTCAAATAGTGGCTTTCCGCTGAGGGGAGGGCCACTTTTTTTTTGTTTTATTTCTAAATTTTCTTGAAGCGAGTTTTATTGCTGAAGGCAAGCAGCAGGGGGTCTTCCTCTGCTCCATCCTTCATTATCTTGTTTTCTCCAGGCACACACACCTTCTGTCCCTGAAGCAAGAACTTATTTTAGTGCATGATCTGTGTATGCTGATCCATGTCTTGGAAAGTTGGAGGAAAGGAAAGGAAATTCATTAAATCTAGAAATAAAAGGCAATGGAATGTTAGAGAGGGTAATATACTTGTGTGGAATGTAAAGATATGATGTAAGGGAGAAAACAGCCCTGATGACAGTGAATTAGTCTAAATGAGATGAATGAAGTGTGATTCGTCTTGCAAATAACAGGACCTAGGAGGTAAGGTTCAGAAAGGCTAGATAGCTAGGATACATTTGATGAATTAGGACAAGTAGCATCATGTTTTCAGTCTTAACTGAAGAAAGAGGAAATTCTATAGGAAACTGTACATTTGTACATTGCTACAGTCTTGGTATTTTCTCTGGAGAGACTTGACTGTGGGAAAAGAAGGGGAAAAGCAAACTTATCTACAACTACTCCATGGTCAGATAGATTTTCATGTGTGGAAAAACAGCTGTGAAACTTAAAGTTTGTGTGTCTCCTCTTTTGGAAGTGTGTTATCCCCAAGATAAATGAGTCATCCAGAGGTTCATCAGCATCACTATTGAATCATTCAGGTTAGTTTAAACAGATGCTTACAACACTGGAAGTTAAGATTTCATGCTCTGTTAGTACTCTTCATCTGCTTTAGTGCAAGATGGTTTCTTCACTGATCTGGTAAACGGAATTTCTGCAGTACCTGGCACCTGACAGAGAATTTTTGGACAACTATCAAGCAAAGAGAGACAGTATTATCCCCTGAAGCACATTCTGTGGGAACACTGGCCAAAATGATCAGCAGTAGGATAAAAGAGATTAGCAGAAAGCAGAGCTACTGCAGGATGGGATAGGTGTGCCTGCAAAATCTAGGAAGTCAAATCTAAAACCAGACTGGTGGGAAACAGGCACTGCAAATGCACATTGTAATAGCTAACATGATAGTGAGGAGATTTTCCATGCTTCCTCATCTGGCTGTCTCTGATCACTTCTCATGCTGCTTAACATCTCTTGCAAGAGGATCTGTTCCATGACCTTCCCAGACACAGGAGGCTCACCAGCCTGTAGTTCCCTGGCTCTCCTTTTCTCCCTTTCTTAACAATGGCAGTGATGTTTCCCATTTTCCACTCACCAGGGATTTTGCCTGACAGCCATGACTTTTTCAAATATGATGGAGAGTGGCTGCCCAACAGCTACTCTCCATATCAGCCTTTCTGTTTAGGACTCTGGGATGCATGTTGTCTGGCCCCATGGACTTGCAGGCATTCAGTCTCATCAGGCATACTCTGACGTGCTCTTTGCTTACAGTGTGAGTGATTTTGCTTCCCCCAGCCCCTGCCTCAAGATTCAGCTACATGAAAGGTTTGAGAAGCCTGAATGCCAATGAAGATTGAGGCAAAGAACTCACTGAGAAGCTCAGCATTCCCACTGTCTTCTGTAGGGAGTTCTCCCTTCTCATTTTTTCAAAGTGGCTACACTCTCCTTGGCCTTTCTCTTCTGACTAGTGTACCCATAGAATCCCTTATTATTTTTCACGTTCATTGCCAGGTTCAGTTCCATCTGGACTTTGGCTTTCCTGATTCCATCTCTGCATGTTTGGGCTGCATCTCTGTATTCTTTCTGGGATGCACATTCCTGCTTCTACTGCCTGCAGATGCCCTTCTTGTCCCTCAGTTTGACCTGCAGGTCCTTGCTCAGCCATGTTGCTTTCCAGCATCCTCTGCTTGATTTCTTGTGCTGGGAGACAGAGAGCTCTTGTGCTGTCAGAAAGGCATCCTTAGAGAGTTGCCAGCTCTGTTCTGCCCCTAAGGACTGCTTCCCAGGGCATCTCATCCAGTGGTTTCTTAAACAGCCAGAAGTTTGCCCTCCTCAAGTTCAGGGTCCTGACTCTAGTCTTCATCAGGCCCAGATTCCTAGAGATCATGAACTCAAACAAGGCATGTTTGCTACAGGCCAGAGTGTCTCCAATCTTAATTTCTTTAATGAGCTGCTCTGCATTGGTGAGCTCCAAGTCCAGCAACACTTTCCCTGGACAGGGAGGTTATTCTCAGTGTGCTCCAGGAATCTCCTGGTTGAAATCCCACCCCAATCAGGATGAAAGCCTGTAAGCCTGATGCTTCTTACAGCTGAAATGTTTTTGCATTAATTTACACACTTGTTCTTGGTAATCATCTTACTGGTCAAGTATCACCTGCTGCCTGCTTTCTTCTTAATGGGAGCTCTTCTCAGCTCTGTATCAGGGCAAAGTCAAGACTTTAAGCATAGCAGTGTTTGTTGTTTTGTTTGTTTTTTGTGAAGCACTCTTCTTCTGACCTAGATATTTTGTTTTTCTTGTTTGAAAAGTGTGGTGTACAGAGGACGCTTGAAAGTTTTCTGCAGGCTTTTATTAAAAACACAGCATAGGAGCTATGAAATGGAAAATGAAATGATGAGCCCTGCATTTTGAATGTCGGTTTGGACATCCAAGTTACATGCTTCCCATGTAGTTGCTTGTTACCTATTAAAATTCGAGTCTTGTGTTCAGAATGTGTGCCTTTTCCACAGTTACTCATGACATGCTGTTAAATCCACCTCGTGACTCCTTATAAAAGCTCACTAAAGATAATTCATTTCAGACTCTGCGATGCAATCTTCAAAGCCTTATTGGAGAACTACTAGACTTTCATTAAATGGTTTGCTTATGCTCACCTAGGTTTGTGGGTTATATAAAGGGATCTGTACGTTTATTGGGAAAACATGTTAGATTCAACTAGTTGTTAACTGTGTTGAAGTGGTCTTGGGGATGCCCAAATACTGAACTAACATTGGTTGCAATACTGAAAATATTACATTGACCACAGAGAAGTAGGAACTTCCAGGCAAGGACTACACAGCTTGGGGTAAGTTTTATTCATCCCTTAGGATCTGCTGTCACACTTGGGAAACATTATTTATTTGTCAAAGAGAAGATGAGTTAAGGCAAGAAATCAGTAGTTCCGTAGATGCATATTTACTTTTCAACAGCTTAGAAATATGAAATATATACAAAGAATGACATCATCTTTTAGTGACAGAATTAATTGTTCTTCCATTTCTTCTTAGACCTTATCATCACTGTAAGAATAAAGGGGAGGTCTGCTAATCTGCATAGAATCACAGAATGGCCTGGGTTGCAAAGAACCTCAGTGCTCACCCAGTTCCAACCCCCTGCTGTGTGCAGGTCACCAACCAGCAGCCCAGGCTGCCCAGAGCCACATCCAGCCTGGCCTTGAATGCCTGCAGGGATGGGGCATCCACAGCCTCCTTGGGCAACCTGTTCCAGTGCCTCACCACCCTCTGTGTGGAAAAATTTCCTTCTGATATTCAACCTAAACCTCCCCTGTCTTAGTTTAAAACCATTCTTCCTTGTCTTATCAACCTGTGTAAACAGTCATTCCCCCTCCTGTTTATATGCTCCTTTCAAGTATGGGGAGGTACTTGAATGGAGTGAGTGGTTTGCGTCGTTTCTTTACAAAAGGAACCCAAAGAAAATTTTGTTAGATTATAAGCCTGAAGGAATTCTAAATGCCAGTTAGACTCTGTGAGAATATATAAAACTAGCTTTAGTTTCATGTGAAATTGCCCTTAGAAGAAAAGATCATGTACACTGCACAATGAACAAAAATATGGAACTCTCACCCTTTTTGAGATCAGAATTGATGAGCTTGGTGAGCATGGATAAATATGAATAGGTGAGAATTGAAAGAAATCGGAGCTGAAGTACTGAACATTCTGCATAGGAATGATGGAAGCAGTTGGTGGAAGGGGATTGAAACATACATAAGCAGTATTTTTGCTTATTGTTTAGTTAAAAGGAGAAATGGGAGAATACCGGAGACATTTTGCTGCTCTGGTTTAATATAGTGATGAAATGAGTTACCAGCACTATCTTGTAGCCCTTCAACTAGAATACTGTTATTAAGAGCTACTTTGATTATCCTTCTCTAAAGAAAGAATACTGGCATACAGTTATGTCAAACGTAAAATACTGTGTAGCAGAATTTCTCTTTCATTAGTCTACATTCAGTTGTCTACAAATTAAAAATAATGAAAGTTTAAAAAGCAGCTCACAGGCAACACGTTAATTTCTGGGCAGATGGACTGTGCTTGTGTGGCTGTAAAGCCTCCAGCACCTGTGGGTGCAGCAGTTCTGTCTGTCTGCTGAACAAGGCCCACTTGTATTAATGTTAATGCCATCGTGTCTTGCCTCATTCTACGATGAACTGCATTCTGTGCCATATTTTAGAAGCCATGAGCTTGCCAAGGTTAGATGGGAATTTTTTGATACCTATATCTAACCACATTAGGCAGTTTGTGCTGCCAGGTTAAACATGCTCTTCCAGTTTTATGACGTAAACCATTAAACCAGGGTATCAGCAGTTAGAGCTTAATAGTTTTCAAGGTGCTCATATCTTTTTTTAGCATATAACAAGAATTTAAGATGGTGCAGCTTTGCAGGACAAGACAGTGAAGTTTGTATTGGAAGTTCTATGTTGGAATTCCAGGAGGTGCAGAAATGTAAATAAAAACAGCTTCACTGTTACTTCATATTTTGCAGTGTTCAGACCATCTATTTTTATGTTAATGATTGGCAATGTTTTGCTCATAAGCTGCCCTGAAAATGTTGTTCTTTCCAGTTGTCAGGTAGGATGGAAGAAAGAAAGGCTGAGGGCCTCCCTTCTTTGTAGGGGCCGAGTATGTAGAAATACACGTGTATGTCAACATGGTTATATTCCTAGTTTGCGCCAATGATTCATTTTTTGTATGCGTTCATCATTAATCTAGTCCAAACTTCGCTCTCCATTCGCTTTTGTTGTAATTGTTTTGGTTTTTGTAATTGTTTTTGGTTTCTTTTCCACACCTGCAGCCATTATTCTCTCAAACCACCAGCTGTTGAACTCGGTGGGCTTCGGTGTTTGTAAAGCCGGGGTTGTGAGTCGTAAGCAAAAAGCCGCCCAGGAGGCAGTGCCGCGTGCTCGCAGCTGAGGCCGACTGCAGCGGGGCTGTGCGGGGGGGTCCGTCCCCTCTGCCCTGCCTTCGGGAGGCCCTCGGGAGCGCTGCGTCTGCACGGGGCCCGGAGCGAGGAAACGGGGCTGTGGGAGCCGGTCCGGAGCGGGGCCGCCATGACGATGAGAGGCTGCGGCGCCTCTGCCGTGGAGACGGGCCGATGGGAGCTGGGCTGTGCGGCCTGGAGGAGGCTCTGCGGACACCTTGCTCTGCAGCCTTACAGTATGCGAGGGCGGCTTATGAACGGGAGGGAAACGGGCTTTGTGCACAGGCCAGTAGCGATAGGACGAGGAGGAGTGGTTTTAAACTGAAAGAAGGAAGATTTAGGTCTGATGGGAGGAGGGCATTCCTTTCTCAGAGGGCGGGGAGGCCGTGGCACTGCCCGGAGCTGGGGGGCAGCTGCCCACGGCAGGGCTGGGGCTGAGGGGTCCCTTCCAACCCAACCGTGCTGTGGTTCTGTGGTGTAATTTCTGTTTTAAAGTAGTGCTGAGGGAACAGAGTGACTATTGCAAAGAGAAATCAGCTCAAAGGCTGCACGTTTGATGTTTTGTATTTTTTTTTTAATAAAATGCTTGGTGATTTAGTGTGTTGCAAAGTATACTGTGATAAGTATGTAGCTGATATACAATAGGCCTTCTATGGTCTTCATATATGTCAAATTGTTCTGTTTATTAATGAACGAATTTCCCAAGTGCCACAGAACATTCTAACAGCATACAGCACTGAACAGTTGTGGAGGAAACATTAAAGATTCAGAGCCAGACAGAAGGTGGGAACACCAAACTGGGGATGCTCCTGCAACTCTAACTATTCTTCCCACTCTTCTACATCTGCATTTTCTTTCTGACTTGAATTTTATGATTGAACACTGCTCTCCACTAAATGCTTT
The DNA here is from genome assembly GCF_023343835.1 of Lagopus muta. Lineage (NCBI taxonomy): Eukaryota > Metazoa > Chordata > Aves > Galliformes > Phasianidae > Lagopus > Lagopus muta. The sequence continues at coordinate 257,991 of NC_064440.1, read as the reverse complement.
AAATATACCCGTGAATGCCCACCAGTAAGATTAAAAGCCACATTACTCCTGAGTATAGTGACATCAATTGTGACCTACTATAATGAGCTGAGAAAGTTTTCGTTTTAAAGAGCTGTCCGATGCACATAAAAATGGGTTCCAAAGAGCTTATGACATTCAAACTGCAATGTTAAGGTGAGATTTATGTATCTGGGTTTCCAGAACAAATGAGTGCCCAGTGTGCAAATGCTAACCATGGGGTCTGCGTGCTTCCAGATTCACACGCACAGTGGCATCTGCAGTCATGTGTTGTGAAGTGACTGGAAGGAATTGAGATGAGCCAGAAAAATGTACTTATTGATTTAAAGTGTTTTGTATTAAAATAGAAAAATCCTTTCTAAAATATTGTTCAGGAACATGGAAAGAAGTCTGCTGTTTGTCAGAGAAAATATCAACAGTACTCTGGTTGGCTGAGAGGGAAGATATATGTAGCACATATGTATCACAGCTGTCCTGTAGCAGTGCTATACTTTACTCAGTTGTGTGAGGCCATCAGGGAGGCCTGGTGCAAGTAGCTGACACTGCAGCACATTCTACAGATCATTCTGTAGGTACAGCACGTGGCTTTCCTGGATTGGTGTGCTTGTAGGTGGAAGTTTCTGTTTTGTTTGTGGGCATCATTTCAGTGGTTGCATGGATGGGATGTGATTACAAAATGAAAGATCTTAGTACAAAACAAGAACAATTTCTAATTTCCTAATTTATGTATGTAAGGGTTCTTTTTTTTTTTCCCCAGTCCGTAAATGTGAATATGTTGCTGTTTAAAAAACAACAACAAAAAGCCAAGAACCCTGGTGTGGTGGGCTGTGTCTATGTCTAGCTTTTCCAGAATAACATAAGCAAGCAAGGAAGGGAGTTTCTTGATATTGTCTTTAGTTTTTCCTTTTTATGACCTCATGGTTGAACTTCAGGAACTGTTTTCTTATTTAAAAAAAAAAAAAATCAGCTGTTGCTCAGGGAAGTGTTGTTAACCATGTTTTTCATCCAGTCTTCTCAGTATTGCCAGGCAGATGTGGTGAGTGCTGACACGTGGCCTCTGCCTATAGGACATGGTTGATTCTGAGTCACTGGTGTTAAAAGCACATTGAGCATATAAATAATAAATATGGTCCTACTCTGGGAGTGTTTGGCAAGTTTTCATTTTTTATTGCTGGAAGTTTAAAGGTCTGAGAGTACACCAGAACTTGCTCTACTGTTGTAGTGTCTTTTTTCCTTTATTAGTCCTCAGAAGTTGCCTTGTCCAAGGCACAGGTCATCAAAGTGTGTTTGCTGCCTGCGTGCCTCACAGTTTGTGATGCTGAGGAGTGTAACAGTCAGTGCAGCTTGTTGGAGAAGTTAGTCTGCTGCAGGAAAAATAAGCATCTTGCGTGCGCATCTGTATGCATTTGGAACTGACTCAGGGATCAATGTATTGAATACAGTGTAGGCTGTGGAAACCTCCTGGTTTTCTGATTGGTGGAATCATAGAATCAGTCAGGTTGGAAAAGACCTTCAAGACCATTGAGTCCAACCACAACCCAACCATCCTACCCTAACTCTAACAACCCTCTCTAAATCCCTGGGCACCACATCCAAACGTTCTTAAACACATCCAGGGCTGGTGACTCAACCACCTCCCTGGGAAGCCCATTGCAGTGCTTAACCACCCTTTCTGTAAAGAAGTGTTTCCTGATATCCAACCTAAACTTACCCTGGGGCAACTTGAGCCTATTTCCCCTCATCCTGTCACCAGTGAGATGTGCTTTCAGGTTGTTCGTAGGAGCTTAAGAACTCTTGTACTGATTTTTCTTTTTTCTGCTTTATTTCATTAGATTGAGTGAACTTCCTGAAGAATCCATATTTTTGGGGTGGAAGATTTTTTGCATTTTCTTTTGATTTCATGCGTTTGTATGGTATTCTGTAACATTCAGCATCACCTGATTACTTTTTCTTTCCTTCTTCCTCTTGTGTATCCTATGCTAAACGGAGACAGTTTTCAACAGCTTTTCAATGAAAAAAAATAAAATGCATGGGTGCTCCAGAAAGCTTTTTAAGAAAGAGCTGCTCTCTGCAATTGCTTGCATTCTGCTTTCCATACTTGGTAACCAAAGCTAGTTACCTGAAACATCTAAACTGTCTTCCACTGTATAACCTGGATATCTTTTCCTTAATAATTCTCTGAAATCTGCAGCTGCTGCTCACTTGAGGTTAAATGTGAGTTCTGTGTGCAGGGTGGGAGATATGCACCTGCTCACATGAGTGTGTGGGCAGATACCTCTGCTTATAGCAGTGAGGAGAACTGCAGTAGCACAGAACTTGTTTGGCTCTTCCTTTGTTGGTTAGCAGCATGTTGTATGTCGGTAAAAACCAATGGTGTGTGATACCACATCCCACATCACCACCTGCTCTGCTTCTGTGGTTTGGAGCCTCCAGCTGACCGGGCTGCTCTGCAACTCCCACAGCTGTGCTGATGAGCTCAGGACAGGAGCTGGAACTTTACTCTCTTTTTGCCTGGGTGTCTTACAATAATGTACACAGGTTTAGCCTTGTAACCTTAATTACACGTGGAATGTGGAGAATGCTGAATTATTACTTTTTTTTTTTTATAAGACAGTGAACTCTTGATTGCTTTGTTCAAGTATTGAAACATTTTTTCTGCTTTAAGGCTTGGCTTAAACAAGCTGCATTGCAGGGAAAAATAAAAGAAAAAAGTATTTGGTTACCTCCCTGTTTTATTTAAATTGATCCATCCTGTATTCTGTTTGGCTTTGTGTGAGTGGCCAATACTGATGCTGCATTTCTTTCTGTTATCCTTTAGGAGCAACACGTAAAATGTTAAAGGCAGTTTTAAAGAAGAGCCGAGAGGGTGGAAAAGGGAGCAAAAAAGAATCAGGTATGAATATTCATTACAGAGGATGACTCATATTCCCCATGGTAGGTTCACCTGTGCTGCTGGCCCTCTGCTCAGACAGGTTACATGCAGAGCACTCATCTGTGTGAGGAGGAGGCTTAAAGCTGGCTGGGAGTGCGCACCCAGTGCATTTGTTCCTGAGTTGCTGCTAGGAAGAAGGGCAGATTGGAGCACCTTGCTCTTCATTCTTACCATAGAAGTACTGAGTGCAGGATGGATGGATGGTTCAGAGAGAGATTTGGGTTACTATTTCTTGTGGGTCTTATGCATTGTGTTTTGAGCAGTTTTGTTTGTTTGCTTCAGCTGTCCAAAGTTGGCAACTGCCTGCGTTGTGGGAATCTGTATTTTTCCTATTAAGCAAAAGATCATTAGATATAAAATACTCATAATAGATTTCAAATTAAAAAGAAGAGAAAATCTTGTGTATTACATTTCTGCAGAACATGCTCCATTATTTCAGTTGGCTTTTTAGTAACATGAGCATTGTCATTCTGTTGACCCAGTATCAGGCCTGAAGGAACATGAATAATGGAAGCATTGTGCTTAGTTCACAGCATTCCTCCTGCACTAAAATCCCATCAGAAGTTTAACATCAAATGTAGCACATAGCACACATGAAAACTTGATTAATTTCAGTAGAATTTAATGTGGTAAGTAGTTGGGATTTTTCTGTTTTCCATTTTAAAGTCTTTGTTGGACTTCTGTATAGTGCTCAAAAAGTGTTGTATCAACAAAAAGCTGATGTTTAGAATGTAGTGCTGCAGTGCTGCAAAAGCTGAAAATCTGGAGAAATAAGAATGGGATCAGTGCTTATGATTTCTGTGCAATGAAATAAAAGGTATGGAAATACTTATGTGCTGATATGCACCCAATGATTAGGGATTGTCTTCATATTCAGATTTTTTAATTGGGGTAACAAAAAGGTTCTATTATCAATAATTTTTTCTCAGATTTTATTCAATTCTACTGTAGATCAGATTTTGCTACATTGCTCCTTTGAGACCACGTTTCCTTTGTTTTTCCTTCTAAAAGGAAATTCTGGTATCTACACCTGAAATATCTTTGACTTAAATATGATATAGTGTTATTTCTGTGTTATGCTGTGCTATGTCCTGGTGTACATTTAGTTATTTTCTGAATATATGTAATCTCCTTATTGACGTTTTATACTAAATGAGTTGCAGGAAAATTGTGAATTTGAGATTTATTCCTCTTTTTACATATGCTCATTTACAATTAGGAAATGGATTGTGGTCAGTATTTTTATTGAAAAATAAAATGGCTTTCAAAGGCATGTAACTCTTGCTGAGTTGTGATTGCTTGTATAATATTCTGCCATTCAAGTTTTTCTTTCTGCTGCTAGAACTTTGAATTACAGTGTTTACATTTACTGATGTGAGGTTTTTTTTTTTTGCTAATGGCAACTAAGTTGCTACTTTAAAATCAAAGTGAAGCTCCTATGCAAGAAGGCATAATCTTTTATTAAAGTCTCTATTTAATCATTAGTTATTTAATCATTAGTTCCACATGACATCCTGGTCATCAGATTAGAATAAAAATGAATTTGATGGATGGACCACTCACCGGATAAGGAATTGGCTGAATGGTTGTGCTCAGAGAGTTGCAGTCAGTGGCTCAGTGTTCCAGTGGAGACCAGTGATGAGTGGCATTCCTCAGGGATTGGTGCAAGGTCTGGTGTTGTTGAACATCTTTGTAGGTGACATGGACAGTGGGATCAAGTGCCAAGTTTGCAGACGACACCAAGCTGAGTGGTGCAGTCAACACGCTAGAAGGAAGGGATGCCATCCAGACGGACCTGGACAGGCTGGAGAGGTGGGTCCTTGCCAACCTCATGAGGTTCAACAAGGCCAAGTGCAAAGTCCTGTACCTGGGTTGGGACAATCCCAAGCGCAGGTATAGGTTGGGCAAAGAATGGCTTGAAAGCAGCCCTGAGGAGAAAGATCTGGGGTGTCAGCTGATGAAAGATTCAACATGAGCTGGCAATGTTCCCCTGCAGCCCAGAAGGCCAACTTACTGTGGGCTGCATCGAGAGGAATGTGAGCAGCAGGGCGAGGGAGGTGATTCTGCCCCTCTGCTCTGCTCTCACGAGACCCCACCTGGAGCACTGCGTCCAGTTGTGGAGCATCCAACACAAGAAGGACGTGGAGCTGTTGGAGCAGGTCCAGAGGAGGGCCACAAAGATGATCAGAGGGCTGGAGCACCTCCCCTGTGGGGCAGGCTGAGAGCTGGGGCTCCTCAGCCTGCAGAAAGCTCAAAGGAGACCTTACAGCGGCCTTCCAGTACCTTAAGGGCCTACAGGAAAGCTGGGGAGGGACTTCTTGTAAGGGTGGGTAGTGACAGGACAAAGGGAAATGGTTTTAAACTGGAAGAGGGTAGATTTAGACTAGATATTAGGAAGAAATTCTTCACTTTGAGAATGGTGAGACACAGAACAGGCTGCCCAGTGAGGCTGTGGATGTTCCCTCCCTGGAAGCACTCAAGTCCAGGCTGGATGGGGCTGTGAGCAGCCTGGGCTGGAGGGAGGTGTTCCGTCCTGTAGCAGGGGGTTGGAACGAGATGGTCTTAAAGGTCCTTCCAGCCCAAACCACCCTATGCTTCTATGAAAATTACTTGCCTGTATGTAACTTGTTTAGTTGGAATGGTTTTTTTGGTCACCACTTTTCACGCATTGTCTCATTAAACATTGGTATCTGACTGATACGCTTGTAACTAAGGTCAGAGCAATGAGAGCTTCAGATAACCTCTTAGCCAATCAAAGGATTGAGATCCTTGAATAAAACAAGTTTGTGTTTTAAAACCAAGTATGTGTATTCAAATGACATTTTCTGTCTAGACTCTCTATGATGTTAGGCTTTAAATTTTAAGTGCGGAGGGACTTTCTGCCAGGTTAAGCACCTACCACTAGCTGGAGCATTGAACTTTTACTGGAATACTTCTAAGTTTCAGTGTGACTTTTGCTTGTTACTCTAAAAATATTTTGCAACAGAAGAGGCTTTGTTCCATGCTTAAAACATGGAACTGTTTTTGATTGTTCTGTGTTGCTTTGCCCATGTTCTGTGGCTGCTGATGGTTAGTTAAAAATTGAAACTCCTTTTTTTTTTTTTTTTTTTTTTGCTGAGCAGTGAGTATTTTATGGTGACTGCTTTTTACCAGGAGTTAATTCCAGTAATAAATCCTGCATACGTTTAGAAGGGAAAAAGGAAACCAATCCTCTCCTTGAAGGACATAAATAGAAATTTCTTCAGTGACCCCAGTAACTTCTGCTCGTCACTTTTTTTTTCTTTAAAGCATCTTAAAAAAAAAAAAAGTTATCACAACAGGAAAATGTATTTTGTGTGAAGAAAAAGTAATCCAGATTTCAGATTTAACTGTCAGAAAGTGGGCAGATAAACCCAAGTGCAAGCACAACTGACAAAGGTTGTCCATTTGGTTTTTTGAACTTTTATTCTAATTTTTACTTGCTTTGTTTCTCACTTGAGGCTCTTCACTTCTGCCCAGTTACTTAGGCTGTAATGAATTTGCTTCCCCTTCCAGGCTAGTTTCTCCTCTTTTTTGGCCAGTCCATACCTCATTCTCAAGAGCAAGAGAATTAAATATTGATTTTCTTTAATGGAATCATTTTACATGACGGAAGCCTATTCGTATCCCAGAAAGATCACCAATGAACTGCTTCACCTCCTATGAGTTTTTCTTCAACTCCTGAACTGTGTGTGTGGTTACCTTGTCTATAGTGCAAAGACTCAGTCCCTTGGTGCCCTCTGTTCTAGATTCTTTTCTCATTGTATTGAATCAGCTGTGTATGCACATGCACGTGTTTTCATTTTGAAAGGCACAAATACCTTAAAGAGCAACTGTCAGTGTTGCACAGTCAAAATAAAGCGCTGTTTACACTTTCAGGTGAGAGTTCTGTCCACTGCTGCTCATCAATTCTATTGAAAAGTAGGATGGGAATGGAACACAGGGAAATGGTTCCTTAAAACATCAAAAATGATGGGTTTGGTAATCCTTGTTTTTCGTTTTCTTAGACATAGCAGTACATTATTCTCAGAAGTGCTGGATTGTATTCCTGATGCCATACAGCTAATGCCCTTTTTCCCCACAGCTATTTCCTTCTGATTATGTCTGTAAAGTCTTCACTTTCCTTTATCGTTTGTTAGGCTTCAGTGTGCCCCACCAGCTATTTTGCCGGAGTAGAAGTTGTTAATACTGTCAGGAATAACTTGTGTTTCTGTGTGGGGTATTTCTGTTTGCAGAGGCCGTGTTACGCAGTGCTGCACAGACACGTACATTGGTACAGTTTGTTACTCGTGCTCTCCCTGAGAGCTGGTTTTCACAGAGTTGTCATGAGGCCTTGAGTGCATTGAGAGCCATGTGTAAAGCAGCTAAGAAAGTCACCCAGCAGTAGTTTTGATCTTTTGCACACTCCCCCTGTCAACTTTGCTTAATTCTGTCTCAGAGCGTTATACTTCTTCTGAAACAGCAAAGAAGTTATGCCTTTTAAGCTCATGTTTTCGGCTTGCCATGCTGTCTTCAGCAGGCTTCAAACAGCTTTAGAGAGTTTGTGGTGAGTGTATATGCAGAAGTTATTGTGGAATCACTCTGGTACAGGGCCAGGTCATATTTTGATAATCTCCAAGGATGGAGACTGCAGCCTTTTCTGCTGTTCAACAACCCTCACTGTTTTTAACACCGAAACACTAGAGTTAGACAGATGTAATGATTTCTCTATTCCAACAAATGCCAGGGCAGTTTGCAGACAAAGCGTGTGCAAAGAGATTGAGTTTGAGGCAGCCACCAGGTTTAATGCTGGGAGTGACCTCTTATGTAGAGAACACTGATTTCGCTATTGTCTTAACTGCTTACTGAACCCTGAGGATTGTTGACGTAGGACAGCAGTGACCTTGCTAGGCGTGCACCTCTGCAGCAGTTCTGTTAATATTTTCTTTTTCTGACAGAAGTTAGCTGTGGTACTTGGGTTTTTATCAGCTTCTGATTTCATGCTTAGAATTTGCTACAGTAACTTGAAGTTCTTAGCAGTCACATAGCAGAGTTTGTTCTTTGCTTCTTTGCTGTCCAGTTTACACCAAAGTTAGGCTTAATCAGATCTGGGCAGTTACAGTCCTTGTTTGTTTGAGAAGTGCTGTTGGTGCTCTGTACATCCTGGCATGCTTGCTAGGAAGCTTTTTAAGCAACAAAATTCTGTAGAGCTTTTTTTTAAAAAAAACATCCGTAAACAGACTCCTTTTATTATAGCAGAATTTCTTAATCAGAAATGCGTTTTGAAGTGAGCTAAGAGTCTTCTGTTTCACTTAGGCAGGTAAATTAAGGGAACAAATACAAAATCACCCACCTCAGAAGTAGACATTGAGTGATTTCAGTGGAATACTGTCTGCTGTGCAGTTGCTGCCAATATTCAGACGTAGGGAACCTGCATTTTGGTTGGGTAAGCTTTCTATTTTGAAGATAGAGATCCTTTTTTTTTTTTTCATGACAAAATCACCTGATTTCTGGCATCAACACCATACTGTAGTTTGTATATAATCTGGTAAAGTAGTTGAAGTTCTTTGGTTTCTAAGAAACTTGTAGTGAATGAAGAATGTACTTTATTATGTCTCATACTGACATAAATACTGGAAAGGTTTTCATTTTAGTTATCCTCTCTGTTCAAAAGAAGGATTAGTTTAATTTAAAATTAAAGATGTAGATCCTAATATCCTTAAAATACCAAATCATTCCGTTAGTCTGCCTTCCTTGTATCTATTTGCATCTTAAAAAACAAGCAAACAAACAAAACCAAGAAAACAACACATTATTAATCTGATGATGCCTTTCAGTTGCATCCCATGGTGCAACTAAACTGTGATTTGATTTCCATTGCCTGTAGCTAACAGCTTTTAGAAAGGCCTTGGAGGAGCAGCTTCTGCTTTCTTGGAATGGCTCATGTTTGATGGCTGTCCTCTGCAGTTCTATAGTATCCCAACCAGGTTTTAATTAGAACCTGCCATCCTGCCATTTTTTTCTGCTGCAGCAGTTAGTGTTTAAAAATGTTCCAACCTCACTGAGGAAATGATGTCCTCATAGCTTGAGACCAGTATGATTGGGCTTTCTCAGGGCTTGTGTTGTAATAGCATATATAAGAATGGCAACAAGTGAAAGCAAGTTTAAAATTAGGAAAATAATTGAAAAGGAGTATTTCAGTGAAGCATGTTTTGGATGTTTGTTTGCTTGTTTTAATCACATTGCTCTTAGAATCTGAGTCATGATCTGTGTACCTGTCCCCACAGTACCTCTGCAGTGTCAGGGAAATACAATCAGCAGGAAAAAAAAAGTAGAAAAGAAAAAAAATGGTGAGACATGAATAGATTGTAAAACATCTTCGAAGTTATTGCCATAATCAAATCATCTCAATTTAGTGATTGAAGATATGCCATAGCAGTGTATTCAGGGCTTTTGTAGCCCTTGATTTTGCAGGGCTTTTCCGTAATGTATCATTTCATGTACAGTCGAGAAGGACAAATTAAAATCCACGCAGTTTATTGAGAAAACAGTGAGTTAGCAACAGTTTGCTGCTTCATAGTACAGGGGAGTCGTGGGTGGACTTGCTAACCCTGAAGGGGGAGGAAGTCATTTTGGTCTTTGGTCTCCTGTTTCTTGTGCTGTCTGAGTAGCATTCCAGCTGGAATACTTACAGAAATTGCAAATCGCTGCCTCAGCAGCATATCCAATTAGAAATTCTTAATAACACTGTTTTCTCATTGTGGTTACTTGCATTACTGTGCTGCTTCCGTGCTTTTTCTTCATGTCCAGAAACCAGAATGAACATTGTAATCGTTTTTCAGTGTGGTTCAACAAATAGAGGGGTGAGGCCGTGGCACTGCATGGAGCTGAGCTGCCCCGTCCCTGGAGGTGCCCCAGGCCATGGATGGGCACTGGGCAGCCAGAGCTGGGGGGCAGCCAGCCCACGGCAGGGCTGGGCTGAGGGGTCCCTTCCAACCCAGCCATGTTTAAAAACAGCTACTGTCAGTTTAATTTTGGAAAGAACAGAGGAAAAGATCCTTAGCCTTTCGGCTTCTATCAAAAGGAAATGAGAACGTAGCGACTCAGGTATGAGATTTTTTTTGAATGTCAAAATGTGTATAGTTCTGTTCTCTAAAATGTTCAGGTTTTTTATTCTAATTATATACTTGGACAGTACTTGTTTTTGAGATGGGTGTATTACAGCACTTTGTTGAAATACTGAAGCCACTTTTCTTGTTCCCAGGATTTAAAACCAATAGCTGTACTCCTGTAATAGTTGTAATGTAATTTTATAATTAATACAAAGTTCATTAAGTATTTATTTTAATTTCTGTCCTGATTTAAGCTGGAGTTGTTCATTTAAATCAGTGCCTGTTACTATGACTTTTATTTGAAGAAAGAGGAGAACTTTTGGAAGGTGATGGTTAAGTTGATTTCAAAGGTATAAAAGAGTAAGTTTCACACTTATGAAAGTCAAGAAAAGTTTGACTCTGGCATAGCATTCTTCAGGGTTGTTTATCTCACAAATGCGTGTACGTAGCTGTCATGTATGGCTCTTGTGAGAAAAATAGTATGTCTAGGAAAAATGTCATCTGAAGGACGTGCACCCTTGGAAATATGCAACTAGGTTTTAAACTTCGCGCCCATTTGGCTTTGTGCAGACTTCTGCAAAAGAGAGTGGTGGCTGAATAGACACAAACGTTTTTACTTTTAGCAAAGGAATTGTTTGTTTTTGCCTTCTGACAGTGCGGGTGTTCCCTGTGAGCGGGCTAAGCTGCCTGTGGGGCGTCATGGCAGAAGAGCAGCTCTTCAGAATTGAAGGCAGCAAGCAAATGACAGCAGTGAACAAGAAAGGCAGATCTTAGGGAGGCACATTGATCTGAAATGTTTCCTTTCTGTAAGATAATAAACCATAATAAGGAAACCATATTTCAAAAGCTGTCACTTCTGCTTTCTTTGTTGTTCTGTTTTTCTTCTAGTTCTGCTTTGGGTTCCCGTACTTCAGCCGTGCTACTTGTCACTGTGTGGATCTCAGTGAAAAATATTCCGAGTATTTTCTCTCCTCTCTCTATCAATTTTGTTTTACGTTTCACACTGATTCAGTTTTGTGTAAATTATTGAGCAGTACCCTACTTGGGATAGTAAGAAAAGCAGCTGTAGTTAGATGCCAACCTTTTGCTTTTCAGCTATTTCTGTCATGTGACGAGGAGGAACTCACTTTCTGCATGTGTTTCTGCTGTCTTCCATTCTTGTAAGCATGTATTTTCTTCTGTTTTGAAAACATATTTTTGACTGTTCCAATGCTGCATTTCTTGCACCGGTAGGATAGATCTCCTTCCTGCGCATTTGCCTATTTTGATCTGCTACTTAGTGTTGTGAACCAATAGTTGGTTTGTTCCTAATAGAAAATAAAGCATATTGCTGTTAAATTGCATTTAACTGGACTTCTCTGTTTTGGAACAGAACGATGACTAGGCTAAGCCTAGAGCGGTTTTGCACGAGCGCTTCCTTGCCAGACACTTCTGTCTGTGTGTATGGAGTCACCAGACTAAACTTCTAACTACTTCAGCACGCAGTGCACTTTCAGATGGTCGCTGAATTTCAGGGTATCACGCTGATCCTGATAAGTCTTTCAGCAGTAGATATCCTTTTGTCTTTGTAAGAAATGTAGTTTTGCCTCTGAGGATGAAATCTGGAAAGCTGCAATTTTGTTTAAAGTGAAGTTTTTCTTCCCGCTTGCTGTCTTTATTACGGTGAAATAAAATCTCACTTAGTTGTGCATTTAAATGTTCCAGCGAATTTCCTGTTTGGATTCCGTAGTGGCAGGTACACAGTGAGAAGAGAGGGATCATGCTGGCTTGTTGATGGCAACTAAATGTTTTTCTGTGTTAAATATCTGTATCTTGTTATATCACATCATGGGTGTTAACATTTTATTTTTAGCAGGAGACTCCTGCCCAGAGAATGCTTTGCAGAGCGTTGCAGCATCCGGCCACAGTGCAGATCTTCCCACTGGCAATCAGCACATCCTGGGGGATGCTTACAGGATGAACTTGGCTAAAGGAGTCTCAATGTCTTTGCCATCTTCACCTCTGCTGCCACGCCAGTCTTACTTGATGCAGTCACGATCAAACAAGAAGTCCCCAGGTAAAATGAAATTGATGTGCATCTAAAACCTTTGTAGTATTTTGACTCAATTTATGACTTAAAGTAAAAGTAACACTTTTTAACATTTTATATTTTACATGATCTTTTTCAATAAAAAAATGAAAAGTGAAAGCTTTTTTGCATGTTCTCATGTAAAGAAGATAATTGGTGGTTAAATGGACTATATTATTTCAAATAGCAAATAATTATTCTAATTTTTATAGCAGATTTTTTTTTAAATGTCTGAATATGCTTAAAACTGATACTTTATGGTTAATATTTCAGTTAGTAGAAAAATCAGCTGCAAAATTGTACATGTCATTAACAGTGTTGTTACTGATTATTGTTTTAAGGGAATACTTGCTTCAGAGTGTTGCTTATGTTTTACAGCTAATTTATTTTGTGTCTATGAATATGAAATATTAATAGATATATTGCTGTTGAAGTGATTTTCAGTCTGTTCTTAGCAGTGACCATGTGCTTATGTGTATGCCTTACTAAATAAGGTACTCCATCTGCTTCCCTTTTATCAGCATTCTGCACATATAAATCATTCCAACACTCTAACATCAGTTGACTTGATTCAGGTCAAAGCATGAGTGTCAGGTGAAATTGTCCATATTATTGAGCAAACACTCAGCAGTTTTGAAATTCTTTGTTGTAAAGCTTACGAAGTGTAAGAAGAGGACTGGCAAAAGTGGTTTTTGGGTGGCACTGAGAAAGGCCTTGATGAACAACCATCTTACAGGAAATTAAAGAAAATTTAAAGAAATAGGAGAGGATAGCAAATAAAAGTGTTCTTATTTTGACTATCAGTATTTACAGTCCAGGCAAAAATCTGTGGCACAGAAAGTAGGACTTCATGTTTTAATGTAGAGGGAAACATGTTGGCTTTTTTTGCCAAAGACTTAAGTGAACCTTGGGATCTAACTCCTTGTTCTGTTGCTGTTGGGAAGACTGAACTGTATTTGAGATGATATCTAGCCAACATTGCAGCTCAGTTTCCTTTAGTGACACACTTTTATAAGTGTAGTAGAGACTGCTGTTTCTCTCGCAGAAAATGCTTAACAGTCCCTACATTTCAAAAGGGAAGCCATATTCACACCTTCAGAATCATTCCACTGTGATCAACAGACCAAAAAATAAAACATACACAGAAGATAGAGAAGATTCCCTATGAAGCATTTTGAATACATTGGCGTTTCTGTGCCGTTGTTTTGGATGAAAGCCTAACTAGATACCTAGCCAGTAGAGACATTCTGTGCTATTCCTTTGAGTTTCAACAAATTGAAGCTGATGGAAAATGATTTGATACAAATGATCAGGCTAGCATCCATAAATAATAAAAAGCAAGGACGCTAGCTGTACTAATTGCAAAGCACTCTGTTCAGTAGCATATTAAGAACTTTTCTGTGAGAGTGACGGAGCAGTGGAGCAGGTTGCCCAGAGAGACTGTGGCATATCTGAAGATATTCAAGTCCCATCTGGATGCCTACTTGTGTGATTTAGTGCAGGGAGGCTGCTTTAGCAGGATTGGATTCCATGATCTCTAGCTGTCGCTTCCAACCCTTGCAATTCTGTGCCATGAACAGTATCTTGAGGTTTTATTCATGATATTATGGATGAAAGCAGCAAGGATTGCAAGGAGAGTTAAAGAAGCATCCTGAAGTTCAGATGTAATGAAGCTGTTCTAATGAAACTACTACTCAGTGAGGTAAATTTCACAGTATTGTTAATACTTCTGAACATCTCTGAAAATATCCAAGGCAGTAAACCAAAGGAAGAAAATTGTCCATTGAAATATTGTTCTGCCTTAGTTTCTTTCTGTAGTTGTAATTCATCTCATAACCCAGGTGTGCTGATGGTCTTATGTATATAACATGATACATTTGTGTAACTTACTTCCTTGAGCTGAAATTCTGTTTAGTATCAGCTAGACTGAAACAATATTCCATGTATTCAGAGATAACGATTGAAGAGCGTATCACTAAATACTTTTTTTAATTAAGAATTTTTCCCAGGTCTTTATTGAGCCCATTACCTACTGAATTTTGGTTAATAAATTAAAATCAGTCATGTTTCTCTAGCAATAAGTTTCAGAGTTATACATTCAAAAATAGAAGCTATAGTTCACCAATAGTTACTTGCTCTTAAAATGTGTTTTTGAGGGCTGCATACTGAGAACATTTCTACTTTTCTAGCAGATGTATCCTTTTGTCTTGTCCTGCATCTCTGTTTGTTGTTAAAAATGAGTACTTAATTATGCTTATGTCATCAGTGGAAAAATATTTTTTTTCCTGATTAAATTATTTTAAAATACTGTGTAGAATAACACTGCAATGGAGATTAACAGTTTGCTTTTACTGTTTCTCCTTTCCTTACTGTTTCTGCATATTTCCAAGTAAGTGTTAATCTGTGACTTTGGAGGGATATTTTTTAATTATTTTTCTTTGGTTGTTTTCTCTGCTGCCTGAGCAGAAAGCTTTACTATCTCTTGTCACTTCTTCAAATGTAGCAGCATTTTGAGGTGGATATGGGCAAAACTTTTCCTTGCATAGTTGCTTCATCCACTCACAATCTGGTTATTTTTGCTGAAAAAAAACAGCATTTCTGCTCCACCAAAAGTGATTCAGTTAATGTTGGAGGTATGTTTTAAACGTCATTTCCTACCTTCACAGAGAGTTGCACGTTCATAGATAGTGTTTGGAAGAAAGCAAGTTCTTTAACTGTGTCCCGTTAAGCAGATGGTATTGCAGATATTTTGAACATGTTAGTAAATTTTGGAAATGTACTACACCATGTAGTGGGGGAGTGGAAGGGCAAACAAAAAAAACAACACAGAAAAACAGAAAACAGTTTGTAAAACAGTGTTCAAGTAGCATTCATATCCCAACGGGAACAGTTTAAGGTATGATTTTAAGTTACATTAAAAGAAATATTTCCTCATTGCTGTCAGGCATATTATCCTTAATCAGGTGCACATTTGCTAATTCTGAAGGGTTATTTTACCTTCTAGATTGTTTCCATTTTCTTTTAGTTATCTAATATGCAATAGTTGGAAATAGGTTACACTTGAAATGAGTTTCCCTTTGAATGTTGTATACCTTCAGGTAGTTCTTGACTCCAGATTCAGGCAATAGAATGCTTTTGCCAGAAAGTATTAGCTGCACGTGTGCTGTGGGTAGTATGTTGGTTTTATTCTGTCCCTGTAGACTAAGAGGATTTTGTGCCATCATAGACATATCTGTTCCATGAATAATGTAATTATCAGCTCTCCAGTTTGGAGACATTCATATTTAGCAAGTTTAGAGGCATCTGTTCAGAACAGATTTGGAAACTGCTAGTCTGGGGATTCCCTGGACTTGGCTTTAATGTCTTTTTGAAACTGCTGTTGTGATCACTGGCAAGGCACTTTTCTTTCCCTTTCTTTTATGCACTACCACTCTAGGTAGGAATTCAGGATTGAGCCTGAACTGATCTGTCTGAAATTATTCCTCATGTGTTAGGACATTGGTTCATTATAGATGGGTGTGTTGATAAATGTGCACAACTGACAGAGGTACCTTGGCTGCAGTGCATGCATGGTAATAACTGCCTTTTTGCCAGTCAGTCTGCAAGTAGTTCAGCTCCTAGAACTTCATTATCCATGGACAGGCAGAATCACAGGAGAATAAGCTGAGCTTCTGAACTGGAACGCAGAAGGCTCTACAATCCTGTTTGCACAACCTACCGTGAGTGACACTGTGTTTTAATTATTTGCATAGGAGGTGGGGAAGCTTTTTGTTTGAAGAGCTTGGAAGAGTACCAGTGCTTCTGGATCTGGTTCAATCCTCAACTGTAACTATAAAAGGAGGGAAGAGAGAAACGATATCTTAACATACTAAAGAGCCAAAAAATACTGGCAGAATTAAAGCTACTGGTTTGTTGGAGTCAAAAGCTTCCTTAATGAAAGAGTTGATGAGGTGGAAAAAGGAGCAGAAAAAAGCAGGGTAAGGAAGAATTTTTCAGCATGAGATCTCTGTCTGGGAAAGGGATCAGTAAGTCACAGTAAGTCAGTCAGTCTCACATCTGTGTCAGGAAAGGTCATGGAGCAGATCCTCCTGGAAGCTATGCTAATGCACGTGGAAAGCGGGGAGCTGATACAGGAGAACCAGCATGTCTTCATCAAGGGCAAATCCTGCTTGACCAACCTAGTAGCCTTTCATGATGTTGCCTCTGCAATCAATGGACAAGGGAAGAGCCACTGATGTAATTTATCTGGACTTCAGTAGGGCCTTTGACAAGGTACCCACAGCATTCTCACAAAGTAGGGTCAGCTGAGGGCATTACCTAGTCTGATCTTGAAAACTTTCAATGATGAGACTATGCAGCCTGCCTGAGTAACAAGTTCCAGTGCTTGGCAGGGAAGTGCTCCAGTCCATAACTGTTTTGGTGGTTCTCCAGTAGCAGTAGGAGCTCTTGCTATCAGCTTCTTTTTCCAGTTTTACCTTTGAATGGACTTCGGCTTTCATAACATTGTCCCTACAGAAATACTGTCCCAACAGTATTTCTGAGTTCCTCCCTTTCTCCTGTTACCAGCTCCTTTTTGTACTGAAGCAGAGTTGTGAGCAAAGCCAAACTCCTGTTGCAGTATCAGGGTGGACTGGTTTTGTGCTTGGTGGAGACTGTTATTAAAGACCTATCAATATCCTGAGCTCTTTCAACCCTGAATTGCTTGAATAAGCTTGAGGCAGCTCTCTTGAAGTTCAGGCTTTGTAGTCTGCGATTTGCTTTCCTCACTCCTGTCATTCTTGTAACCCACTATGTGATTGATGTTCAGTACAACCAAGGCTGCCTTTGGTTATCACATCCCAAACCTGTGCTGGAAGAGCTGTTGTGCATCATCCTTGGTAGATCCATCTAATTCATATATAAAGTACACATAACCTTGACACCCTCTAGAAGTCTGGATTGTTTCTGTCTTGTCACAGTGCCCTTCCAGCAGACTTCAGGAAGATTAATATATCCCTTAAAATACTGCTGCCTTTATGATTTCCTTTTCTTCTCTTACGATATGTAATGTTATGTAGCACTTCAGAATGAAGCTTCTCCCATTTGAATTTGACAAAATTAAACTTGGAGGTTCCTTGTTTAAAAGAATAGAAGTAAAAAAACACAGTATGTGATCATGTAACCGTAAGTCCAAGATTATGTGGAAGTTGGACAGGAAACAGTCATCATGAAACATGAGAGGGTCTGTGCTTTTGCTTTTGAGACTATTTATTATTATTACAATTCTTTGGAAAAGGACTAATATAGAAACACACAAGATGAAAAAGTGGGATTCTAGCTGTAGAATAATTTTCTCTGGAGCCTTGTCATTGCTGTGGCCTAATGGTATTAAAATCAGAATGTCAGGTATATTTTCAAGTGAGGAAACTTTCTTTCCTACTCTTATGATGATCATGCATGACAGTGAGAACCTGAGATTTTAGCTCTATAGTATAACCAAAACTTGTATATAAATGAGGGAAAAAAACATCTATTGCTAAAGCTGGGGAAATTTCCTGAAACACCTCAATTTTTGCATTTTGCCAAGTCTAGTTCTAGGGACTTACTAGTTCTGTGTTCTAGGGACTTCTTGGCAATATTTTGTTTCTTCTGGATGAATCAGTACCTCAAGCTCACCAAAACCTTGAAAAGTTCAAGTGGCTCTATTAGACACTTCACAAAAAATTGCAATAGTTCCAGTGTTTTACCTTAAACTTTAAGACAGGAATTTGGGTTTAGTACCTTCGGTTTTCAGTATCATGAATGATGATATTCCCAGTTGCCATTCAGTTTAAATAACTTGATTTTGCATAGGGTAATTTTGCAAGATTGCTGGTGTATGCTTTTCCAAAACTCTCTCAGTGTTGTTATTGTTTTTATTGTTATAAAATTCTGTTGACATATTTTTTCAGGATGTAGATATATGTGTTTATATATATATGGTGGTATTTCAGCTCAGTGGCATAATTTGCATTAATGTGTAGCAGCTGATATGCCTGTAAGATCAGAATTTCTACATTGTGTTTGTTGTGCAAATGTTGATCCAGTTGTACCAGTATACTTTGTCTGGAAAGCCTTTAGAGGGCAGCATCATTCCCTTTCAGTTAGACTTGGCTGACAAGAAACACTGTTCTGCAGTTAACGTTTCCTGCAGCTGCTGCTAAACCATATTTAGCAAGGAATGGGTTCATAAACAGCCTGAAACCAAAGCAAAAGCTGCAAAATTAAGTGAATCAGCTTCTTTTTTGAAAAAGTATGTTTGTGATTACACAACTCTTTAATACTAAAAGTTGGCATGTTTGAACTTAACGTGTTCATGAACTAGAAATGCTATGTTTTCATGAAAGCAAATACCATTACTAGCCACTCTTTAATTTGTTTTTTGAACTAACTTTCACCTTTCCTTAAAATCAGAGCATCAATATTTGGATAAACTATCGAATAATATAAAGCCTCTTGAGTTTGAGTTATGTAGTGTGCTGATGTTGCAGGCTTTGTTAAGGCACACACAAGGTGAGCTGGTGATCCAAAACAGCCAGCACGGCTTCTGCAAGGGCAGTTAGTGACTGAGCGCTCATATGGCCTTCTGTGGTGGAGTGCTGACATCAGCAGACAAAGGATGGGCAACCGATGTCTTTTACTTGGACTTCTGCAAAATCTTTCTTATGGTCCCACACCACGTTCTTATCTCTACACTGGAGAGAGAGAGGGATTCAAATGGTGGACTCTTCAGTGGAGAAGGAATTGGTTGGATGGTCCCAGCCAGATGTCGTCAGTGACTCTGTGTCCATTTGGAGGCTCATGATGAGTGGTATCCCCCAGGGGTCTGTCTTGGAATCAGTATTTAACTAGGTCTTTTCCAACCTTGCTTATTCCATGATTCTGTGATCTCCATCAGTGATACAGTCAGTGGAATCAAGTTCACCCTCAGCAAGTTTGTGGATGGCTCCAAGCTAAGTGTTGCAGTTGATGCAACAAAAGGAAAGGATCTCATCTGCACAGCCCTGGCTTGAAGAGTGTGTGAACTGAGTAAGGTTCAACAAAGCCAAGTGTGCGGTATTGCGCCTGGGTCAGGGCAATGCCAGCTATGTGAACAGACAGGGAAAAGAACTCAGTGAGAGCAGCCCAGCAGAGGGGTGGCAGCGGGGAGTGGGAGGGAATTGTCCACCTCTTCTCTGGGGGATCTGCCTCCAGGCCTGGGGCCGCCAGCAGAAGAAGGATGTGGGGCTATGGAGAGGAGGGCCAGCAGGGTGCTCAGAGGGCTGGATCACCTCTGCTCTGAAGGCAGGCTGAGAGCTGGGCTCGTGTGGCCTGGAGAAGGTTCTGGGGAGGCCTCACTGCAGCTTTCCAGTCCTGGGGGGAAGTTTATAATCAGGAGGGAGCACAACTTTTTACGTGGTTTTAAACTAAAGGAGGGGAGATTTAGGTTAGATATTAGGAGGAAATTCTTTATTCAGAGGGTGATGAGGCCCTGGTTTTGCTGCCCAGGCCAGTGTGGGTGCCCCATCCCTGCAGGTAGCAAAGGACATGGATGGGTCTGGGGCAGCCAGCCCATGGCAGGGTGGGGCTGGCAGGGCCCTTCCAACCCAAGCTATTCTATGATGCTGTGGTTCTGTGAACTACTTGTAGCATTTTTATTTTAGTTTTAGAGCTGCTAATAACTAAATTATCTTCCTGTTGTACTGGAAAATGAAAGCTCTGTAAAAAGGAGGCCTGCTGGAAGTTGTACAAGTTTGAACATAAAAAAAAAATCCCTCTTTACATATATAGGAAAGCCTGAGGACTGTTGGAGTAAGCAGACTGGTTTACATTCCAAAAAGCACAAGTAGAGCATTTATTTCTCACAAGCCTGAAACTGCAACTGCTCTTGAGTTCTTACAGTAGCAGCTGTGTGTCTAAGAACTAGTTCCTCCAAATTATTTGCGTCTCCGAGGAGAGACACTTTACATTTGAAATGTGTGGTACATCTGGAAAAAATTAGATACATTCAGCTATTTTCCTTTACAGGTCCAATCAGGAAGGCCAAGTATGTGGAAAGTCCTAGAGTGCCAGGTGAGGCAATTCTACTGCTGAGAAAACAATCAGAGCAAGAAGAATTCAGTCAAAATGGTAAGAATCTGTTCAGTGATATTTTATCCATTCGCTTCTAAGAAAGTGATAAAAAGTAATAATGCTGAAATTTGATTCTTTATTTGTAAAAGTGTTTGGCAGATGCCATGTTCTTGTAGTAAGGATGAGATGCTTTTCATTACGTTCACACGATCTTCGTAACTGCTTCAATTTTTGGAGATGTGCGCATACTGCAGGCAAAGTGGTACCAACTGTTGTTTATTACTGTGTATGCCAAAGGTTTACTAGATTCTTCATGAATTCATTTTCAGTGTAAATTGATTCCACAGGTACAGCTCTGCACTGCATAGAGTTCAGCATGTTAGAAATGTTGTGAAAGCTTCCTAAGTAAGAAGAGGCTGTAACAGCAGAATTCTGTGTTGACAAAGCTGGTAAAAGCTACCTCTAGAGCCAGTGGGTGCTCTTGGTGCTTTAGGCTCGTTACGTTTGGCAGGCCCATAGTAGAATGTAGCTTTGACAATGAATGGCATGGTCAAAGCAGAATGACCCATGATTTGGTATATGAGTGTATGCACCATATCATGGATTTCATGTGTTTAATGTTACTTTTATTTTTTTAAGTTTTAAGACCTTATTAAATTAATTGTGTGATCATCAGGCTCCAGATGAGTAATCTTTGTTTATTTTTTCTTTTCCCTCAATTTTAAGGGAAGCAAGTGTTTATTTTATTGTTGTTTTTAAAAAAGCCTGTTATCTTTAATAAGTAATAGTGAAAATAGAATTCACTCCAATTGTTTCCCCTCTGCCCTATGTGATATGTTATATTTGGCCTGGTCCTTGTCACGCTTCCACCTTCGTAGCGGTGTTAGCGCTTGTAGTCCTCATCTCCCTTACCTAAAGCTGACCATCTTGTAATAATCTTCCTCTTGACAGAATTGCATTCCCAGAAAAACAGAATGCTAATAGCCAAACTGAAACCTACTTTGGCAGGGGGGTTGGACTCGATGATCTCTGGAGGTCCCTTCCATCCCCTACAATTCTGTGATTCTGTGATTCTGTGATGGGCTGAACAACTTAGGCTCTTGGATTCTGTCCTTGTTGCTGAACTGGCATTTGTACTGTCTAACACTTACTCAAATTTGCACAAGGTTAAAATTTAAATAAAGTAATTATAGGTTTTTGTAACAGTTCGTAGAGCAATGAAATAGTTGATTTAATAAACTCTTTAATTTATAGACTTTTTATTTTAAAGATAATAATCAGAATTGCACTTACTATAGAGGAAGTACATTTTCCAGCCTAATATTCCAAGACCTGGCAATGTTCTGAGTTGCAAAAGCTTTGGCTATCTGATTTCAGAAGACACCGTTTTGTAGAATTCCTCCTTTTGGCATTGCTAAAGATGGTCAGATATTCCAGAGTAAAACCTTAACCTGCCCACAAAGTTCAGCAGTTTTTGTGTTTAAGCAGGCATTGAGCTGGAGTGAAATGCAGAAGGATGTTCTTCTAGTGAAATACTCATGTTTGCAAACTGTGGGCTTTGTTGCTCAGTAAAATTGAGACACTAAAGTAAAGCTTACTGAGCAAGCTGTTCAATTCTATTAAAATCACTGTTTTCTCTGGTTTTCTTACAGTCTACAGCTGGGGGAAAATATGCTGTTTCTTATAAATGCCACTAAACATCTGTTGTGTCTTATATGTTTGGAGATCATATGTTGTGGTATTTTTGGGTGGTTGTTTTTTTTTGTGAAAAATCCCCACCATGTCAGATGCATTTGGCTTAGTAAAGCTGCAAAGGAAAAACAGAAGTAAAGGAACAGTTTAGTTGTTGTTACTATTTTCCTGCTGTGTTTTTTGATGGTGTAGAAGTGCAACCGAGTGTATGCTTTTCTCTTTTAAAGTTCGTTAATAAATCCATGCAATGACATCTCTCTCCCTTTCTTCACTCATTCTCTGAGGCATTGCTCATCAATTAGGAACTTTTTGTTACCTGAAGTCTCCAAACTGTACACTGATACAGCTGTTTCGAAGAATGTCCTTGTTACCTTCCAGGTGTCTGGGGATGAGATCTGCAGGCTTGCCTTGCTCAGACCACACTGACTGGAAAGTAGCTCAGGCTGTCCTTCACTTTTCCTTCGTTACGGGACTGGGTAGAAGCTGATGCAGCTGGTTGTTCTGTAATGGAGAATTCCTGTTGTGAGCAATTTCTCAGTCATTAGATGATACACCTTATTAAATCGACTGTTTATACCTGAGAACAACACAGGCCAACATGTTCTTCTTTTTTAATAGTCAAAAGACTTTAATATTGTATAAATGTTTCTGTTGGGGAATAGCTTTATAGTTTGATAGATGATTCCAAACTCTTGGCAATAAAGAAATATTGGTATTGTTGCAATGTTTATGAATCGTCTGTGTTATCAACTCTACTTTTCACATTTTTAATGTAATGTGAAACTTTATAAAAAATTACTGGAGTAGACTTTCAGTCTGACAGTGAGCTTTGATAGTGTCATACTGCTGTTGATTCATACTAGTCATCGTGTTGATCATCAATCCAGCGATGAACTGTTTGTTTTAATACAGCTGAATTCACTTAACCATTTCTGTTTTGACTGGCAGGGTGGTGGATTTTTTGTTTGTTTGTTTTTATCCCCAGATTTGTGCAGCTGTGCAGAGAATCCAAGGTCTACCAACAGTTTAAAGACTACGTGGCATCGTGGCATTAGCTTCTCTGTTAGGGAAGCTGATAGAAGATCTGCTGCTTGCACCTGATTGTACTCTTTCTATCTCTTGTAACGTTTTGCAAGAGTAACACTAATTTTCATCAATTTTCTTTCCCCACCTCTCTCTAAAGCAAAGCCTGATAAAGACTCAAGCTGTTCTCCTGCAGCACAAGAATTGATGACAAGATTGGGTTTTTTACTGGGAGAAGGGATACCAACGTCTGCTCATATAGAAGAAAAGAACGAATCCATGGTAGGATTATTGAAAAAATGTATTTAATGTTCATTCTGCTTTTGAGAGTTCTCATGCTGTTTTCCCTATGTGCTACTTGCAGTTACTTGATACTTGACCAAAATGGGTTCTATTTTAATAGTCATAAGGTGGTAGAATTGAAGCTGGATTATAACAGTCAAGTTATAGATATTTGGCTTTGTGTGTTTTGTGGTTTGGTTTGTTTGTTTTTTTTTTTAATTGTGAGTTGATCTTGCCTTCGTCCCTGCTCTGCCTTATTTCTTCCTGGTTTTGTCAGTGAGCTACAAGAAGGGAATATCTCAGTGATTTACTGAAATAGGAGCATATTTGGAGGTATCCTTTCCTGTCCAAGAAATTCACTTCTATTTGATGGTCTTTCTTCCTCAGGTAGTGGTAGAGGAGCTAGAGAGAAGCAAGTAGCTGATATCTGTATGAAGTTCATGTGCTAACTCAAACACTGTAATTATGAATTTCTTTCTTTCCTTTCTTCTTTTATAATCCCAGGCCTCAAAAATCATCAGTTTGGTTTTCCATGACAGGGGAAGGTTAATAAGACTTCATTTCCATTGCTTCTAACACAAAGTTTGGATATGTATTTTGCCAATAAATATTTAAAAGAGTAGTGAATCATGAGTTCTTACCTTTTTAAGATTTCAAGGTCTCAATTTTAAGACTTGTAAGATACTTTTAAGAGTAATCTGAAATTGTGTCATTAAGGCTTCCGATCAAGATACAGCTTCCACTTCTTGAAATTTTCACTCAGAAAATGAATGTTTTGCTTTAGTTCACCTTGATGTTTCTGAATGTCCACACAGTGGGGCGCTGCCTTCTGTGCAGTGACTATTCCTTTTTCTTCACACTGCAGTGTACAGTAGCCAGTCAAGGTGTCAGTCCATGCTCTACCCTCACAAGCAGCACTACATCTCCCAGCACTGACAGCCCGTGCTCAACTCTCAATAGCTGTACTGGCAAAGCAGCAGCCAACAAAGCTAGTCCCTGTGAAACCATGAGGAGCCCCAGCTCCACCCTGGAGAGCAAGGACAGTGGAATAATAGGTAAGCATCTTAATTAGTAATGCAATTAATAGAAGTTAACCTTCTCATAATACTGCAAGTTCAAATAACTGTGATTTTATGTCAAAGCTAGATCCCAGTTCAAATCCTTTGCACTTGAAAGACTGAAGTCATATTTTTACCTGTTTTAATTGTTAGGTGTGCATTTCTCTTTTTTTCATGATGCAGTTCTAATTTCTCCATGTTTTCATTTAAAATTGTTAATTTCTTCTGTTTATCTCTTATATTTACCTCTGTAACACATTTCATTATGAAGAAAGACAGAGCACCCTGAAGCTGGTTTGATTTCCAATGAAAGAAAATCAGTGCTTTTCTTGTGAGAATAATTCAAATCAGGCTGTTTAGAAACAGTGCAGACTTTGAGTAATTTTCATGAAAGTGAGGCTAAAGTGGGACATCAAGGAGGAGATGAACTTGTGTGATCCACTGCTGATGGATGAGTGAGCTGAGTCAATGCAGGCATTTCCAGTGCTGTGTCAGTTGTCTTTAGATAACCTCAGTAGGTTTTTTTCTGTAAATAAGCAAAGCTCTGAATTCTTTGCTGCCTTGTTTGTATCACCTTTTTTATTTCTGCTCCCTGGTTTAATGGTTCAGTATCAGTACTGCTGTCCTGGCTGTAACTCCTCCCACCTTCTTGTACACCCTCAGCCTCCTCACTGGCAGGGCAGAGAAGTGGAGAAATCCTTGACTCTGCATAAGCAATGTTCTGCAGCAGCTGTAACATCATTGTGCTGTCAGCATTATTCTCATCCTGAATCCAGAAGACAGCGCCATATCAGCCCTGACCTTCACCCAGAGGGTGATGAGGCACTGGCACAGGTTGCCCAAGGAGGCTGTGGATGCCCCATCCCTGCAGGCATTCAAGGCCAGGCTGGATGTGGCTCTGGGCAGCCTGGGCTGCTGGTTGGCGACCTGCACACAGCAGGGGGTTGGGACTGGATGATCTTTGAGGTCCTTTTCAACCCAGGCCATTCTGTGATTCTGTGAAAATTAAACCAGTCAGGCTTGCTTTCCTTGATTGCATTTGGCAGTTTGAGAAGCTGTGTTGTTGGGCCTTTTAGATAGGTAATATTACTCCAGTTTAACAGAATATCCACTGCAGAACCAGGCCCCAAATGCTATATGAGTTTGAAAGCTATACTGCATATTAACACAGGTAGGCCATTTTCTTGTGATGTGTACTTCAGTTCTCATTTTCTTTCTCAGCAACTGTCACAAGTTCGTCAGAAAATGATGATCGTAGTGGATCCAGTTTGGAATGGAGCAAGGATGGGAGTCTTAGAGCTGGAGCACATCGAGGAATTGGTCATGATCGAAGAACTGACAATTGCTCACCAGTTGCAGAAGAGGAGGCCGCTGGATCTGCTGAGAATCTGCCAAAAGAAGTACCAACAGGAGAGGGTCCTGTTCCTTATACTCAGAATTCTGGATCTTTAATAATGCCTCGTCCAAACTCTGTTGCAGGTGAATAGTGAGATACAAAAAGGACGTTTTGTTGATGATATGACATCTCTGTTTAATATTTCAGTTGAAGTTATGTTGTTGTTAGCATGAAATACTTTTATTGGACAAAGAAGCATAAGTTCTAAACTAAATAGGTGCGTATTACATAAATTGCCTGAAGTGTTGTGAAATTGAGAAATACCTAAAGAAGTACATCTGACTTGAGCTCCACTAGCAGTACCCAGCAAATGCAGTAACAGGATATTTGCTTACATAACTATAACCCTGCAAACAAAATGATTGGATGAAGTGCTGAGAAGTATAGGTGCCGTATATGTGACACCAGATGTAGTTAATAGCTAAGTGAAAGGTACAAGTCAAGTAGTAAACTCAGAGTGAAGAAAACCAGTAGAGAGGTTAGAGGGCTTGGTTAGAGGGCTGCCTGCAAGGTACAGTTTGGTAGCAGCTCTGAACTGTCTTTTTTTTTTTTTTTTCTTTTTGAGCTTCTTTTCAGGAATTAGGAATGTCACTTTAAATTTAGAACAGAATTCAGGAATTCTTTTCAGGAACTCAGGAATGTCACTTTAAATTCAGCAGGCCGAGTTTTGCACTGAATACAAAAGCTGGGGAGAAAAGCATACTTGAGTGAAGAACATCACGCTTTCACTGAGCATTTCAAGGAGACAGTAGTATAGGAAGAAGAGCTCTCTCTTTCCATATAGAGAAACTGCTAGCTTGTGCTTTATTCCCACCCCATCCCCTCCCCCCCCCCCCAAAATAGTAAGTAAATAACTGTAAATAACAATATTCTGTGTAATTTATTGTGTAACAAAAATAAAACTTAATGATCTTCAATTTTTTAATACTGTAGCAACAAGTTCTACCAAACTGGAAGATCTGAGTTACCTGGATGGACAAAGAAATACTCCTTTACGCACCTCCATTCGCTTACCTTGGCACAACACTGCTGGTGGAAGAGTGCAGCAGGAAAACAAAGGTAGGCACGTTTTCACCTGGAACTTGTTGGTACAGTCACACAGGTGTTCAGTGATTTCGTAACATGTATGAGAGTTTAGAGCACTCCTGACAGCTCACACAGCTTGTTTAAAGCAGTGTGCCTGTTCATACTTCTTGCTGCGTGGCGCTGTGGTGAATGTGTGAATGTCCATAGTGAAGTTATGTGATACCAATGGAGGCTTGCCTGGCTGCCATATTTTACCATCTCTGACACTCAGTTAACCACCCACTGCAATTTAAGAGATACTGCACTGGATTAAAAGTCTTCAGGTACTGTCATTAGAGTTCCGATGTCAGAAGAAAACTGATCTAATACCATTGAACCTGTTAGTAACAAGAATATGCTTTAAAATTTCAATACAACATTACTACTGGTATTGGCAATTTTCTGTTTTCGTATTTATTGATTAAAGGTGAACGTTTGTGTAACATTAAATTACATCAGTGAACGTTACCGTTTTTGTGAACTTCAACGCATCAAAATCAAATTCTCCTTCTATAAATCTTGCCATGTGTCTACCAAGCGTGTTGATTAGTGTTACCAAGCATGACTATGCTTCTAGCTGTGTGTAGAGTGCATTCTTTTCTCATAGCTTCAAGGAGGCTGAAGAAGAGGACAGTAACATTATTTTTATGTTACTTAAAAAATACTTTATTTAAAACTAGAGGAAAAAAAATATTATTCTCTACCTTTTTTATTTCTCTGTAGATATTTTTACAACTTTGAAGACCTGATACTGAAATGCTCAGCAGTGTGCCTCATGTTAAACTGAAAAATGTTTGGTACTTCTCATTTTATAGAATTATTGATGATTTTTTAAGAAAAGTCATGTTCAAACATACAAGTGTACTTACGGGATATTTTTAAACTTGTTTAAAGTTTACTTCTCGTTGGAATTATGCAAGTGATCCAAACTGAGCAAATTGTTTTTTCTTGTTTCCATTATGAAAGCCTTAGAAGAATTCTAACTGTGAACATGATCAAAAATGTCACTGAACAAAATGATCTTCTGAGACATGGCTGTTTTATTGCACGTCTGGCTTCCTCTAATAAACTTTTCTCCCTGCCACTTCTTCCCAGCACGTTTTGTCACCTATAAGCCTCAAGACATTTTGCTAAAGCCATTGCTGTTTGAAGTGCCAAGCATAACGACAGACTCAGTGTTTGTTGGAAGAGAATGGCTGTTTCAGGCAATTGAAGAAAAACTGAAGAATACAGATCTGGCAGAGAGCAAAGGAACAGTTATTACTGGGAATGTGGGATTTGGGAAGACTGCTATTATTTCTCGTCTGGTGGCACTTAGCTGCCATGGAAGTCGGATGAGGCAAATAGCTTCAAACAGTCCTAATTCGTCCCCCCAGAGTAAGTCCCTTCTGTAGTGATTGTTTGGGTTATTGTAATGTAACAAGAATCAAAATGTTGCTTGCTTTTCTGATCTAATTTAGTAGGACTTACAGAATTGTTTGAGTTGGAAGCAACTTTTAAAGGCCATCTGGTCTAACTCCCCTGCAGTGAACGGGGACACCAGGGATAAAGCAGTTCTGTCTCTAGAAGGCCCCTGCTAGGATCTGTAGGCCTCTGTCTGCAAGCCAATCTAGTGCCTGTGTTAATTGGAGGGGTAATGTGACTGTCATTGCCACTGTGTCTGCTGATGTCACTGCAAGAAGTCACGTTGATGATTTCCAACAGTTTAGTCACAGAGTAACTCTTAGTTCAAGTGAGTCAGTAAGTGCATAATTGTCATGACAAAACTTAACATCGTGATGGTTTTGCTTTTAGCCACTTAATCTTGATCTAAAAGCCTCCTGGATTGTTTCAGAATGGTGAAGCTGTAAATATGTATCTACTTGTATTAAAGTAGTTGCAGACTTCTTTGATTGTTGGTTCAATCCGAACTTTTGCACCGTCAATGAAGATATCCCACGATCTTTTCATATGAAACACTCTGTTTCCTGTTTTCAGCACATTTGGCCTTTTTTTATTTGTTGTTTTTAAAAATAGGCAGCGATTCCTGTCAGGAGATTCCCTTGAGTCAGTTACCTCTGTCTACTCCTCCTCCAAGCGGAACCTATATGGTGAGGACCACGAATTGTCCTGGCACTCCTGACAACCAAAGTCAAACAGGCGACTCTGTCAAACGCCTTGCCTCAAAGGTGAGCTTTCTTTACCAATGGAGCTTCTTTTTCAGCACGTTAGAAAACCTCTGGTCTTGAGGGGGAAACAGACTGATTTGCAGAGCTTCCTTCCCATAGTCGGCAGTGGGACGGCGGCAGTATGCTTGGGTACTTCGAAACGATAAAAGCAGCTGCCTACCTCTTCTGCCTTTCACTTTATTAATTGATTTCTGCTTGGTCTCGGAGAGATTGTTAAGTTGAAAAAATAAATTCCATCTGCTCTAAGTGTGTAAGGAAAGGTTTGGATCCTTAACTTCCAAAAGAGGCTGTACGTTCTCTTTGAGTATTTGCTCAGTATGTTATCAATAGGCAAAATTCTGAAAGATAAATAAAACGTTTGGGCTGTGCTTATTGAATCTATAATCCACACAGTGCAAGTTGTCTGAATATTGTCTGTTTTCCATACAGTGAGAGTTTGGAGTAAGCAATTATAAATCTGTTGGCTTGTTCTTTTTTTGTGTGTGTTTGTGTGTTATGTTATTATGCTGGTTTTTACCTTTTGCAAAAGCAGTAAAAAAGATATATATAATGACAGTTTTACATGCTTTATGCAAATAATTATGAGGAAAACATGGGATTATTGTTGATGTCTTTACAGTGATGTGTATTATTTGGAAACAGCGTTATGAAGCTCACTGAAGTTACTCTGAACACTGTAATTTCCTTGTGGCTTGTTTTTTTCAAAGAAATATAGCTTGTGTTATATTTTCTTTGTAAGCATTTTTTTTTTCTGCAGGAATCTGACGTTTTGATTGTATTTCATGTTGGCATGCCCTACAAGGTCAAAATCCATTTCACTGTCTAACTTCCTATGCCTTTACACAAGTCATCTGACTCAAATTGCAGAGTTGGATAATCATTCTAGCACTGAAAAATATTTTGTAGATGAAAGAGAAATTTAGTAAAGCTTTATCATACTTGACTATCTCATACTGTGTCTTACAAATTGATTGGGTAACCTTTGTTTTTTTTTCCTCAGGTTGTTGCTTATCATTACTGCCAGGCTGACAACACGTACACTTGTCTTGTCCCAGAATTTGTGCACAGCATTGCAGCTTTGCTTTGTCGTTCAAGTCAATTAACAGCATACAAAGATCTTCTGATAAAAGAGCCTCACTTACAAAGCATGCTTAGCCTGAGATCTTGTGTCCAGGATCCAGCAGCAGCTTTTAAAAGGGGAGTGTTGGAACCACTTTCAAACCTCAGGAAAGGTAAATGAAGTGGGAAGTGACTTGGAAGCTGCACCTAAGATGTATAAAAAGTGGGGAAAAAAATAAAAATGAAAGCCTTCAAAAATATCTATTCTAATGTCAAAGGAGAAATAGGTAAATCCTGAGGAAAGGATTCTTTAACTGTGGTGGTCGGTTGTAGCAATTATAGGTAGGTTTTTTGTATTTCGAAGTCAAATTCTATGAAGCATCCAAAGTCACATCAACCTTTTGTTTGTTTCTTGCCAGAAAACTCAAGGATAGCTGTTCAGCTTGAAATTAAGGCTCACATATTTCACATTAAAGGATTTTGGTTTTGGAAGCTACTGGCTTTAGTCACAGTTTGACTGCTTAATAGTTTTCTATGCCTGAAGACTTGCAAGGTGGATGTGATTATTGCTCACTTTTAAAAATCAAAATATGATATGGCAGTTTTCCAAGGAAACACGTAAGAACATGATTTGGTATTTCAAAGAAATAAATCCTGCAGAATCTACCTTTAGATGGCCTTGTATGCCAACTGGAGCAGGTACTGGAGATGTGGTTAGATGAGGGAGGTCTGTCTGAGCAGGGTGCCTGTGGTTCCTCTGAAAAGCAACCTGCAGTTCCTGACTCTTTTTTTGTCTATTAACAAATACGTGTGATGCTCATGGGTAGATCTGATGTTTGTTCCTGGGACATTCAATCTTAACCAGAATGAGCAGCATTAGTTTATTAAGCTATTATTATTACAAAATAGTCTGCTCAGTTTGGAAAGTGTAAACAAATACCTTTGTGATTCTTACAAGTTGTATGCTTTTCTTGGTGTGGTAAGTTCAGTAAAGCATAACTTAAGTAAGTGGTTAAAACTTAGGTCAATTAATAGCTCAAACAGCATGCATGTGCATTCTTCCCCTGTCTGTGCATCTCTTCTCTGTTACAGGCTAACAGCTTTGTTTAATTGTTAAACTCTCTTCAAATCAGTTGTAAAATAGATCCATCATAAGTAGCACATTCAAAACTTCCGTGCTGTGATAGCTTCTATTTATTTTTTTTAGCACTCTTTGGCAATGTTGTTTTGTAGTTATGAAAACCAAAGCTATTAATTGTTTCCCTTGCCTGAACAGCATCATTAAGTACAATACATAGATTGGCTGACGTGGTACTTGTACTGTTTTTCAGCAGTCAAAATGTTTAATCTGTAAAATAATGCTTGAATGCCATAAAATGAGTTGCTAGGCAGAAAAATACATTTTTATTCCCTGGCGTTTAAAATTGGAGAATAAAATGTTGCATAATAGGAGAATTTATAATCACCTTTTCTTTTTTCCCAATTTTTGCATTTCAGAGCAGAAAATTCCTGAGGAAGAATACCTGATTTTGATTGATGGTCTAAATGATGCTGAATTTCATAAACCTGATTATGGCGACACAATTTCATCATTTATTGCAAAGATAATTTGTAAGTTTCCTCCCTGGCTGAAGCTCATTGTGACTGTGAGAACTAATTTTCAGGTAAAAAAAACAAAGCCCTTTGACCTTTTTCCTACCCTCAAAAACAAAGTGATCTCTTATAGTGAGGCAACTGCATTGTTAAGAAAGAACACAGGTTTTAGAGGAGTTCAAAGTCAAGTCTGTGGGGTTGGTTTGTTGGGATTTGGTAGGTTTTTTTGCCTTCTCCTATAGAGAAATATGCAGCAACAAAGAAGTACGATAGTGGAGGTGTGTTTGCTATGTTTCAGATCTGTTTCAAATTAATGCCAGTTGAATTGATAATATGAGAAGTGGGGAAATGGAATCTGTTTCTTTGTCTTTCTGGAGGGAAATGAACAAATGAATG
Source organism: Lagopus muta (assembly GCF_023343835.1). Classification (NCBI taxonomy): domain Eukaryota; kingdom Metazoa; phylum Chordata; class Aves; order Galliformes; family Phasianidae; genus Lagopus; species Lagopus muta. Next base: position 226,062 of record NC_064440.1, on the reverse strand, counting down.
AGTGAAAAATTTGGTAATAATAATTAGAAGTGCGTAGTGGTCTTATCTTAAATGTTTACATGCTGGAGTCTGCTACAAGTCTGCTATTACCAAGCTCTGTGCTTTCACATTTTAGGAAGGGATAAGTTGCAGTCCCATTGTCACAGTTGATGTGATTCATTCCGAGCCTTAGTACCACTGGTCTCTGTGTTGCTTCATCCGTTTGTTCTCTCTGAGCAAATAAGTCAAAGTTAGAGCATCATCTTCTCTCAATTAAGCAGTTGAAAGATACCTGCCACAGTCTTTACAATGTTTGAGACCCTATAGGCTTTTTCTTGCACTACACAGCAGTGTTCTGTTAGAAGTTATGTCATTGTTGGTTTTTTCCAGCACTAATCTCGTTCTAACATCTTCATTGTTTTTTTTTTAATTTCATTATAATAATAATACTTCTAAAAGTATGTCTTCTTAATTGTCCTTCACCTTCTCCCTTAGATAGCAACCTTTTTATTTTTACAGTGCTTGAGATACAGCCCTGCCATCCCCATGCTACCACTCAACTAGGCATCCCACATTTACAAAGAAGAAAACGTGAAGGAGAACTGCAGTCCAGCTCCATAGTATATATTTCCTAACACAGCAAAGAGTTTGTCTAGACAGAAGTAGGCCATAAAAATGTATTCAGGTTGACATGCTGAAGTGTATGACTGTGCCATACGTGATACTTGCCTTAAACTAAACAGGGCTGAATGTGTGTAGTAAGTGCCTTTCTGGTATGTTATTACTAGACAATGTGACAATGAGAATATTCTTTTCTCCTTGCATCATTAGATCTGTTCTTTAATAGATCACAGAATCACAGAATGGCTGGGTAGGAAGGGACCTCAAGGATCATGAATCTCCAACCCCCTGCCACATGCAGGGCCACCAACCTCCACATTTCATAGCAGCCCAGGCTGCCCAGGGCCCCATCCAACCTGGCCTTGAACACCTCCAGCAATGGATGGGGCATCACAGCCTCTCTGGGCAGCTGTTCCAGCACCTCACCGCTCTCATAGCAAAGAACTTCTCCTTACAATCCCTAGACAGTCCCTAGATAATTCCTTCCACCTCCTGCCCTCCCCTTGCCCATTTTAGAGTCCAGTTCTGGTAACTTTTTTGTTCCCTTTGTTTTGAAGTGGTCATTTTTATAGGAGATGAGCTATAGCCTTGCAGGTCAGTGAAACAATTGAGAACATCCTATGGAAAACGGTTGAATGCAGAAATGCTGTTTTACCTCTTACCAGTGGACAACATTTGCAAAATCGCAGTAGTGACAGTGAATTTGGTTTCAGTCCATCTCCTGCTTGTTACAGAAGGCAACTATAGCAAAGACACATTGCTGAGTACTTAGTGTTCAGTCATGGAATGCTATAATGCCTGTGTTTTGTTCTTTCTTCCCCAGGAGGTAGCAAGTTCACTGCCCTTTATCACAATATCCCTGGACAATTTTCCAGACAGCAAAGAAATTCACGATGACTTGAGTGCTTACATTCAGTACAGAATTAATAACAGTCAGGAGATTATAAACAACATATCTTTGAATGGAAAAGCTGATGCGGCTGTAATTGGGAAAGTGAGTAACCATCTGATCATGAGAAGCCTGGGATCTTATCTCTATTTGAAACTGACTCTGGATCTTTTCCAAAAAGGTCATTTAGTAATCAAAAGTGCAAGCTACAAGGTAGTTCCAGTGTCTCTGTCAGAACTGTACTTACTTCAGTGCAACATGAAGTTTATGACAAACTCTGCGTTTGAGCGAGCCTTGCCAATATTAAACGTGGCTCTGGCATCCTTGCATCCCATGACAGATGAACAGATTTTCCAAGCTATTAACGCAGGTCAAATAAACGGAGAACAGCAGTGGGAGGACTTCAGCCAGAGGATGGATGCTCTTTCATGTTTTCTGATAAAAAGGCGTGACAAAACACGTATGTTCTGCCACCCTTCCTTCAGAGAATGGCTTGTTTGGAGAGCGGACGGTGAAAATACTGACTTCTTATGTGAGCCAAGGTAAACAAAACTTGCAATAAGTCATTTACAAGTGACTGCAGTTGTTTTACATAATTGATTTCAACTATTGTTGAGAGGACAGAGTAAGGTAACACAAGCATGACTAATATTTTCCAAATTTACTGGGAAGTGTTATAAAAGCTGTTCTCCTTGAATTCTGTTCCTTTTACTAGGAATGGACACGCTTTATTGGCTTTCATGTTTTCTCGACAAGAGGGAAAACTAAACCGCCAACAAACTATGGAACTTGGTCATCATATACTTAAAGCTCACATTTTTAAGGTAAAGCCACTAGCGTAATAGATTTCGTGATCTATATGTATCAGTGTACCTTAAAGATGCTTATCTAAGTTGCTTTAATAATTCATTAGAAGCTTGTGCAAAACACTTGAAATTGTTACTGGCATTAACAAAAAATGTCTCTTCCTTTTGTATTGATGAAATATAGCTATAAATGGTCTCTATAACACTACAGAGAGACATTTCCTGTTATATCATTCCTGCTAGGGTCTCAGTAAAAGGACTGGAATTTCTTCCAGTCATCTTCAAGCCTTGTGGATTGGTTACAGTGCTGATGGACTGTCTGCAGCCCTTGCTTCTCTGAGAAACATCTATACACCCAATGTGAAGGTAGGAAAATAAGCACTCGTGCGTAATCAGTGTTTCATCTGTTGCTATTACTCTGTTAATGATGTTGAAATTAATGTAACAGTTCAGAAGAAAACAAAAACGCTGTGCATTTGTAATTATTAACTGAAGCAAGCCTGCAATACTTTTTCAAGCCATTTTTCATGTCCTGTTCAGTTTTCCTTGGTAGTTTTGGTGTAAAGAGGGACTTCACCCTGATTTTGTTGTAGCCACACTCTGTTACTTCTGACCTCCTGAAAAGGCATCCTAAGTACAACCTGTTTTGCTGAGCAAGGTTCAGCTGTATTTTCTTGTATGGGAGAAGTATCAAGTGAATTGAATTGTAAAAGAAGTAGTACTGTGATACCAAGAGTGTGATAACACAATGGCAGAGCTTTACTTTATGAGTTGAATGCCCTAGATTATGGATTGGGAAGGCCAAGGATCTGTTGTGATTTTAGCAAAACTGCTGTGCGCTTTGATTGGAAATGTGGTTGTCTACACCTGTGCACATTCCAATTTTTTTTAATGCAATCCAGTTCTTCATTATTTATATATATATATAATAGTAGCCCAAGAAGCTTCAAAAATGGTAGTATTACAACACAAGAATTTGTGGTGAGAATGCAGTAAGTTCCATGATAGAGGTGGATCTTATACTGAGAATACATTGTTACATGGTACAATAACTTGTTTGTTGACAGGTGGTTTTTAAGTTTTTTTCTGCTTTGTGTGTGGTAAAGTCCATGTCTGCCAGTTAAATCTGCTTCAAAATCAGGGAGTTACACATAAGGATCTAAATGAAAAATTTGGAGTTGATTAACAATTGAAGCCAAATTTGAAGTAAAGATTGTTTTATTTAAATTGAATTTTAGGTGAGTCGGCTGCTGATCTTGGCAGGTGCAAATGTGAATTATAAGACTGAAGTACTAAATAATGCTCCAGTGCTGTGCGTTCAGTCACACCTTGGACATGAAGAAGTGGTCACTCTTCTACTTGAATTCGGCGCTGCTATTGATGGAACATCAGAAAATGGAATGACCCCACTTTGTTATGCAGCAGCTGCAGGTCACATGAACATAGTTTCACTGCTGTGCAAAAGGGGAGCAAAGGTAAGCTGATGAACAAAGACTGCAATTTTCACAGCCAAAAGTCTTGCAGGGGCCTAAGAAAGCTGCTGTTGATTACATAACTGTGTGCTGATGTAATTAACACAAAGAGAATTCCAGAGTACAAAACGAAAGTCCGGAACATGTTACACAGACTTCTCAACTGAGCATTTTCTCTCTAATCATGTCCATGACTAATTTTACATGCATTTCCAATTACTCTGAAGGTAGTAGGACTACACACCTACCAGATATCAAAACCTTTGCATCACCATTGGTTAGAAACAAAATGCAGAGAAGGACTGGCCTTCTTGCAGCATTTGCAGTGCAATCAGTCAGCCCCCTCTGTGAACGGATGCCTAGTTCCCTCCCAGCTGGAAGACTGTGTACTTCCCTTTGTTGTAGTCCCAGCCCAGACCGTAGCCTGTTGAGGTCTATGAGAATGGCAGCACAATCATTTGACATATCAGCCACTCTTCCCTCTTTTTTGTCATCTACGAATGTGGTGAGTTTGCACTGTGTGCCATCATACGGGGCACTGATGAAGGTGCTGAACGGTATCAGGCCCATTGTTCATCACAGGATCATACTGCTGATGAGTTGTCTCCAGCTGGACTTTGTGCTTGGGCTCATCTGATCAGCCAGTTTTAGGTACACGTCACTGAATGTTGTGTAACCTGTATGTGTCAGCTTGTCCATGGCAGTGTTATGGCAGGCAGTGTCAGAAGCCTCACTAAAGTTGGCACAGACAACACGTGCAGCATTGCCAAGCGAATCACCTTGACTTCTTGTGGATGACAGTCAGGCTGGTTAAGCGTGATTTTTCCTTGGTAGATCAATCTTGACTGTTTCTGATCACCATTGCATCCCTTGTGTGTTTAGAAACGATTTCCAGGGTTAGTTTCTTCATAACTTTCGCAGTGACAGAAGTGAGGCTATTGGATCTTCCTATTCCTCCTGTTTTTGAAAATAGGGGTGACATTTGCTCTCTTCCAGCGCTCAGGAGCTGCTTCTCTCTATGACCTTTCACTGGACTTTTTAACTTTATTTTTTCCAATGCAGGCTGACTATCTAGACAAAAAAGGGCAGTGTGCTTTGGTCCACAGTGCATTGAGAGGGCATTGTGATATCCTTGAGTATCTCCTGAATGTTGTTTGGATAGCTTCTTCTCAGGAACAAAATTCACTAAGAAAAAGCCAAGCACTGCAGCAAGCACTGACAGCAGCTTCCAGTATGGGACACTGCCAGGTAGGTCGATAACTGGAATATTTCCAAATCTCTTGGAATTTATCAGAATTGTACAACAGTACTTGCTGCTTTTTTTTTATTTTTTTTATTTTTTTATTTTTTTTAAGGGTTTGTAAAGCAGAGTTGTTGAAACTTCTGATATTTTAAATACTATGCATTCTTAGTACCTATTGTAAATGCTGTAATTAAATATCCAATAAAATGAATTGGTTCAGAATTTGGTCTATTTGTAATTCTGTCTTTTCACTGCTGCTCTTGAAGTTACACTGAGTCTCCAGTGGTAGTGATAATATTCAGTGTTTCACAGCATGCATTTGAAGATTCTGAACTGCAATTAACTTGAATTAACGATTAACTCAATCTAGTAAAAAATCTTATTTGTTATGCGCTGATGAAAGTGAAAGCAGCCAACTACTCAGTTATGAGAAAAGTTGATCTCATCTATCGTAAAACATTACGTTTATCTAAAAATGTCCACCTACTTTTTATTCATTCTTCTTAGCTAGAAAAAAACGTTTCATTAATTTTAAAGAAATCACATTCTGCCATTTCAGATTTTAGTGCTTTCCGTGCGCTCGCTGTGCATCATGAGGGCACTTCTCATGCATCCTGGAAATGTCCACGTTACCCACATACTTTCGCCTTTCCAGTTGTTGCTTTTTCAGCAAGCGAAAATGCAGTGTGATGTTGCTGCCTTTACCTGCTTGCTGCAGCCTCGTTAACCATTTCTTTAAAGTAGCCTTTAGAAGAGCCTTTAATGTAATGATCTTTTGATGGCAAATGGAACGTGGCTTGATAGGTTTTTGTGCTAACTAAGTCTGCTGGTTTTGACAGGTGGTTTGTTACATCTTGGCAATTGAGAAGGAGCATGAAGTTGACATCAATGACACTGATACCTTGTGGGGAGAAACAGGTATTTTCTCGCATTTTCTCCAATTAGAGCTGCTCATTTAAGAAGAGGATTTTTTGTTTGTTTGTTATTTTTTTTCTGCTTTTTTCTGGTTACTGGAACCTATCAGTTTTCAGAATAAATGAAGTTTGTAGGCACAGGTGCAGAAGTTTTAACTACTTAAGCCTACTCACCTCATGGGTTGAAAACAAGAGTTGCTCTGTGTTAGAATCACTATAAATTAGTCACTGTCTACTTAAACTGCAGATTGTCCTTGGGAATGCAGTGCTTCAAGCTTCAGTATAGAATTTCATTCAATTATGTATCTGTATACAAATTTCTACTTTCAAAAATCTCATCCATTTGCCATAAATCCAGGCCACTGCCTCCTTCCTGCTGACACTGGATGAAAAGATGGGGCTTTGTATGGGTGGCAGATACTGGATTATTGTAATTTTTTAAAGGGACACAGTAAACTGTGCAGCCTGCATATTCTAACCTGAAGTTAGAACGAGTACGTAGACTAATTCTTTCTTTTGTCCTTACAAGATCAAATGATCTATCTGAGCACTTCAGTTACCATTGTTTTCAGTCAGGCCTCTTCAACACTAGGACAAGAAGAATTCCAATGGATGATGAGAGTCTTTGTAAAATAGCTATAGCAGGGCTTAGCCCTTCCCTACCAGTTGAATTCTTCTGTAATGCTTAAATATTTGTAAGATTTGCATTTAATGAAGATCACTGGGAGACTGAAAAAAGTAGTGTTAGTTTACTGGTGAGGTGCAGTTTGCCAGGTGTGTTACAGTGCTGTACAGATGTTTATTTTTACTGGAAAAATAAAATTGAAGAAATACGAGGAACAAATTTTATTTATAACGTATTCTTTTTATAGACTTTAATGTTTTTAAAGTTTTACTTTTTCCCAAGTAATTTTCCAAACTTTGTTGTCTCATATCATACACAGAAACGTTCTTTTTTTCCTACAAATTACAGTTTCTGTCTAACATTGTTGGCTGCAGATCAAAAATCTGTCAAATTACTGGGGTTTTTTTTTCATCTTAATGAACTGTTCTTACAGCTTCTGTTCTGCACCAGTTGCTTGTTTAGCTGTTCATTTAAATTCTTTCCTCCTTTCTTGGGACAGAGTGGGCAGAGCTTTCGCAGAGCACTGTATCAGGTGATTTTCAGTGGAGTTGTTGGAATTCCTGAGCAGGGTTCAGTCGTGATGATGTTCAAGCAGATTTTAAGGGTTCTGTAATCTCACGCTTGAACAGAGTTATATTGTTGCTCTAAATCAGTTATACCATAAGCTAAAAAGCTGGTGCTCCCTTTGGAAAGGGCCTGCTGGAGCGAGAAGCAGCTTTCTTCTCATAGGAAAAAGAACATTAAGGAAAAAGGAGCTTTAACTGCCTCAAAGATAGGCTGGTGGTTTTATCCAACATTTTCATAAAGATTCTCTTTCACCTACAGGCTGTGCACATGATGTTTTGTTATCTGTGAGAGTTACCTTCTGATTTGCCACAGAGCATCTTTGGGTTACTGGCTTAACCTGCTTTTGACTAATCCATTTCAGTCTGAGAATAGTTAAGAAAATCTCGTGGGCCAGTTGAGTTGGAAAACAAATAGGAGGTCCTTACCACTGATAGAATCCGTGCACGTCAAAGCACGTGTTAAAACAGCTCAGAGAAGATGCTGATGAGAATGCTTCTTTCAGCCTTGACAGCTGCTGCCGGAAGAGGAAAACTGGACGTCTGTGAGTTACTTCTTGAACGTGGAGCAGCTGTGAGCAGAGCCAACAGGAGGGGCGTTCCGCCGCTCTTCTGCGCAGTACGGCAGGGGCACTGGCAGGTCTGCTCCTTCTTTGCAGTCTGACGGAGTCACATGGGAAGCTGTCCTTCATTTCTCCCCATCCGTTGTTCTGTAATGAATTGGTGTAAATGTTATAAAGCGCATTTGCACTGACTTCTAACGGAAACAGACATGTTCAGAAGTTTGTTTTAAGTTACTAAAGTAAACGTAAATGATTGGAGAATACACTGGCTGTATGCTGATCGTAGTTGTAATACAGCTAAAAAGTAGTGTATAGAATTTAAAATACTTTATTTGCTCTGCCAAGAACACAGACAATTTCAGATGCAGTAGACAGCGTGCACTGCATCTGCTGTGAGTAGACAGAACCTGAGAGTGAGGAGCCCCGTGCTCACCCCTCTCATCAGGAAAAGTCTCCGAGTTGTTAGGAAACTGAGTTGAGCTGAGCAGGATTTCTCAGTGATTGCTGTAAATAGCACCTTGATCCTCTGCTCTAAACGTTTATTCACAATAGCATAATGGCTAGAATTTAAACTTGATAATTTATTTTGAAAAAATTTACTTCTATTTTTTTTAAATTTCAGATTGCTAAACTTCTTCTGAAGCATGGGTCTGATGTGAATTTAAGCGACAAGCAAGGCAGAACTCCTCTCATGGTGGCTTCTTGTGAAGGACATTTGAGCACTGTGGAATTTCTCCTTTCTGCAGGTAGAAAATAAAGACTGTTTCAGTGCTGCACAGCTGTACCAGAGACTGCATTCATGTAAGTTAGGTTGTTTTGCATATTAAAAAAGGACATCTCCATTACAAAGCTGATTTTCATTTTATAGGTGCAACTATTTCATCTCTGGACAAAGAAGGGCTGACAGCCTTGGGCTGGGCATGTCTAAAAGGCCACAGAGAAGTGGTTCAGTATTTAGTTGAGAAAGGCGCAACAGTTGATCAGACAGACAAAAATGGACGAACACCTCTAGACCTGGCAGCTTTTTATGGAGATGCTGATATTGTAAGTAGTTCTTCAATAGTAGAAAAACAAAACTTGTATTGATTTTTCATAACACAAAACAAAGTTTAGGAAAAAAGTTATCAGCCAAAACAGAAAGGAAATTTTTGTGAGTAACCAAGATGGTTACACCACGAACGTCTTGACTGCAGTTAAGAAGTGCTTACTCTGAAAAGCATTTTCTAGTAAGGTTTTAGTACCAAGCTAATTAGAAGTCCAGCATTATGCATATGTGTTTTATGGTAGTGGGTGTGTTAAATCTCAATATAGAGGAACATTATAATTTCTATTTTGAATTAAAAAAGAAAAAAAGTCTGTGGTATGTAACATGGAAGGAAAATACATCTTTTTTTTCTTGCCTTTGCCAACCAATCAAAGCAACTGGATAGAGTCCCAGTCAGCTGGGAACCTGAGTGGAACAGAAGTGCCAAGAGAGACAGAGGAAGAAGAATATTGCCAGAATGGATGAAATTAAGAAAGGTTTTAGTTCGCCATTGCTACACAACGTTACTTTTCCATGCTGAGCGTTTTACAAGCTCTTGCATGGCGGTGAAAGAACTGTTAGCAATCCTTAGAGTTTTCATCTTAGGACTCTCACAGGGCTAAGTGCATTCCAGTGTTACTGTCCAGTCTATGAACTTGTAAACACAAAAGGCCTGAGATGTAGGCTCATGTTTTTCTTAGTTCCATGTTCTTAGTGGAACATAGGTCATTTCAGAGACAGAACAAGTGAAGTTCCTCTTTCAGTCTTGTGCCTTTCTCACGTACTGCCTTCTTTGTTTACAATAAATGTTAAAATGCAAGAATTAAAGGCATTTGAGAGGGAAGTCCTGAATCTGAAATGAAGTATGCCTGTAACAGAGATCAGAATTACACAATAGCTTTGAAGCCTGTGACTCAGAATCCTATAAATCTTTAAATTTGTGATCTTGGAATTTATTGTATATTTTTGTTCTTGTGGTTCAAAACTCAGCAGTAAAGCACAGTTCAGAATTCTGTCCAGATAGGAATGAAACTGCAGTCTGCATGCGTTACAAACAGATCCTACAGCTCAGTGGGAGTTAGAATGAATAGTATATGCAGCTTCTCAGACCAGTGTCTGTTCTTGTACAGTTTGCATGTACACCATCCTGTTTTGAAACTTCACTTCTTGAAGAAAAGTACTGTGCTATAATTTGCTATAGACTTTAAGACCCGTTCTGCTGTAATTAAAATTAACTTGAAATTGTAAGCAAGCCCTTAGATTCTGAACAGGCTTTAAGAGGTTTCAGCAGTCACATCACAGGGCTCTTCCTGCAACTGCAAGTGTTCCTCAGTAAAACTGAGTGCACAAAGGTTTTTTGTTTCTTTTTTTCCCGCTTGGGAGTGAGGGATATTGAGTCCTGCGTGGCCATACGTGGGCTGTCCCGCTGGAGCAGTAGCACAGCCTGCCAGGGCACCTGATGCATTGGCCACATAGAGAGTTCCCATAGCTGAACAGCCTGATGTTGTGCCAGGGCAGAGATCACACTGCAGGCCAGCAGAAGGCTTGGAGGCCTGGCAATGGAAGGGATTGTTAAAAACCTCTCTCCACGCCATGTTACTGCCAGTCACATTTAAGTAAGCAGTGGTTACCTGAAAGAACTCTTGCTTACATCAAAGCTGTTGTTGCAATACCCTATATATTGCACTTTCAATTACTGTTACTGATGAACAAATTAGTGCTTGGAAGCCAATGGTGTCTGACATTTGTCTTCCTAAACTTATTTACTCTTGTGGCATTTCACATTTGCTGTATTTATGCTTCAAACAGTGGTGTTAGACTGCTGGAATCGATGGGTAAGAAATTAATAAAATAATTCTCTGGGGCTTTTTTCTCTTTGTATTGAACAAGAAGCAGTTCTTCAGCACCATAACTTTTGTTTGAATTGTTAACTAGAATGTTGTGAAGTATCTGAGACAAAAATATTCTATTTTCCTTGTACCATATTTGTACAACTTTTTGTCCTCTACTGGGTGCCATCCAGGCACTGCGCCCAGTGCCTCACAGAGTGCCCACAGCCCCTGGTAACCAGCTGAAGGCACACCCTGCACTGCTGCTGTTTGTCTTTCTGGTACAGCTGCCTGCAGGAATGTGGGTGGCATGGTCTGTCTGTCTTTGACTGGGACAACGCAGCTCTTAGGCGCAGTTCGGTAGCGTTCCCATCTGCTGTATTCCATGGGCTTGGTTCAGTGGACTTAAAATGATGTAAATAAACTCTGGAGAGTATGCTCAGTGTGCTTCAAGGAAGTTGAGGAAGTGGTTTGCATGATTCACCATTCTGCATCTCTCAGCAAGAAAAACATGACAAAGCCTGCTTGTTTCTTCTCACAGGTGCAGTACCTGGTAGATAAGGGAGCAATGATTGAGCACGTTGACCACAGCGGCATGCGGCCACTGGACAGAGCCATTGGGTGTCGTAATACATCAGTGGTGATGATGCTCCTGAGGAAAGGAGCTAAGCTAGGTTAGTAAACCTGTCACATCCTGGAGGGAAAGAACCGTCTGCTACACGGCAGTTGTTGTCACTTCTGTAAAGTAGATTGAATAAGTAGTTCTTGCAGCACAGACTACTTTGGTTTGTGGGTGCCAGCTCAAGTAACAGGTATCTTTCCTTTTTTTATAGATACTCCCTCGAGACTCACTTCAGTAGTGAGGAAACAGTAGTAGTCCTATTCTGCTCATTTCATGTGCATTAAGAAGCCCTGAAGAGTTAATCTTACATGGTTACTCTATCTTAATAATGTTTATGCTATTAGTGATCCTTAGTTCTGGCAGTATTACTGATTTGGGTAAAGAAGTTTTACATTTAAGTAACATCATGTTAATAAATTTTAGAATTGGACATAAATTGTACATTTAGAATTGTACGTACATTGTAGAATTGCAACCTGAATCATGTATTATAGGCAGGTATATATTGCAGCTGTCAACATAATGACTGCTGAATCTGTTGTACCTTTAAATCATAACGTCTGTTTATTTGGTTCCTGGGTATGATTGAACACAGATCCCTCTGCAGTCTTAAGCTTCACAATGGACTTTCATACTGTCCTTTAGACCACAGGAAAAAAAGAATCGTGCCAGTTAGTATCTGACTGCTAGCTGTGTGGGATGGTATGGGACAGGTATACAAATGTGTGTTAAATATATGCATGCGTTGCTAATAATGGTAGTTGTTTCATGTAGATGAAATACTCACTGAAAGCTTTCCAATGTGAATAGTTGTCAGAAACAATTTTTTTTCACTTTTGTCAGAGATTCTTACCATTTAACTTTCAGGAAATGCAGCATGGGCAATGGCCACCTCGAAACCAGATATTCTCCTTATTCTGCTGCAGAAACTGATGGAAGAAGGAAACATACTGTACAAAGTAGGTCAACTTTCTTTTTTCCTGATAGCAGTACTCTATAATTGGATTTCTGTTTGAAAGTAGATTGATGTTCTGTTATACTTTCTTTTCTATTCAGACAAGATGTGTACTTGCACATCCTTTCATGTTGGGTATGAGATCAGAAAACCTTGATGATCCTGGGCAAGAATCATTTAAAACTAGCATGTAAAAAAAACCAAGCCAAAACACCAGCCAGTTAATAAACAAATACATTTTCTTTCAGTTGACCACGTGCTCTGTGGACACTTGTCAGTTGTTTCTTAGGAGCAGCTCAGAATGTGAGCACCTTGTTGAATTCAGTAACATCAGGGCTTTTCTTCAGTGATCTTTTGCACACTGTTTAAATACTGAACAAGGAGAGTGACGGATCTCTTGATGCATTCTTTTTACTAGGCATGGTATTTTGCTTAGAAGAGTGGAACTGCTTTTGTAAACTGTTCCAATGCAGAGCTGAGTGAATTATGTGGGCATTATTGAAAATCTGTTGTAGCCACAGGGTTTATAAATTGCATGGTTGTTTTTTAATAGGGGCCCTCAAATATCTGCCATTTTACCTCTGATTTCTGATGGCTTTGCATAATGGAGGAGAGGCTCCCTTCAGACTTTGCTATCACAAATCAGGGTGAGCCTACTTAAAGTCCTCTGGACTCTGTGCAGACATCTTATGAATAATTTATCAAGCTCATCAATCCTGATATGAGTTTAGAACTTTATATCCAAGCAGGTACCATCAAGGGTGGGACATCATTCAGGCCTAAAGGGTATCAGAGTTCATGCTACAAAGGCAATTCTGTCATTCCAGAGAGGCCTTTCCTGCACCTCACTAACACAGCAGTGTGTTCAGTGTGTCTCGCGGGTTCTGCAGGGAGAACCCACAGCATCACAGCACCAGCCCGTTCTGCTTCAGGCTCTCAGGTCACTCAGCAGGTTGGACCCTGCTTAGATTCTGAGACCAGGTCGGCACAGCAGGGTTGGTAGCAGCGTGCTTTGCAGTTTGTTACAAGAAGCTGAATTTCCTGCTGGTATTTTTTTTAGACCACTTAATTTTATTACAGCGATTTGAATGACTTGCTAGAGCTAAGGTGTGTCATGTAGCTTATGAAACTTTTTCAAACACTGCTTCATTCTTTTGCCAAAGAGTTTTGAATGGAAGGCTGCAGCATGTCTGAGCGTGTGATGGGGTTCGTTGTGCTTCAGCCTGGTTCTGTGACTAAATGGGGCAGGAGGACCCATGGGCCCAAGCCCCGAGATGGGCCAAGAAACAAAACAGTGGTAACAAGCTAAGGGAGAAAACTAATTTACTAAATACGATAGTGAAATGTGAGATAACACAGTATAATGCAATATATTTGGAATTGAAGCTAGTAAATTAGAAAAAATGAGTGTCCAAAACAGAAGGCGTTACTGTAAGGCTGAAAGTGAGACGGCCAGGGAGAGCAGACGAGCAGAAAAAGAAGGGGATGTGACTCCCAAACAGTTTTATCTTTCCCTCTGAATGGAAACAAAACAGTGAAGTCTTCTGGGATATGCAGTTCATTCTTTCTTTTCTGAGACAGGTAAAACAGAACTGTCAACAATTCACGGAACTGCAGCATTGAGTCTTTACTCCCAGTGCACTACATGATATTGTGATGTGGAATACAGATAACAAAAGTCATAAAACAATGGCAGCATGCTTCCAGTGTGCAGCAATTACTTCTCAGCCTTTGTTAACAAGTGGGAGGCCAATCCTTTACTGCATTTATGTTCCTACATTCAGCCCTCCACCAAATACTCATGGCTGAGACACTGAAGTGAAGCTGGAGTAGCTGGGCTGCAGGTTTGAGTGCTGCGCCAGTTCCTTCTTGCTCTCCTCATCCATCCCTTATTCTGTGGTAGCACCACCTGGTGAAGGGTAACCATTCCTGATTAAGGATATACTCCATTAGAAATGTCTTAGAGCTTTAATAAACTGTATCATCAGATATTTGACTGCTCTCCTTAATAAATAAGTGAAATGAAGAATTGTATGGTGTCAAACACATTCTTGAAGAATTGTTCTGGTACAAGAAGTGTGTATTACTGTGCGTAGCGTCCTGGTGAAATGCTATTAAAAATACTGAGTTGAGAAAGAAACATAAACTCTAATTACCTCTTAAGTTCCCTTATGGTACCTGTGTGTAAGTGCAACATATATACATTACAAATATATATTTCTCTGTGAAGAGTACATGTTGGTAGATTTCAAATATGAATGTGGTTGCACTGTGACAGCGCTGTAATAATACAGGTTTCTGAAAAAGCTTCTTATTCCCTATTTTGTAGAAGGGCAAGATGAAAGAAGCAGCACAGCGCTATCAGTATGCCTTGAGGAAGTTTCCGAGGGAAGGATTTGGAGAAGAAATGAAAGCATTCAATGAGATGAGAGTTTCATTGTACTTAAATTTATCACGGTGTCGCCGAAAAACAAATGTAAGCTCTTGTTTTTAATCTATTGCTTCTCTATCACTGGGAATCTTAGACACCTATTCTACCACACTGCTGATGGCTTCTGTTACATCTTGCTGCTGCTGTGCTCTCGTGACTCTCCATCACTATGGTGAGCTCCAAAGGCAGAAGAGGGGAGGATGTGCAGATTCCTCCAAGGCGTATGGACGCAACTGAGTCTTAGGATTTCTCGCTTAGCAAACACTGGTACACTGTCCAAACATTGGACGTGGTTGGTTTTGGTGGTTTTTCTGCTGTTTTAGAATTCCTTTCACTGTGCTGTTCTGGGGCTTAGTTGTGTGAACAAATGGGGACAGTTCTCCAGATAAGGGGAGAACTATTGCAGCTGTTATGTTACCATTATTTTGGAATAACAAACTGCTGGCCATTGTTGGTACTTTTAAAGGACTACATGGAAAATTCTGCTGCCACCAGCATTTATTGTGAAGTGCCTGCTTATACAGCTTGTTGGTATGTGTTGGTTGTTCCTTTTGTAGCTTCAGCAGTGTATCAGATGGCAGCGAAGAACCTGAATGACCATTAGAGCTAAACCTTGCAATTCTATGAATACACCTCATACAATTCCTTTTTTTCAGGCACGAACTTCTTAATTCCCAAGTCTTCCATGTTGTTCATGGCATCTATTTCAATCTGAAGAACATTTAAACATGGATGTTGAGGATTTATCTTGGCCATTCTAGCACTGCTGTGCAAGTGCCGTTCCTTTACTTTCGCTGTTAGAACTGCAGTCTCCAGCCACCTCCTGGATCAGACTGTTTTTCAGTAGCCTCACACTAACAGCTGGAAGTGACTCTGTGATCAATGGGAGAGCGAGGAAAGGAGGAGATTCTTTCTATATACTCTCATGTGTTGTTTTGTGGTTTTGATTTTTCTTGATAAGCTTTTCCTTTGCTGTGCATGGGTGTTTTAAAAATTAGACTGGCTTCATCTTTCCAGGGCCATCATTGCCCCATTTCAGTCGTGCTTTGTAAATTCCAGCTTTGGGTTTAATTGTATTTGCTAAACTGTTCTTTTTTGTTCTTGTGAAATGAAGACAAATACATTAGATCTACTGGATCTACTGTAGGTTTTCTTTAGAATTCACACACACCTCCTCCAAGAAAGCTCTGGACTAATACAACTCCTTTAATGTCTTCTTTTCTTTTTTCTCTAAGTCTTTATTCTTTCTTTTTCCACAGTGCACTTCAAAGTGTTTTTATCTGAGGGGATCCCTTTCCTTGCTCAACATGCAGTCTCTTGTAGCAGTTTAATGCATGTGCATTGACAATAACTGTATAACACTGCATCTTAAATACTTTAGAGTCAGTTTCTGTTAGACTTCACAGCAAGTGCTACCAAGATACGGTCTGCTCCCAGTGTCACTTTCTGTACTGGACAAGCTATCTGCACTTTCTGAAGCACTACCATGATTGAAGCACACAAGGCTCTCTTTTACTGTCAATGTATAATGAGTACATTTGTTTAAATAATTAGGATTTTGGTATGGCTGAAGAGTTCGCTACCAAAGCATTGGATTTGAAGCCCAAGTCTTACGAAGCCTATTATGCTCGAGCAAGAGCAAAAAGGAACAGCAGGTACTGTTTGATTCTGTTCGTAAGTCCACATTCATTTTTTTTTAACTTTGTAATGCTTTCTGTGATTGCTTTTCTTTTCTGTTTTTTCTTTTCTTTTTGTGGTTGGAATTTAGAAAGAGAAATATTTTTTTGGTACAGTGTCCGTATTATTAGGTTTCACCATCAGTCAAAACAAACCAAGCCCAAAAAGCAATATTAAATACCCATTCAGGTAATTATTAGCCCAGAAAGTAGATAGAAGTAAACTGATACGAAGTGAGTTCCTTTAAATGTAAGAGTGAGTAAGGAGAGGTATTCTACAGAATCATAGACCCATAGTATTGTTGGGGTGGAAGGAATGCCAAAGCCCCCCTGCTCCACCCCTGCCACGGGCTGACTGCCCCCCAGCAGTTCAGGCTGCACCTGACCCCATCCATGGCCTTGGGCACCTCTGGGCATGAAGCACCCACACTGCTTGTAGCACTGGTGCCAGCCCAAAGCAGAATAAGAAATTGACAGGGAGCAGAGTTTAGCTGGTGACCTCCTGTGAAGGTGAAGGGCTCGTGAGACAGTGCTTCAGTTCCTAGTTGATTTCTGCTGCCTTCCTGATGACTCTTGGGATGCAAGAGGGGAAAGACTTAGGACTAGGTCTGTGCTTCCACTGTAGAACTTCCTGGGTTGGAGACTATACAGTTCTTGTCTTTTCACCACACCTACAGGAGATGACAGATCAGAACATCTCTTTGAAAGTGGTGGAGGTGGATATTACTGCTCAATAAGCAGTGCTGAAACTCAAACTTGTCCCAGGTTTTTATTAATGAATTCTGGGTCTTCTTCATACAGAAAGCTACTTGCTGCTCTTGCTGACTTACATGAAGCCACAAAGCTGTGTCCTAGCAATCAGGAAATAAAACGTCTTCTGGCTCGAGTAGAAGAGGAGTGTAAGCAGTTCCAGAGAACACAACAACAGAAGCATCAGTGCCCACAGTCAGGACAGCAAATTAATAACTCTGATAATGAGGAGGAGGATGTTATTCAAGGTGTGAATGAGAACTTCCATCTCCAAGAAAAAGAGGAAGAACTACCGCACCCTGATGAATCCGTTTCCTCTCCACAAAGGCTGCAGCGCTCCTTAGCTGCTTCATCATACGCTAGAAACATTCAAGACAGTGTTCAGCAGAAAGTGAGACCTGTGTCCCCTCAAGGCAGAACAGGCAATAAATATCTAAGAGAGCCAGGCTTGATCATGCAGCCAACAAAGCAAGCACAGATTGTAAAAACTAATCAGCACCTGAGCTCCATCCAGCCTGGATCAAAACTGGGAAGTAATCAATGTAATACAAAGACACAATCGCCTTTTCAGCATCTTTCTCAAAGTCCTGTGCCAGCTCAACACTCTAAAATTCAGCATTTGGATGGGACAAGCACATTTTCTACTGGAAGTGCTTCCACAGGTGCTACTTCTGAGCTGTACAATGAGAAGTTCACATCCAGCCAGTGTTCCCATTCACAGCACTCTTTTGCAAAGAAATCCAAAACCACCGACCCATCACCAGCCCCATTTCAAATGAATTTCAGTGAAGCAAGACAGCAAACCCCTGTACCCAGCACTGTCTCTTCTAGTTCTCCATCTAGCAGTATGATTCTTGCCAGCTCAACCAGCAGCTTAACTTCAGTGAGTAGCTTTGCAGATGGCATTAAGGGGCTGGGGCCAGACGTTCGAATCAAGGAGAACAAAGTTAATCAAGTTCATGGTACTGCTGCTGAACACAGACCTCGCAATACGCCATTTATGGGTATCATGGATAAGACTGCCAGGTTTCAGCAGCAAAATCAGTCCAGTCGCTCTTGGCATTCTCAGACCTCGGATGGATTATCAGCAAATGTTTCTTCTGGGAGCGTTCAGTCTTCTAATTTTGAGCAGTTTTCAGTCAAACACTCTCAAACTAAAACTTCCTCTGCTGTTACTGTCCCAGGAGAGAGCAACCAGAATGGTATGCAAGCTAAAGCACATGAGGAGCTGAAGTGTCAAACAGTGGCCTACTGTCAAGATAATAGAGCACCAAAACAGGTTCTGCATTTATACCAAGATGCGCCATCAAAGCAACACTCTCACATCAGTAAGGAAGGTCACTTAAGCCATGTCACCTCTGCAAAACCCAAGCGATCATTTATCGAATCAAATGTGTAAATATTATTTTGTACATTACGTAGTTGTAGAACTTTGCTTCCAACATCACGGGGCGATCCCACCACAGTGGGATGGCGGCTGGCTGCTGGTGGGCGCTCAGCCCATGCTGACCAGTGCTTTGTGGGATGCGACCACTTCAAGCTGTTCATACTGACACAGTAACTGGAAAAGCCAATTTGTGTAGGAACAGTCTATTGGGATCAATCAGTCAATCAATCCGACAAACTAGGACCTCAAGTAGCAAAATTCTTGCCGTGACATTTTACCCCCCAAAAAGAAAATATACATACACATATATATATATATATATATATATATATTTAGCTTCTCCATAGGGCTTTAATCTTTGCTTTTGGTTGCATTGCATCTCATCACTTACACAATAATTGTGCCTCTATTATGCTTAAGTGCTTACTTCAAAGAACAGTGTTACGAAAATAGATGCTGCGTACTCTTCAGATCTGTATATGGTTTTTTTAAATCAAAGATAATATTTTATCACTTTTCCAGTGGGCTCTACTTTGAGGTGCATGATGTACATTTAGGAAGCAAAATTTGTGTATGAGTAAACTCAAAGCAGTCATGTTTTGAGATGTAAATATAACTATTTTTAGTAACAAGTAAAATAAACAGTAACATCTGCATGTGTATTGAAAGGCTTTGACCATATTGGTTATTGCACTGAGTAACACAGCATTACAGCATGTTAACGATAATCGCACTTTATATAGTTTACCTGATCACCTTTGGGTGCTATTTTAAAGCAAAATTCTATATTGGCTGTTTATTATTAAAAAAGGTACAGCAGTGAAATGCTTAGTAAGTATTTTGATAGGAAACCCAAGAAATGAAACGCAGGTGAAAGTTGGAAGAAAAGCGTATGTGCAGTTACTTTGTAGGATGAAGTTGTGGAGATTTTTCAGAGGAAATAAGGTTTATAGAGGCAAGAATACTTGGAAACTAAAGAGGTGCGGTGAGACTTCTGGCTGCCAGTGGGCGAGAGTGGGCAACCTGAGGCTGTCACTTCTCAGGTCTCGTGTGTTGTACAGTGGTGCATTACCTTGTAAACAGCTGTACGCGGTTTTATAAATTCTTTCCTGAGTTCACATTATGATGCTTTTGCTTATTTATTGCATACTATTTCTTTGGTATTTTGTACAAGTTTATTATTCTGGTCCTGTAGTTCTATTTTTGCACAGCTACTGTATTTTTTTCCATACAAAATTAAAGTTATGATTACAGCTGTGTGAGATGCAGTCACTGACAGCTCAGGAAGAATTCTCTCCCAGCTTCTCCAAATGCATGTTCATTCATAGGGAACAGGGAAATACACTTTTTGCAATTAAAAAATAGAAATAAAATACAAAGTCTGTGCTTTGAGACTCACATTGCAAAATGAAGACTTGAAAACTCATAAATTTGAGGAAAATTTTAAGAAAAGTTATTTGAAAAATGCTGAGTCCTGGTGTTCGATTTCTTGAAGAGAAATACCACTGAGTGAAAGTAAAATAGCTTAAAAAGCATTCGGTAATTTTTTAGGAGCTTCCAACAGTGAAAATGCTCTTTTAGCATTAAAAGTGCATTAACAGTGACAGCCAGGAAAGAAGAGAACTTCTTTAATTGCAGGTGTTTCTGACACAAATATCTCCTCTAGCCTACGATTACCTACATTTACATTTATGACATTTACCTTCATTTTAGTAAACAACTTCAAAACGACGTGGTTTCACCACAGTTCTGCTGAGTCTCCAGCCAACGGCCGATGGCCATTTTCAGTGTCCTGTTGGGTGTAAGCACAAGTCTGGGAAGAGGGAGATTCGTCATGGGACTAGAGCGTCTTTTATTGCTGATCCAATTTTCTATTGCCTCCTTTTCATAGGAATACCCATCTGCAAAGAAACCATCATCAAAAGCTTGCATTACAGACGATAGGGTGCTGGTACACAGTGTATATTTTACATATGTAAGAGGCAGAAGGGAATCAGTATTTCCAGATAAGAGAATTGAGATGTAGAAAAATTATGTAGTTGAATGCATTACAGTAACAGTTCATACAGCAGTACTGAGACAAAATTCAGTTCCTGCAGTAAACAATGAGGTGGAAATGACACAGGACACATGAAATTGTTCAGTCTCTTTGGAGCCAACCTTTGTCTTGCCTGGGCTTGATTTAGTATGAACTGTTGTGGGCCACATATATGTAAGTAAGTTGCTCCAAAAGTAATGCCTCCTACTTATTCCTATGCAAACTACAACAGCTATTAGGAGCACAACAGCACTACTTGCTCGGGCAAATTCTCAGCTACAAAAACACAATTTTTCAACATAGTCACCACCTTTAGCTGTGCATTTTCGCCAGCAATGAACAAGTGTCTGCATGCCATGCTCATAAGTATCTGGGCCAGCCGAGGTGACCCGCAGTCACCACAGCTGAAATGCACCACCCACCGCCTCCCTGTGCTCACAAACACTGCTGAATGACAATGGGTGCCACTTTTTTCACCTGAAGGAATTCAATGACAGCTTTGTTTCATCTGCACTTCCATGTCAGACACCATTTGACTCCCTGTACTGCCATCTGTCATGGCAACAACATGCAGTGGAATACTGGTGGGAAGGTTCATCCTCTACTGCCATCACACTGACACTCACCTCTTATGGGCCAAGAAAACAAAACAGGAGGTGCTGCTTTGTAAAACATACATTATTGCTATTATATGAGTAACAGAACATTTTAATTGTAATTTTTTTCTTAAAGCATTAAAAGAGAGGAACAAAGCCACCAAATCAGTGGGATATTTGACCTTCTGTACAACCCTTAAGTGCCATATATACAGCTGTGTAAACTTAGTAATGAGCTTGTGTTTCTGCTGTTGTTTCCCCTGTGCACAATTCCATTGTGTATTCAGAGAGACAACTCTCTAATTAGGATTTAAATATATACTTGCAGAGGCACAAAAAGAAAAGAGCATTAAAAAAAATTTTATATGGTTCTGTCAATAAAGCAGACACTAAAGGAATCACACAATACTGTATTTTTCTCTGTCACAGACACAGTTTGGCCAAACATTTACCACAGTTCTGATCTCTTGCAATAGCTACTTAGATTAATTTATCCTATTCACTGTAGAAAGACATGGCCAATTTTTGTGTTCCCATGCCCATCTTTAAGCCATTCTCGTTATTCAGCATTGCTCAAAGTCATACCTGCTGCAATGACAGGATCCTTCATGAGCTCCCGAGTTATAGGGCATAAGAATTCATCAGGAACAGCAATGGAAACAGAGACTGTTTTTATCTTCAGCTCTTTGATCTTCTGGAGGATTTTACTGCGCAGGCCAAGAGACTCTGAAAAGTTATTGGAATACAGAGCAAAAAACACCATTATGTGAGGCAGAGAGGTTGTTCTTGCATTCACTGCCATGCCAGAGGAGACACAGCTCAATCCTCCCATCCCCACCCAATATTGAGAAGTCCGCAGACCCCTGGCCAGTGCATGCCAATCCCAATGGGTAGCAGCAGTTCTGTGGGGTAATGAAAACAAATGGCAAAACAAATGCAAGTGCAGTGTTGCTGCAAAGCAACATTTGGGCAGAACTGCATTTTCAGTTGATGCATAGTAGCATCACATGCACTGCTGCACGTGCAAAGCTAACTGTAGCTAAAACTGTGATGGAGAGAGAGGATCAGGAGTGTTTCTCCCTTTAAGCTGGATTATAAACATAAAAATGCAATGGTATAAGAGTGCACAAATGTTTCCACCACCCCCTCACAAGATCAGCCATGCCAAAGTATGTTTGTATTCCATGCCCGCAAATTGTACTTCTCTGCTGCACGCTCCTGCTTCATGAAAGAGAAGATTTTAGACCTGTAGCATCTCAGTGCCTCTGCTTACACAAAATGAATTGCTGAACTCCGTATTTTGTTTTATGAATGCCTGGCACTGACTTAGTTATAACAAAATAGCACAACTACTACTACCTTAAATTTGGATTCACAAATGGGCTTTAGACCCAGAATAGAGGGGGGACAATCACCTCCCTCACCCTGCTGGCCTCCCCTCTTCTGCTGGAACTCAGGATAGCGCTGGCCCTGTGGGCTGTGAGCACACTCTGCTGTCTCACGTTCAGTTTTTCATCAAGCAGCCCCCTTCATTCCTTTCCAGCAGGGCTACTTTCAAGGAGTTCTCCCAGTCTGTATACATATCTGTGATTACCTCAACCTAAATGCAAAACCTTGCACTGTGCTTTGTTGAACCTCATAAGGTTCATAAGAGCCTCCCTTATGAGCCAGGGATACATGTCACCCAGCCCCAAGGATGTGAACACAATCAGTCTCGTGTGCCATCCTTACAGTGGAGCAGAATTTGTTCCCCCAGTTCCCACCTGGAGATTCAGATTCAGGCATGTGAGAATCCTGGCTGCCAGTGAAGACTGAGGCAAAGCACTCATTAACTAAATAATTTCTATAAAAAAGATTAACTAATGACATATGTAAGGATTAAGATACTGTAAAGATTGAAATACAGTACTGAAATATAATAAAAAGCTCATGCTTATTATTAAGGAAGATTTTGCATGGCAATATTGTAAAGATCTGTGGGATCAGACTGGGAAAAGAAAAATTAAGAATATAACCAAAGAAAAGAAAGGTAATAAGGAACAAAATTCTGTAGTTGTAACTACATTTTTTGAGGGCATCCTCTACAATCTTTATTACAAGAGCAACTTTTCCTAGATCTTGCTGACGTAGCCAAATTCTTGCATTCAGTTTGCACTTTCAATTAACAGCCTCCTGATTAAATAGTCAGGAATTAAGGGATTGTCCATAATCCTTTGATAACTGTCAGTAGCACAGCTCCCACTGCACACCATTTCCACACAACCCTCCAGTCAGCTTGATGAGTCTCAGCTGGTGATTGCTGCAATGGTTCTAGGCTACTCCAACATGAGGGAACATGTATGCAGGAACACAGAGCTATGAGTCTTTCATCGGTGGCAATTCCTGACAGATCTGCAGCAATTCTGTTGATTTCTGTACTTCACAAAGCTGACTGACACAACTGATACTGAGCTGACAGATACCAAGACCGGAGATGTGCACACATGCAAAACAATTAAGAAAAAGGAGGGGAGCACTCTGCCTACAGGAAAGCATGCTAACTTCATAAAATAGAAATATAGTTATAGAAGGGTTTCTTGACTCATTTGACTGTTGTTATACTCAATCTCAGGTGTAAATTAGTGCTGATGTGTTTGCCAAAACATCTAGCCACAGAGAACAGAGAACATTCTGAAAGCTCTGCAGTAGTCCGCCACCGAGAAGTTTCTTTTATCAGAATTCAGGAAGTGAGTGGTAACAATGCCACAGCCTAGGAGTCCTTCTAAAATGTAACTTCAGTTTTCAATAAAGTGACAGGTCAACATTAAGCAGAAGGATGCCTGACGAATTGCAAAGTGTCTGAGATCGGTAAGGTTTGCTTGAGCATTACTGACACCAAATGCTTTATCTACAAATAAGTATAAAATAAAACATATCCTGTATTTTTCTACTATGCTAACTGTACTCTGAAGTGTACTCACAGCTAAATTTAAGGTAGCTCACCATATAATATGACAAACGTGACGCTTTTTATAAACTGACAGGAAAAAACTGGAGAACCCCATTTACCAAGTCAGAATCAGTAAGTCTACATGAAAGGTGAAATTACTTTCCCACAGCTTAATGACCCAAAATCTAAAAAAGGAAAACAGAACCGAAAGCAGGTAAGACCACTTATCAACACGGCATTGCCAGAGAATGAGCAATTTTACGTTTCTAGCTATAAGAAAACAAACAGTACTTGGGATAATGTGACATTAGTTTTGTTTGTCTGTTTCAGTTACCAACAGTAGTGATTAAAAATGCATTTCAGAAAAACACAACCATGCATGAAACTTCTCACTTACTTTCATCCCAACATCTTACATAAACATAAAGGACTACAAACTGCTTGGATTTCTATATTCTTACCAATTTTTAATTCATTAGTCAGACTTTCTCTTGTAAGATTCAGGAGTTCTTTGCCATCGATGTTATTTGCTTTGAAAAGCCCAACAAGTTCTGTGAAGCCCTGTGCACAAAGCCAGGCTGAAACTTCATCCTCTGACCAGTTCTCAGCAGTTCTAATCTTAGAGTTATTTCCTATAGCGTTTCCTTTGGAAAGGAAAGAGAAAAGTAAGGTAAACAATACAATGAAAAACAAAAAAAAAAACCCAAACCCAATCAGTAAGAACTATGGAATTAATGAGCATTTTCCAAATGCTCTCACTATTCCACATTTCCTAACATCAGATAAAAGCAATACTCATTAAACACTCCTTCATAGGAGGACAGTCATTTGGGTTTGTCTTTATTGACTCATTTTCAAAGTTCAGAGGAATTTAACCTCTCAAGTGCTGACGTCTGTCAAAACTGAACGAGAGATTGAGAAGTGTCAGCAGACACTAAAACTAAGTACCATATCTCCTTGTAAAAGCACACCAAATTCCAGACTGAATTCTTGAGCTTTGAACAAAGATCCATTTATTTTTACTCCACATACTTAAGGTACTCCTTAAGTTTTTCCTTCTGCAGTGACTGGCCAGTTGTATTTCTTGCTGACAATTATGTTTTCAATTAGCATATTTTCTTTTTAAATTACTGCCAAATATACGTCTTTGAAAAGTCTTTCAGTGCTCTGGGAATTAACACATCCTAAATGCTACACAGAAAGTAAGAAATGGAAAACACCAGAAAAGAAAGAAAGATAATATTCTTCTAATCTCTAAGTTGTTTGTTGTTTGATAACAGAGAACGCCTGTTGCATAACAAAAGGCTAAAAATACTTCAAACACTGACCTGCACAGGGCTGCTTACTGTCCAGCTGCCATAGGTGCACAGCTTTATCCATTGAACCCGTGGCAAGTAAGAGACTGCGTGGTGCAAAGGCACAAGCTGTGACATACCTACAGAAGTGGAAATTGACATGGCATTGAATGGATTTCTTTTATTTATTAATAGTAAGGTATCTATCATACTGAATTCATACCTGGTATGCTGAGACAAAGTATGAAGGATATTGCCAGTATTCTGTAAAAAAAAAAAAGAACATTTGTGACTTTATTTCAAGAATGAAACACATTCACTCATCTGTGCACATACTTTCAAACGTAAGGAATACTATTTCTTCTTTGAATATGACAGAAGTCACCTTCAGAGTAGGCATACGACCTTGCCTAAGCCAATGGGCAGCAAAGTCAGATACGCATCTTGGCTTTCCTATGTGAAGTTCTTTATTCAGCCCACTGGCAGAAGGCTCCCCTTCACTGTAATAATAGTAGAAATATCAACTGAATTAATTGTACCCGTATTGGCTGATTGTTCCTGTGGATAAGAGCATTTCTTCTACAAATCCAGGAATGAAAATGACCTGAAACAATAACTGAAATTCAAGCAGACTTTGTACTACAACCTTTAATAATTTACTGGGGATTACATCAGAGGTTTGTGTATTTCTATACTGGATGCTACTAAAAACAAATCCCCGAATTTCCAGTTTTAACATATGATTTGGGAGACTTTCCTCATGACTAAAGGTAGCATTTCTTTGACAGGTACAGACAGAACTAAAAGATGAAGAGCAAAGTTATTCCAAGACAGTAATTCATAGTTTTCTTCTACTACTGGGCATGAGGAAAGCATCCTATTTTAGGCCAAAATATCTCTCTCCCATGAAGATTTATTGTCTTAACCTCGCTCAGCCTTAAAAACAGCAAAAGAACTTCTAAAAAATTTATTGCACCTTGTGTTAAAAATCTCAGGCTAAAAATCTGACCAACAGCACTAAGAGACAGTGATGCTGCAGCTGCCTGCAGTTTCGTTCCCTTGATGTGCCATTCCTCCCGGGGATCTAAGCATCGAACTACTGATACAACTGGGCCCAAACGGTGAAGGCATCAGGTTAGCCATTTTGATGAAAAACATGCAACCCTCACTGAAAATCTGTATCAGTACAGCAGCACATGCAGAAAAGCTTAGAATTTGTTCATCTGTCATTTTCAGCAAAATCATTATTCTGAATATGATAAAGCTGTAAAGGTAAATACCACTGTTAGGTGAACCCCAAAGAATATAATAACAGTATTACACAAAACACCTAAAGAGGATGCTTTTGAAGAAAGGTCATTGTGTGTAATGTAATTTTTGTCTTGAATTATTTATTATGCTTCCATTTAATTATTTAATACGCTTCTAATTAAATAATATGCTGTATATACAATTATTAAAGGATTTCTGCGATCACTGTCCCTCCTTTTACACCAATGCATACCATTTCTCTTGCTGTGAATGCTAGGATAAAATTTAAGATTAGCAAAACTCCTTCTACTTCAGTAAGAACATGCAAGCATAGGATTCACTCAATGATACTGTCCTGCAGAGCAGCATAAAGAAATCAAATAACAAAACGCTCAAATAAATGTCAATTAAGAATGAGAGAGATTGACTGGTTCTCAGGAGATATTTTACCTCAAGTTACACTTATTGAAGATTAAAAAATAAAAATAGGGGGTTCTATAGTTCTTATTTAATAATGTATTCTTTATCTTGACAGGATATTGCAGAAGTGCTAATAAAGACAGCAGCCAAATGAGTTATCATGAATAACCTTACTATACACCATACTTACAGTCTCATATATTATGACATACTTGTCCACAGACCTTTAAAAAAAAAAAAAAAAAACACACATTGACATTAAAATTATCCATAGAGGAATAAGGAATCAAACTATTTCTAATTAAAGCAGGAGGCAGAAAAAAAAAGAAGAAAAAAAAAAATGAAAAAAACCCCCACAAAAATCCCAGCTTTCCCACAAGTAAAATGAACAAATAGAACTCTCAACAGAACTCAGCATATCAGTGCTTTATGGAAAGCAAAGCTCCATGCATTTCTAGCTTAAGACAATGATACTCTTTATCATGTTGTATCATTATGTATCTACAGCACTTTTAAAACAATGTATAAAATCCCAAATTCTGCACTTCCATAATTCCTGATGCAGAGGGAGGTTTCATGCAAACTGGCCCCCAGTTCCACGGCTCCCCACAAGGTACAAATTGGTCTTTGCAAGAAGTATCTGTAATGCAGATATTTCTATGCACTATGCACAGAATCTGGCTATCCATTAACACTCTCAGCACTTCTACTGATTTCCAAAATCTTCTCATTTGCAAAGCAAACTAAAGGAAGCATTGCATTTCAATTAAAACTAAATGAAGGCCACATAAATGTCCAAAAAGAAACCCACCCAGAAATGATGTTCTTTACTACTTCTTAAGTTCTTTACAGAGCGGTGAGGTGCTGGAACAGCTGCCCAGAGAGGCTGTGATGCCCCGTCCATCCCTGGAGGTGTTCAAGGCCAGGTTGGATGGGGCCCTGGGCAGCCTGGGCTGCTGTGAAATGGGGAGGTTGGTGGCCCTGCGTGTGGCAGGGGATTGGAGATTTGTGATCCTTGAGGTCCCTTCCAACCCAACCATTCTGTGATTCTGTGATGAATCTCATTGCAATACACAGAGAACAGAGCTTGCAAAATCCTAGATTTCAAACTCAATCCCCACCAGACACAAACAAAATGGAAAAACAATTCGCTGTTTCTGGAGGGCAGAGAGAACTATTCTGCAATTACAGGAAATATACTTTGAACTCCGCAACTCATTTAAACGTTCTGTTTCACAATACTTAAGTGTGGACAGGATTGCCATCTGAAATTTCAACAAGTATCAGATACTGCTTACCCTGAGACTAACATCTGCCCATCATAAGAAAATGCACAAGCCAGAACTGGGGCAGAATGTCCACTCAACGTGCATTTATATCTTAATTCACAACCTAAAAATACAAAAAGTAATTATAGCAAATTGGATATATCTGATGAGGTACTAAGACAACATGGTTTTAGGGGCATAAAGCTGCCTCAAATACCTGACTCTGTGACATACTGTATAGAAAAAGGGACAAAGGATCACAGAGATAACATAATTTTAACTTCTGTGACCTCTTCACTTTGTATCAGCATCTGTCTAACAATATGTTAGATAAATGGGTATCTGAACGTTCCATATTCATTCTTACAGGCTTCTAAAATTCCCTGCTGATGATTCTGGCCACATGCCCTGTCTCTACATAGCAGGCACACACTGTCACGGTTTTAAGATTTTTGTTATTGGTGTTCCACACCATAACATGTAGAGCCCTGGGAGTTAAAGAGTTAATGCTGCAGTTCCATGGATGATCCATATTTCCAGGTACCTGATTCTCAGAAGAGAGGAACAACTACACCTCCCAGAAGACTTCCACTGTTCTGTTTCCATTTTCCATTCAGAGGGAAAGATAAAACTGTCCACAAGTCACAAGAGGTCCCCCCTTCTGTTCCTGCCCTCTCTGTGGTGTGAGCTCCCCAGCCACCTGCCTTCAGCATCAGTGAGGCCTTCGGTTTTGGACACTCTCATTTTATTTATTAGCCTCAGTTCCAATTAAATTGTATTCTATTGTATCATATTGTGTTATCTCGCATTCTGATATCACACTTAGTAAACGAGTTTTTTCTCCCTTAGCTCATTGCCACTGCTGTGTTTTTAGGCCCACCTCCCATCTCTCTGCCTTCTCCCTCTTCCACCTTCCCCCTCTCCAGGGCTCTGCGGGTCCCCCTGCCCCGTCAGTCACAGATCCAGGCCTCACTGACCCATAAACCATCGACACAGATCACACTGCAGTTGTAGCACAGCCACACTGTTTTGATTCCTCCAGCTCTTGCTCAAAAGGCCAAAATTACTGAAGGATGAAAGAAGACCCCTCCCTGGCCTAGCTATGTTTCAAACTATCCATGTGCCCAAAGGCCAAGACAGAAATAATACTCGTTACCAGAAGATGAAAATGATAATTAAAAGCAAACATTTATCATAATATTGAGAGGACAAGGGGAATTTTTTAAAATCTTTACTACTACTGTTAAACAGATCACTAAACAAAAAGCTACAGAGCCCAATCTCACAAAACACAGCATGCCTTAGCTGCTTTCCAGCAAAACAATTAAAAGAACACTTCCAATTTGTGGTTAGTTTGGCTGCAAATCCATGACAGCAGTATAAATTTGATCTTAGATGTAAACTGTCACTAAAGAGTTAAAACACTTAAATATGAAGAAGCATCACCATACACACCTAAGGAGTCTGCAAACAAAATAAACCAGACTTTGATCTTATTATCTTGACCACAAGAAGCCATCTGGAAGTATCCGGACACATGGTCACCACCTGATAAAATTAAAAATATTAATGGGAAATTGATAAGCACAAAAAGTAACAGCGTGTCAGTAAATTACATCACCACTCCTTCAGTACAATTTGGTAAATCTCCTTAATCTCAGAACTTTAAAAAGCATTGATAGAAAGAATTGCAGAAGTTCTAAAAACATCTGCAAGCAAGGACTGTGTATTACCATCATGTGATTTCCAACAAGTAGATGGTGCCCACAATTGCACAATTATGCTCATACTTGAAGTTCTTTGGACGATAAGAGTTTGATTCTTCTATCTGCCAAGAGTGGTGATATTGCCTTCTAACCACAGAACATGGTTATTTCCCCACTGTAAATGGTTATTTCCATTTCTTCAATAGTTCTCAAATTTTTAAATCATTTACACATGTTCAAAATTCGCAAATATGAAAAACTACTTTATTTCTACAGAGTTACAGGTAAGCATCTTATCAAATTACCCCCAAGGTTTCATCTCTTGTTTTTCTGTATTTTCACTTTCATCTGGTTACTGCAGTAACATTCTCATACACAGAGCTGTTTGCAGTTCACAGGAGCCCTCAGAGCTGCTGTCTGCTGTGGCAGATCTTAGAATTTGCCACCAATCTGCCAAATATCAAAGTGCCTCCTTCTCCTAGGATTCTGTGTAAGATCTGGGTCTTACCAAGAGATGAGCAGCATGCCTTAGCTATTATGGTGTAAAAACACTTTTCTTGGCAAATCAGCCAGAATGAGAATTCTTTCACAGCACAAAAGATTTGGACATTTTACATGCTACCAACTTGTTAATGGGCATCACAGTGTTGTACATACCAAGCTCCTCAGAAGGGGAACACACTGTTTTCCATTAACGTTCACTAAATCTTTTAGCAAAAGCTGCTTTTACTATTACATCTTAGCAGGACTTGTGAGATTGAGGGCTCACTTCTCCCCAGAACTGCACCAAGTCTGGTGAGGGAAAACAGTCTACCTGCTCACTCATCACAGCTGAAGCATTCTGCTTATGTTTATAGCTCTTTGCACTGCTTAAATCCAGTTCTCTTCCTTGGGGAAGCAGAGGAAGAAAGAGGTAAGTGGAAATGGTAATCAAGCACTACACCTTCTGACATTGCTCTTAGACCCCGGAGATAGGCCTCACAGATGCTGCCCAAACACATTCCAAAACCCTGGCAGCACAATTAGCTACTTCAAGCATCATTGACCTCTCCACTACTATTACTTAAGAGTATTCAGAATACAGAGAAATTTCAGCTCTTCCCAAAAAGAACATGAAAATAAGAGCTTGAGAGAAATGAAATGACTTTTTTTTTTTTCTTCCTTTCTTTTTTTTCCATGTTCCTCCCCTGAAGAGTCAAGTAACTAACCAGAAACTGGATGTGAAGAAATATCACAGCAGGTAACGCCAAGATCGTGTGCTTTTTCATTACATAGACATCTCATTTTATCATCCCAAATAGTCAAATCACCGCATGATGATCCAGTGACAAAGAAATTTCCACACGGAGAAAAAGCACAGGCCACCAAAGAACCATCTTTAACATTCCCAGATCTGAAAAGTAAGAGTGTATGATAACTGGCTTTAGAAGTAATGTTGTGAAGAGTTGATCTCTCAAATGCAATCTGATAGAATATCCAAATCATACTAAGTTCTGTATTTTGGAACTTGGTAACAGAGGGCAGAGAAACTGTGCAATTGCAGTGAGATGCAAAACAAAAGCACACGTAGGATCCAGGACCTGCTCCTCCTTGAGGAAAAACACGAGGTGACACCCCATGGTAAAAGCATTTAAGTTGAGTGATAAGTTCCAAACTAAAGATACTTGCTAGGACTTACAGTTTGGAAGACAGAACACTGCTAAAATTCTATGGCAGGATACATTTTGAAAGTAAAGCAAACAAACAAAAAAAATCAGTAAAAACTGATATCTGTATTTTAACTAAGTCAATACTTAAACACAAGATTAAGATGAGAGTTAAAATAATCAAGCTTCTTAAGTATGCACTGCTTAATGTTAAAGAAAAACAAAAACTCAGCACTTCTCCTCTTAATGACCTTTTGATAGTCCGAACTCTATTCCATTCTTTTTGTCACATAAACCAGAAGTTAAGGTCTGCAAGCCTGTACACAGTACTGCATACCAGCAGAGCAGCACTTGTAACAGATTATATTTCCATAATAGTAAATAAGGCTGTGAAAAGGCATTTGGCACTCACCTGTACATTTTCATTGAGTGCATGTTCCAAAGAACAACACTTCCATCAGCTGCACCTGACACCAGGTAAGAGGACTCAGGAGAAAAGCGGCAGACTCTGACTGGGCTGCCAGTGGGCTGCTCCAGCACTGCCAGCATCCGACCATCACGAGCGTCCCAAACAATGGTAGTGCCATCCGTGGAACACGAAGCTAAAGTGTGTCCTGATGGAGAGAAGCAGCAGCAGTGGACAGCGTATGCATGACCTTTCAAAGGTGAGTATGGGAGCTCAGTGAAGTCATTTAAAGAGTAAACACGAATTGATTTGTCCAAGGAACAAGTAGCCAAGCACGATGATGAGAAGGCACAGCAGTTGACATCATCACGATGATCTGTTAAAGTGCGAATTAATGTCGCCATTTAATCCACTTCCAAAACAAACAAACAAACAAACAAAAGAACTTGAAGTTAAAACAGTTGGACGTGTCTCCTAATTCATAAATGAGGCGCACACAGTGCCTTACTAAGATACATTCTCCTGGAAGAAATAACTGATTTGCAGAGGTTAATTTTTCACTTACGTACTGTTTTATCCTCAAACTAAAGCAGATCACATGTACAACGTGCAAATGAGGAGGTTTTGACTCTGTTATAGTAAAATATATTTTAACTTTTATTTAAGTTAACTTGCCAGTTTGCAACGCAGCACTGAAGCTCACATAAAAACTGTTTGATTTTAGGGCAATGGCAACATACTTTGTTCCAGTACTTTCATTTATGCTAATAAGTTTGCTGTTCAAATTTGTTCTCAATTGCACCTACACAAAACATAATGCAGTACATGGGCACTGTAGAATCTAGTCACCAAGCTAGCATCTTATAAAGCACTTGCTACATATAAAACAAATATCTCTTCCTACATGTGATTAGGATTCAGTGTCAAAACATTACTTCGGGTTGCACCATGGATATAACAATATTTTTAATTTTAATTATGTGGGGAAAAACAAAAGTTTTCCTAACAAGCTAGCACAAAGTAGCTGTTAGGTATCTTTGTATTTGTTTTCAAGCCATCCTCTCTTTAACTGGATGTGCCATGCATGCACTTCAAAACCACCTGCATTAACAGTTTTGTGAAAGCAGCAGAACCCTGTCCCATATCCCTATAAAGCTGGCACCAGTACAGATATGTGTACAAAAAAACTGCTAAATGAATGCTAGATCTCCAAGTGGGAGCAGAGCAGACCACAAAGTATGCTGGGGGGGAAACAGAAATCACCAAAACCTACAGTTGAGCTTTACTTCCAAAAACTAATTAATTTAAATTTAAACTAATATCTAACGAATTAATGGGTATGGGAAACAGGCAAGAACAAAGACTATACTGAGACTCAAATGTGAGAAAAAGCACTGCCCGTTCCTTTTTATTGCATTCCCTGCTCTTGTTAAACCAAGCAATTACCTGCACCACCACAGGTCAGGTTGTACTTTGTCTTCCTGAAACGATCTGGTTAGGTGCCAAAGTGTCAGACACAGTCAGATGGAGGACAAGGCAAGTTATTTCCCTTGTGATCTCCAAATTCTAGAAGGAAAATTTACATCTTCATAAACAAAGATTTACAATTCTTTGTAAGAGTAGATAACAGCAGGACAAGGGAAAATGGTTTTAAGTTGAGGGGGGGAAGATTTAGGTTGGCTATCAGGGGAACTTCTTTACTATGAGTGGTTAGGTGCTGAAAGAGCTGCCCAGGGAGGCTGTGGATGCCCCGTCCCTGGTTAGCCAGGTTGGATGGGGCCCTGGGCAGCCTGGTCTGGAATTAAATGGGGAGGTTGGTGGCTCTGCCTGTTGAGGGGGGGATGGAGTGGAGCTTCATGATCCTTGAGGTCCTTCCAACTCGAGCCATTCTGAGATTCCATGTAGGGAAAGAAGAAATGCGCAAAAGGAAGAAGCAAGGAACCAGGGAGATACAGAGTGGGGAAAGAGACACGCAGAAGGGAAGTTGAGCTATAGTATAGGGCTAAGGCAGGAACAGAGCTGCTCAGAGTATTGCAGAAGGCTCACAAAGGCTAAAAAAACATGACAGACAGCATCATGTGGTAGTTGGAGAAAACTTCAGTTGGGTATGAGCTCCTAGTATGGCCAAGAAACTCTACCATTTTTATCTTCCATGTTCCTTAATGTTTATATACCACACAGTTGTGTACTACTGTAAACCAAATACTGCAAAGCGAGTAATGCATTTAAGTCAAAGGCGGAGATGAGAATTTGAACTGCTCATGAAACTGCATTTGCTTCTGCAACAGGGGAGCTCCATGAGTATTCTCCAGGTACTAAGGCAGCGGGACTATGAGCCTCACAGACATCAGCAGCATCAGACAAGTGTGCCATGTGGCTGAGGTCAGGGAAATTCCCACAAAATACATGCCAGCCAGTTCCCCCACGCTACAATCATGATCCAGGGAAACAGGAAGAGCGGAGACAAAAGGAAGCGCTTATAATTCCATGTTATCCTGGTAGGCAAAAGCTGCTGCGCTACTTTGGTGGAGCCAACATCAAAATCAGTGCACTATTACTTATATGCTTCGTCTGGACAATCCGAAGGCCAGAGGCCAGCACAAACAAGGAAGCACATTCACATACGTGCACGGACACGTGCCTGTATACGTGGAGATACACAAGTGCAAAGTGCACGCAGGTACACACACGTACACTTCCACATACACACGTCTAGGGGCAAAGCAACCGCTCTCCTGAGCAGCAAACAGCGCGCTGCTTGTTACGGTCCGATCCTTAATACCGCCTGCTGTAACATCAGGACCCTCCCAATTTTACGTCGATTCTCTTTAAAACTGTCGGACAAAGGCTTCAACAGGCCCGCGCTGCCTCCCCCAGCAGCGTCCGCTTTAACCCTCAACCCGGCGCACGGCTGCACGGAAAGCTCCGGCACTCCGGGGCACGACCCGCCCCTCCGGTACGCCGCCCCCCGCGACGCAGCAGGGCCCGGGCCGCCACTCACTTCGATCTCCGGCGACCGACCCGGGGCGGCGCTCACGAGGCCGCACGGCGCTCCGCCCCGCGGCCCTCCCGCCAGCCGTCCAACTCGGAGGCCGCGGGGACGACGGGAACGGACCGTACGAGAGCGGCACCGCGAGCCCTGGCTTCGGCTCCCCCGCCTCTGTGAAATAAAAGACGCAATAAGTGGCGGGAGGACGCCGGCGGCCGCGCACCACCCTCACGGGAGCACTCGCAGCCGGCCCCGCGCACGCGCTCTCGCCCGCTCCGCCCGGCCTTCCCCTCGGGGAGCGACGCGAGCGGCCGCGTTTTTGCCCCATGTCGTCTGCGCGTTTCCCAGACGCGTCCTCGTTTTCAGACGTAACGGCCGAGAGTCACGTCACACCGCCCTCATCTAACGCGGAGCGTGTTTGACGCCGGGCTGGCGGCAGGGAGGCGGGCCGAACCGGGGCAGGCGCTTCCCGCCTCACACAGAGAAGTTCGCGCCCCCGCTCACCCGCTAAGCTGCCCCGTTCACGGACGGCTTTACGAGCGGCGCTCCGGCGGGACCGGCAGGCCGCGGCACGGAGCTACGCTGAGCGCCCCGCCCTGCGCCCCTCCCCCGGGCCGCTTCCGCCCGGCCGCCGCACCGCCCCGCTGAGAGCGGCTGGCGTCAAGCAAACGCGGGCTGGTTGGTTTGTCGGCTGTCGGCCGCGCTGAAGGGCAGCGGCTCGTCACGAACGCCGCAGTCTACTTAAGCGGGCCCGTATTTCACAGCTGGGAAAGCAGAACCAACTCACGGCGCCGAACTGCGGCTACTCATTTCTACTAACCGTGGTCACTTCGGGCAGTGCAGGCGGCGGGAATTTGTGTAATTAAAGATAACGTTATCTTCTTTGAGTGTACGTACCGACTATAAAAAAAATGGATTACAGTGGAGAGCTGTAGAAAAGTCACAAAGTCGAACAGCCTAACTGGTTTGTTCCAGATTTCAGCCTTTAGTCCTCAGTTTGCAGGCACGTAGTTTGTGGTAAATCTAGAGCATCTAGGGACAATTTGATGTGCACTGAGCAAACTACATCGTCTAGGTCACAAATTCAGCATTTTCTATAACATTACTGTTCTTGGGATTTCTGTGCTTAAGCTCAGATAACCAAAACTGTCATTATGAAATTACATAATTACATAAAAAGATGTAAGGTTTAGACTTTTTTTTTAAAGACACCTTTTGTCAGAGACAACTTCTAATTTCCAGCTGCCCTTGTGTCATCTAATGTGTTTGAAAGAGACACCAAAGAGACAAAACAGAATGCAAAGTGATAAACAGAGAACTCCTCACTGACCACCACAAATGCTATTTTTAAAGTTTTAAAGTTTGTCAGTGAACTCCACAAATTAAGATCAGCTTACCTTGTTCAGAAAGGAAGTAAGCACATTGGTCTCTTCCTCTAAGAAAACAGAGATGGAAACACTAAGAGGAAAGGTTAGCAATTAAGAAAAACTGAAGACATTTCTCCAGCAGCTAAGTAAATGTCAGCTCTTTTCTACAGAGTGTACTTACATTTCAGGCTCACTTTTCAAATATAATAATTTCTGTAAATTTAATTTTATTGGAATTGGAACAAAATCACTCCACCAGTGAGCAAAGCAATACACTGGTAATGCACCAACGTTAAGAGAGGTGAAACACGTCCCACTATCACAGCACTAAGTTCTGGTTAACGATACCAGCTGCACAGCTAATCAGGAGACAGGCTGAGAAACGCAGCTGTGTGCATAACGTCGGTGTTAATACTGTTCCAACTCCTCAGAAAACTCAGATCTACTATGGGGGATAAGTACAGAATCTGAGAAGAACAAAAACAATCATCTTCCATCAAAGTCATGCATTTGCCAATGATCTAAGCATTTCAAAACACACAAGCCTACTGTTCTATGTTCAAAACACGGATTACTCTTCATATCTATGGAACATACCAGCAAAGCTTTTTACAGAAGCATTCAGAAACACTATGAAGAAGTTAAAAGCTATTAAGCAGTCAGTGGAGCTAATGTTAGAATGTCTGACACCCACACGATTCTTTTATTGTAGCTTATGCCAGTTCTTCTGGCAAGACTTCAAGTAACGTTCAACAAGGTGTTCTGCAGAGGCCAACAGAACATACAAAAAATTGTTAAGAAACTGGCACTTAATGTTATCAGTCAGCAGAAGGAGGGAATGTAATGGCAAGGGGGTATATAAAACAAGACTCAAACATGGCATTCCAAATAAATCTATTTTCTTCAGTCAGGGCAATGGTTACGACTCATGCCCTCCTACAGGCAAAAAAAAAAAAAAAAAAAAAAAAAAAAAAAAAAAAAAAAGAAAAAGCTAATAAAACCAAACCAAAACATACATGGTCATTAGTTTTTAAGAAATATTACTACAGTATGTATTAACACTACGACGGTAACTGCTGTTGTAATGTTAATAGAAGTACTGGGAAGCAAAGTGGCTGCACCTCTAAAGCCTTAACCGATGTTATCCGCACTTATTCAGGAAGGCAGCAAAAGTGCTCCTCTGACTGCTTGGCAATTGCTTGGAGGTACCACTACAAAGGCCAGGAGAACTAGATGCATTGTAAGAACTGAAGTGCAAGACTCAAAATATATTATTGGAAATATTCCTGTACACAAGAGCTCAAATATTAAAATTGCCAAGAAAATCTGTTTTGCAAAACAATCTTTTATTGTATCCGTGCCACACACACTAGTGAAAAATAACACTCCTAAAAAAAAAAAAAGAAAAAAGAAAAAGAATGCTACCTTTCCACAACATTTCTTTTAAATAAAGCTTCAAGTACTCTTACATTAGTAAAAAAAAAAAACAAAACAAAACAAAAAAACCAAAAACAAACAAAAAAACCCCAAAATAAAAAACAAACCCCCAACCCCCACCTCTATCTGCCCCAACAGGCCACCACAACACACAGTAGATAAAACACAGTGGTTACAAATGTCTTTTTTTTGTCTGTTTTTGTTGCTTTTTTTGTTTGTTTGTTTTTGTTTTGTTTTTGTTGGTTTTTTGTTGTTTTTTTTTTTGTTGTTTTTTTTTGTTATTTCTGTGGCAAATGGAGGAAAATGCTTCTATGAAAAAATACTGTGTGTGCTAGGAAATTGTCACAATTTTATTCCACGTGGATACAAATGACTATACTTGAAATTGAGGCTGTGGTGGCTTGAAATTATGTAACAAAATAGAAAAATGGAAAACTAATATCCCCTACACCCTGTTTTTAAAGGCAGGCACTACCAAGATTAAGGAGACTCCACAGTGTTGGTAGAGGATAATTACTGTACAAGCCATATAGCTATAATTACCTTAAGACTAAAATAAAATGCTACTGTCCTCCTAAGGCATAAACAATAATATCTGCAAACGATATGTACACATCATACATATTTAAAACAAGACTTAATATAAACAATAATGAACAGTATATACAAGTCTCAATTTTTCTTCACTGTCTTGAAATACAATTTAACTACACAAGTGATGCAGCAACATATATATAAATGTACTTGTAACTCTACAGTAAAGTTTATTTTTAGTGCTTTCACAGCACATCAGTGTAAACAGTTTTACTTGGCTTTGTTTTACATTTTAAAACATTCCTTGTTGTATGTTCAAGATTTAAAGCAATTTTCTAATTCTTCCTTTTCACAGAAAACGAAGATTCTGGATGCTGTATAATCATAAATAATTCATAAAATTAAATACATTCACTAAAAAATAAACTACAAAGTAAAAAAATGAAAAATAGATATTTATTGGAAGGGAAAAAGAACCATTTTCCCGAGTAGAGCTCTGGTGGTTGAATATTCAGTGCGTTTTGATATATTTTAAATTGCTATTGCACTATAACACCCCTTTCTTTGAAATTCTTTGGGTGTGCTTCCCTGTTCTACCTAAATTAGTTTGTTAAAACATACAAACCAAGAACCAAGGGGCCATGGTTGCTGTAGGAGTGAAGCCTTTAGAACTAATATCACTTTTTTGTGATACTTCTAAGGAAGAAGAACAGTCATCAGTTATGTAGGAGCCTTGCACTTTCACGTTCACATTGCTGGTCTTAACAGTCCTCATTTAAGGGGAAAAATGAGTTCTGGTAACTTCAGCTCAATTTGAAAATCTCTGTCCATTTCTTTTCAAAATACTTCCTCATGTTGTGGCCAGCCCTGCCTATGTCAGAATCATCTTCATTAAAGGTTTCACAGTTGTCAAAAACAAGCCTGACATCTAGCGAAAATGCTTCAACGTTAGGGTACCTGAAAAAAAGAAAAAGGTGAATCATTTCTGGAACAGTTAAAGGGGAAAAAGAACACAACAAGGAACTCTGCTAGCATCAGTGAATCTACAACCAGTTATTGAACATTCATTGCGTGTTCTATGAATAAATTGAATTTGTCTAATTTCAGTATGTTCAGGAAAACAAACCCTAGAACAAGCAAATTCTTTTTCATTACTGTTTTTGTTACTTTCCAAAAAATAACATTAAGATAAAATTTCAAGACTGAACTGGGCAACTTTTTAATTTATTAGCTTGCCTTTTCGCTTCAACAGTTTTCTAGTTAAAATACTATTGGTATTTTCCACTTATTCATTTTTTCTTGGTCTCAAGTCCTTTCAAAGGGAGCGCTGAGTGTAGCCGCATTTACCCAGAAAATGAACAACCAGGTACGTAAAGGGCTGCCTGGATTAATCCCATTCCTTTGTCTTTACTCTTTTTCTTATCCTGAAATAGTGTTCCAGTACACAAAGGAACTGTTAAAAAGAAATGCAGTACTATTCTCAAGTCTCAGTTCTCAGTAAGCACACGTGGAGCACTGAAATCTCGGGGCAAGTAACATTAAGTTTACTTACTGTCCGCTGGTTAGCTTGTCTCTGATGGTGGAAAAGTCCATAGGCTTTTTGATAACTTTCTTATAACCGGGAACAAGTTTCAAGTTTACAGGAAGTAAGAAAGGCCAAGCATCCTCATGAGTTTCCAATTCTGAGAGAATCATGCTGAATAAAATAAGGATTTAAATAAGAAATGTTAAACTTTGCATAATCAGAAAAGCTGTTCACTGTTCCATAAATTCATCGCATACTGTGAACCTTTTCACCCTAGAAAAGGAAAGCACTTATATAATCTGTGCCCGCTTTCAGAGGGGCAGAAAACAGCCTCAATAAAGAGAGAAAACTGACTATTCAGAGTAGCACTTAGTTCTCTCCAAAGATACTTACGCAAGATGAGGTTCAAAGTACTGAAGTTGCACAAATATTTCATCATAAATGATGTGCAAGCTAATAAAACAGTTACTGATACTAGCTTTCCAAAAACCACAAAGACACTCCAGAAGATGACGGTTTCCTATTACCATCTCTGTAATGCAACAACTACACTTCAGAAAGCCATCAATACCACAGCTCTCAGGGTTTCTCCCACTCTTGGAAGGGCATGGAGGAGTACATGTCACATACCACACTGTGACTGAGTACCTTCCATTGCCAAACAAGGCAATTACTCCCTGAAAGCACACAAAATCTTTTACAGCCACAGTCAAATCACCACGACCCATGTGGAGATGCATAACAGGGAAGAGGGCTCTTGTTCCCCAAACACTGTTATGTTTAATGAGGCACTATCTGCTTGTACAACACATGCCAAAGTTTAGAATCAGTTGCTTTACAAGAAGGTAGTTTGTACCTGCATACAGCCAGGTCCTTGGAATCATCTCTTTTAGGTTTCTTTACAGCAATGAAATTTTCTTGCTTTCCTTGGCTTACAGAAACACTGTCATCCATCTTCCTTTTCTTAGGGTCTGTTTTTCCTCTTTTTAACGAGGTGCTAGTAGTCGCAGAGTCTTCATCTTCTGTATCTCCTGGTAATTTCCTGCCTCTCTTTTGTTCATTACTTTTTTTCCCTTTTATTTGAAGTTTTTTTAATTTTAGAGATTGACCACTTGCCTGAAAATAAAAAGGAATAAGCAATAACCAAGAAATTACAGAGATCTGTTACTACAGATAGACAGCAGTGAAGATCAAACAGTCACCAATAAAAACTATAACATGTCAGCAATTAGTCACTTTTTGCTCTTCTGTAAAGGTAAGGCTGCAGAAATCCCTGTGACTAGTGGTTTAGGTTCCCAACTCGTGACAGTGCAAAAGCACCTGACCTTCAGGCTGGTATGACAATACCTGCCAGCAAATCAGGATGGCCTAGTTTTAGGTACAGTACACATAGGTCACTCTGAAAGTGATGCCTCCTATCTATTTCCTTGGAAACCGTAACAGTTTCTAAGAGCACAACAGCACTGTTTGATAGAGGAAATTCACAGCTACACAGCACCATTTTTCAGCACAGTCACCACCATCTCTTTGCATTTTTGCCAGCAATTAACAACAGCCTGCATGCTGCGCTCATAAAAATATGCACCAGCTGGGTGACTGCTGTCGCCATTGCTGAAATCCGCTACCCACTGCCTCACTGTGCTGACATCCACTGCCTGCTCTTCACAAACACTCAAGGTCGATGCATGTCAATGGGTGCCACTATTTCTGCATGAAGGTATTCAATTCCGTATCTTTGCTTCACACTCATTTCCATGTCAGACACCATTTTGTCAAACAGCCCCACGTGGCCAACTACTGCACGGTGATGAAGTGTGATGGAATACTGGCAGGAGGTGTCAACTTCTACTACCATAACACCAACATCCGCCTTGATGTCATGGCACAACATCATAAAGTAGGAGGCATTATTGCTGGAGCAACCCTTCTATTTGTCCATTCTCAAAAGACTGATTTAACCACGACTGGAATTCTGCATCCATTTACAAGCAACTGTATTATTTGCAAGATACAGAGAAGAGCTTTTAAAAAAGTCAAGACAATGAAGGGATCAACTGATGTAAATAAAAGCTACATATGAAAGACATAAAGAGCCTAAACACAAAACAAATACAATAAAACCTAGGAGTATAAAACCACAGCAATGGTACAACCTGGAAATAAGGATTATTATTGAATCAAATAGAAAAATATTTACAGA
The DNA here is from genome assembly GCF_023343835.1 of Lagopus muta. Taxonomy (NCBI): domain Eukaryota; kingdom Metazoa; phylum Chordata; class Aves; order Galliformes; family Phasianidae; genus Lagopus; species Lagopus muta. The sequence goes on along the minus strand of NC_064440.1, from coordinate 184,106 downwards.
CAATAAGGTGAAGCTAAGAAATAATGCATTTAAGATGTAGACAATCGGAGTCATGGTTATTAACATCATCATAAGACGACAGTACTTGAAGACATCACTCAAATCATTAGAACATAATGTCAAACGCACAATTCTATTGAAAAGACCCACCTACACTTCTGATTAGAAGTTACTTAATTTCTTGAATTCTATAAATGACTTTCCTAAGCATTTTGGATCTGACTGTAGCTAGTGTGACAAGAAGTGTGGTCAGTTTGCAATTTATTTGTAATCATCTGATTTGTAAAGTGGAAAATGTACGCTGTGTATAGATCTAGTTTGCTTAATACTGAACACACCAGAATGTTTTGGAAATAGCTGTACTCAATTTAAGCCATTCAGTATCACATCTATATTCTTTGTCCAAGAGAAACATTAGAGAAACAACCAAGTGTATCAGTTTGCAAAGGAAAAAAAGAATGATGCTGATTATCGTCCAACTGAATAAAAATACAATGTCAACCAACAAGAACAAATCATTTTTGAATATCTAAGGTCTATTAGGAAATAGGCCTAAGGATAAATAAGGAAATATTCTCTACTGTCTGGAAAACGGCAGGTGGTTTGACAGCCTTATTTTACACAAGAAAAAGATCCAAGTTGAGATTAATTAGGACAACACAGTTGCTATCTTGCCGTAAAATTGTTTTTCTGTTTAACAGAATTCTTAATCACTACTCAACATATATTGAAATTCAGATAGAATTATACTTTGGATTTCTTATACCTTCAAATTTCCAACTTCCAGCCAAATCTGCGACAAAAGAAACGCCTCAGAAAAACGTTATTCTGTCACACTAGAAATACAATTCATTTAAAGGAAAACAGGAGAAAAAAATAAATCCAGAAGCAACAGGGAAAGTCACAGCATGACGGGATAACTTCTATCCCTATAACAAGGTAAGGTGTAATGATTTCTTGATAACTACAGGAAAAGGTTAAAGCCTGAGTTTACCTCTACTATACAGTGAATTCCCAACAGTGACCTTGCACTTTCCTTATTACTTTGTTAAAGATGCTATACAGTGAATTCCCAACAGTGACCTTGCACTTTCCTTATTACTTTGTTAAAGATGCTCCCAAAAAGGATCACATTGACAATATATGAGAAACGTACAACACTGAGTACTGCAGTTGAAAGTTACAGTATTCACAAATGAAAAATCGTATTAATTTTAGGACCACATAGAGACTAGAAAAAATGTGGATATCTAATAATATTTCCTGTTTTGAGTCATTTAGATAGAACTATCCCATTGTTCTCTTTAGACTATTTTTATTTGAGGAAAAAAAATACTTAAAGACTCTCTCAAATACATTGTGCTGTATCAAAAATGTAAAACTAATCTATGCTGTAGAAAAAGACAGTGATTTACTATGTATTTTTTTCTGATTTTTCTTTTCAAATAAGACATTGTCCATCAACTCTTAACAATGAAGCTCTAAAGACAAATACTGAGAAGTATTACAAAATGAAGAAAAAGCTATGATGTTGAATCAGCAAGAAAATTATGGATATATTTACATTAAAAATTAAAGTTGAAGACAAACTTCTACTGCCAATGAAATCCAAGTTAAATAAAACGATTCATCTCATACAATTTAATTGCCATCCAACATAAAACATACAAATCATACATACATTTTTTTAATTAAAAAAAAAATGCACTGACAGACATAGCATTCTAGCATCCACGAGAAGAGCACTGTGTGTCACTCTGACTTACGGATAGCATTACCTTTGCTATGCAGGCAGGACAAAACCAGTCACCATCCGGTATGGTCGTGATCTTGGGTCTGTGGCAGTAGGTATGACAGCCTTTATCGCAACCGTCACAAAGCAGCAGCAGTTCCTCATTATCTCCCTTTCGACATATTTGGCAGTACTGTAACACATGAAAAATGGACTCAGTTCAATCTGTAAGCTTTGAAGCATGAGAATGGTACCTAAATTACAGTTCCCTTTCAAACAATTCACTCCGAATTTTTTTTTCCGCTTTACGTCGGAGCCCAGCAATAATAAGGAATATAGAAGTACGTGAGGAGCGAATGGCTACATGGGAACAAAATGAAGTCCTGAACTGGGATATGAGATGCTGAATCACCATACAGCTTATGTCACAGAGGAGATAAGAAATACTCCACTAAATACAGTACCTTCTTGCCAGATGAAGCCATAAGTTACTATTTATTGATATGTTGATTATAAGGAGTAATTACTATCTCATATAGAGCAAACAATTACGAGGGTATTTCATCTTAAAATTTTCGTGATACCGGATTTGGCAAGGGAATAATCCTTCCCAGTATATTTATACTCATCTGTGCACAATGTACAGTTAATATTATGTTTTATAGGCAGTAATAAAAAATATATTATAAATCATGTTTGCTTAAAATACCTAAAGTGTGAAAACAGGATATAGCAAAACTAGCTCAGGTACAGTATTTTTTCTTAATAAAAAACACTTACAACTTTCATAATAGATTTTTCCCACGCTATCGATTTCTGTAACTGCTGAATGCACAGAGCTACCTGTGCAGCACTTCGTGCTTCTGACAACGCCTTTCTCCATACCCTTAGCCCTGGAGCAATATCCTCGTCAGTTCTGCATTGAAATACAGAGAAATTAGGCAGGTCACATCCGCGTTGGCTGATATTTGAACGTGAAACAAGCATTATCACACTGAAAGCCAAGCAATGACAAAACGTACACAGCCAATAAGGATAAGGTATAAGCAACTAAATTTGATGTAGTGCACAGACTGTGGCTACGAGCCTCAAAGCTTAGTCACATCCAGTTAAATGTAAGATAACTTTGCATTATCAACGAACGTAACAAAAAATATCTTTATGAAGCACCATGCAGAATAACATGATCCATACGGATCACAGACATACAAGAAAGTACATAGATAACAAGCAATAGAAAATAGGCTCCAATTAGCAAAGAAGCACAATAATTTTTCAAGTTAATCTCAAAAACCTACCCGTCACCATCACCACTAATGGATGGTGCAGGAGCAGGGACAGTAACTGTGCCCACATTATCCAGTTTGATCTGAATGGTGGTACTTAAGGGGCTCTTCAGATACCTTCGCTCTATGTTCCGCTCCAAGTCAGCAAGCCTGGTTACAGCTATATCTAGAGGGTTGTCACTCTTCCGCTCTAGAGAGCTGGTACTGCCTTCTCCGCCTCCAGCACTATCTCCATCGTGCTTCTTGTGCAATCTAACAATTGACTTATGTTCATGATATACCAAGTCTTCTCTTTCTGATGCAGGTTCAGGACACAGCCAGCCCTATGTTAATAGAAAGGTTTGTGCATTTATTGGTTGCTATTTAACTTAGCGTTTGAATAGAGGAACTGTTCTACAGAATCAGAACAAATAACTGAAGTGCTGTTTCCAGTACATCTTGGTAACGTGTAATCCATCTGTAGAGACATTTTCCAAAATCTCCAGAGAACTAAAACAATCAATCAAAAATATATAAGCATTACCAGACTTTCTGAAGTGAGTTTTCTGCAACATTCTGCATTCTTATTTTGGAGTATCCTATTTTATCAGTGAAAACATCAGAATGGGTCTGTTTCATTGTCTCAGAAGGCAGTACCAAGTGGTCACAGAGAAATGACATCTACTCGTAGAACATACTACATCTGGAATAGTACATCCATACTTGAAACAAACATACTTAGTTTGGTATCACTACTCAGTTACTGGCAGAACCCAAACCAGGCAGCAAAGTGGCAAACCCCACTAAAATTAAGTCATCTACATGAAATGAAATCTGGGCATTCGTGAAAGGTTAACAAAATGTGTATGATTCTGCACCCTGTCAAAGAACTCCTCAGGAGTCGCTATTCTGATCGCCTTTAGCTCAAGTTACAACTGAAGGAAATATCTGAAACAGATATCCATGATGCTGCAGCGGATTTGTTTTATCTGCTGAAAATTACAGATGAATGAGAAGGCACTTACCAACAGCAAAAGGACTGCTACTATCTACATTCTTCCCACTTCAGCAACATTATTTTAAAAGAGAAATTTTACTAAAAGTTAGTTTTACCTTAACTTGCAAACTAGCTGATGCAACTCTCCTCTCTAGATCTTCCACCTGCTGAAGAATAGCAAGGTCCACCTCCATTGCTTGTTCTTCTACTGACCAGTTTTCCACAACATCTCGAGTTACCTGGTTATCTTCATTTTCATTGATATCAATAATTGCAACTGCATTTGAGAATCATATTTCGTTAAATTATTATAACTTCTCCAAGTAAATTCAAGCTGTTTTACCTGTCAGTCCAATTAAATGCTGAAGAATTGTTAAGGAAATGTACGGCTCTTAAGATATCCAATACGACCACCAAATTCTGTAAGATTTCAAGCTCGCAATTTAAAGTCAAGGGAGAGGGAAGACTGAGCTATACTGTTACAGAAACAGAAAATGCTTGAAAAGTTATCAACGCTTAAACCAATAGAGAATTTATATTAAAGAAGGTTTTTCCAACACTAACTTCCCAGAATAAGGCTGGTAAAAAGGCAACAATGTGACCTTTTACTTTTTTCAGGCTACTATGACCACCTCTGTATCCAAGCACATCCTGGAGAGATCTCAGTCAGCATTACTGTGCTCTGATACCACATGTAACATAATTACCGATTACCTACCATCCTTATTTTTGACGCAGGCCAGAGTGATATAGTCCATGTGTTTCTGAATTTGTTTTTGTAAGGCCTTTTCTCTTATTCCCCTGAGATGCAGCACTTTATGCAAAGACTTTAGGTCGTCAGGATCAGTAATCCTCCACCACCCGTACTGCATTTCTAAAGCAAGACAAACACACAAATACTTAAAAGGTGTTTTTCACATGATTACAATCAGATTAGAGAAATTCAATAGGGAAATTAGAAAAAATAAACTGTAACAGCATAGCAGCACTAGAAATTATCCAGGCAGTTCCAGCTGACAGCCCATTCTTACCTTCTGGTATTGGCTTTGGGTTTGGGTGATCGACTGGCTTGGCCACTTCCACTGCTGTACAGGTGGCAGAAGCTATTTTCTCAGTCTGCAGTGCTGGTGATTCACTTTTACTTGCAGGAACACTAGATGTCAAGAATGAGTTACTGTTCCCTTCTGGTAATCCCAAGCCCGATCCAATAGTAGGTAAAGGAGATGAAAATTGAACATTTGAAGTAAGAACTCCTGTAGGCCATCCACAAAACTGAAGTCCCATGACAGGTAGTCCAGGCTTCATCTGCTACAGGAGAAAACATTTTTAACACTATCACAGCTGGTATTGTTCAGTACTACCAAGAAACCAGAGTTATCATTAGGATGTTAATTTTCAAGCAGCAATCAAAACTAAATGGGCACCTTTACTTGCTCAGTATTTCAGGCCGTTCAGGAAACAGTCATATAACAGCAATGCAGTAGTTCCTATTAGAAACTGTGATTGCTTAAGGAACAGTATCATTTGTGGGCAGAGTCAAATTTCTGAAACCTGTTTTTCAATACAATAGCCAAACACCTGAAAGCAAAATCTGATTACTAAAATAAATATACAAAACATCAGACGTTGGTTTATCTTTTCTTTTTTTTTTAAATAAAAAAATTCTAACATTATCTTTTTTACATGGAACTACTATTGATGTTTAGAAACAGGAAGAAATAAAATAAATGAAAACATGATTACATGATACCATGCCTGTGAAGCAATCTGGCTCAAAATAAATTCTGCCAAATAAGCACAGTAAATTAATACTATTTAAAACAATTATTTACTTACCTGCAGTGGTGGCAATGCAAAAGGACTTAATCCCATTGGACTTTGTGCAGAGGTTGAGCCCAGAAGAGGTGATGGAACAGGTGAAGGTGATTTTGATGGTGGATGTGACTGAGGAGTAAGTGAAGTTGCAGTAGCTGGTGTATCTACGTGGGTAACTGACATGTCATCACAGGGTACTCTTGGCAAAAGGCTGAACCATTGTCTGTTCTTCTCACTAAGAGGCTTTAACAACTGGTCACTTGGAATTAATGGAGAACTATAAAACTTTCCTGTCCCGCTTGCAACAGGACTGAAAAGATTATTAGAATCGGACTTCTCGCTGCTGCTTTGTGATACACTGGGTTGAAGGCTGCACAGAGAGTTTTGGGAGGTATTTTGATAAGATGGAGTGCATCCATTTGCTGCACCACCATTAGGTTTTTGGGGTGTAACATCAGACTCAGGTGGCATTTTTGCAACCTCTAACAGTTTGCTTAGTTTTGAAAATGACCCAGGCTTTTGTAAAAACAAATTAGTGCTGTCCTTTTCTTTCAGGTCTTCCTTTTGCTCACAGTGAGTTGTATTTAAACAGCTTATTTTTTCTTCTGAGATCTCAAATACCTCTTCTTTTATATGCACGCTTTCTGCATTTTTTAACTTCTCTTTTTCTTTTGCAATTTCTTCTAGACCTAAGGAAGTACAAAAACCATAGATGAAACAAAACAGACCAACTAATTTAATCATTTTTATCATCTCAGATGAGCAACAACTTTTTTTCTGCCTCCTTCCATATTAAATTTATTTTATATAAACAAAATTACTTCTCACTTTCCACAACAAAGCAAATGTAAAAGCACACACAGATTGTCTAACGTCTGGAGGAAAAATAACACCAGTGTAGTCAACAAAGCTGTAGTATTCTTCCTTAAGATATATTAGTGTCTGCAAGTTTGCCAGCAAAAGATCTTTGAAATATGTATTTTTGGTGGCTTTCTTCTTGTCAGACTCAATTTGCTTTATCCAGCCATCCATACACTTACATCACCTGGGTACGATGGAGCCTTCAAGTTCATTTTTGCAAGAGGCCGTTTTATTAAGCTGACAGCCAGCTACTAAAACAAGTACCATCATTCCTATTATGAAATCAAATATTCTCAAAATATTGAAGCACAACATTAAACATTTTACCCCTTTAGATCAAAATCATTACCAACTAAAACTGTGAAGTGTAACATCAACATTCTTGACAGTTTCAAAGTTTGAAGAACTACCCAGTATGACAGACAGCCTACACACAGAAAAACAGGCAGATCACAGAATCACAGAATTGATGCAATCAGACAGTGCAGTCAGAAGTTGGCAACAAATGCCAGTTTCTGGAAATATTCAAGGTGGAGAAGACATATTTTAAATGCACAGGAAAACCATTTTTTTCTGTTTTCTTTCCTCTTCTAGTCTTTCTTAACCATCTCTCTTCTATTAATGTTTCAGCTTCAGACTAAGAAACTTTTTTTTTTGTAGAACAGAAAAAAGAATAAGGGCAAGGAGCTAGAGAATTCAACACTAACTTTTAAACTTATTTTCATCAGAAAAAACAACCAAATAAGCAATGATCTTGCTTATGGTTAACGGCCAAAATATCCATAAAGTTTGCCTGTTCATTCTAGGAAATTGTAATTCCTATGAAGACAAGTAGTTAAAGAAAATAATACTTCCTCTAATTAATACTTGAAAATACTTGCAGTATACATCAAGGTACAAACAATCTGAATACTAGCATAATCAAAAGAACTATGCAAGAGAAAAGGGTATATTTTTTCTTTTTAACTGGCACTTGTCTCATGTTTCAAGTGTTTAGATAAAAGGAATTAGGAGTGGAGAAAGTACAGAAAATGTGAAATGGAAAGCAAAGACATGGAAGGACGAGGGAGTAGTTCAGAAATTCAGAATATGTGCATTCGGGGGGACTGAACTAAAAAAATAAAGATATGCACTACAGTTCTTGGCTAAAGATTTTGTGCTTTTTCCAAACTACAGTAAGACAGGCAGTTGCACTTCAGTGCTTTTCTTCATGTAGGACTGCTGAAGCACTTGTGGCTTTATTTCATTAGAATATAATAAAATAGGTGGACAACAGGAGTGCAAGTGGTACAATATCTGGTAGGTTACCTTTTGTACCCAATCAATCATGGGTAAAAACAGGTCCAATAAAATTATGCAGAGACATAGAACTATTTCTTTATGCTACTCATTAAAAAAAAAAAAAAAAAAAAAAAAGACAACTTGAAGATTAGGATTAGGTTTAGGACAAGTTCTGTGGCTCACGTGGAGTCTAAAAGAGGACTCAAAATCATGGACGCCGTAATTTTTAATTCGGTAGTTTAATTAGCAGTTTTAATTAAGTACATTTCCAGAATGATGCAGTACCCTTGAGATCCTGCATTTCTCATGCGCATTGGAGTTGTTGGGGTTTGTTTTTTTTTTATTATTGCTGGGGAAGAAGTTGAACCGTGGGCTTATGCTTCATCTGTATCAGAATTTGAAAAGATTTTTCCATGATCAAAAAATAAAAACTGCCCAAATTTATCAATTGTAATATGCAGAAAAAGATCTGGTAATAGCGGAATTTCTGCATCTATCCAACTGAAAATGTGAGAAGATTCAATTAAGCATGGTATACTTGTGTAAAGAACAGAAAATTACATTCAAATATTTAAATGAAGTAAGTTTAATACTTACTAGTTTAGAAGAGATGTGAGAAATAAAGGTATGAAGCTGTATTGGTGATTTAAGTCTTTAATACTTCTCAGTGTGAAAAACAATTTTCACATTTATTTTATCAGACCATTGTGGTTTTTGTGGTTTAATCTCGGCAGGCAGCTAAGCAGTGCAGAATTGCTGGCTCACTTTTCACCCCCAACTGTCCCCAGTTTTATTGTTCAGCATGAAGTTACACGATACGAAATGTGCCTTTCAACAGTGGGTATCAGCTACTGAGTTTTGTCCTCTTCTTGTGCACCCCCAACTTATTTGATGGCAGGAAGGTTGAAGAATGGAACAGATCCTGACTCTGTGTAAGCACTGCTCAGCAACAACTATAGCACTGCTGTGTTACCTGCAATATTTTCATTACAAACCCAGAATACAGCATCATACAAGCTTGTAGGAATAAAACTGTGTCCAAACCAAACAAGTGCACAGACATGTATCAAATCTTCAAATATAAAATATTCTGTGTATTTGCACACAAAAAAGTGACAGAAATGAGTATGTCTACTATGATCATCTTGCTTTCACATGCAGAGTTAACTGTCAAAGAAATAATTCAGAGAGACAAAAATGAAAAAGCGTAACATATGTAACTGTAACTTCTGAAAATTTACAAAATATCAATCCTCACTTCACAAGAGATATTAAATGTCTTCCAACCAGTAACATAGTATCAGAAAGCATCATATAAATGAAAGACTTCTACCGAGTACCTTTTCAGCCTCAGGTTGAAGACGAAGCCTACAGATCTCACTACACAAAATCACTGCCTGCAGACTGGCAGCATGTCTTGCCATGGCACGCAATGGTATGAAGTTGTTCTGTTTCTTACCTTCACCGCTTTCCATGCCTTCCACAAAAATGCCCCCACACTGGGGCAGAATCCAGTACCGACGCCTGTAACGATCTTGACCAAACATCATTGAACGCAAACAATGTGAGGCTTCAAATAACTTCTTTCTGTACTGGCTTTGTTGCTGTTTAAAAAAAAAAAAAAAAAAAAAAAAAAGGAAGGTGCTATAATTCTATAGGTGAAAAATAAACAAGTGCTTTAAAGTTTATTAAATTCTGGCTATTCTGGTTACCAGTGACCAGAATTTCAAGACTTTTAAAGGTTTTTTGTGTGTATTGTATGGTACTCTTACTCGTGATTGCTGTCCTGATTATTTGACTTGGAGAGATGCCTTAAAAAAAAAATAATTCAATCACTTCCTGACTCACTTTACGTGTACCAGCTTTCCTTTAAAAGCATTTCTGTAACGCTAGGACCTGACATTCTTAACATTTGCTCTCACAGAAGAAAATGATTAATGAACATATTGCAAGGGAACGCCTGAAATTCTATCAATTAAGGAGTAAGAGTAAATGGTATAAAGAGCACTTGAACACGGCCAAACAATGAGGGCTACTGCAGCCCAATGGAAAACTAATGAGATATTTTAATCAGCTCATAAAAGAGTATTCAAACAGAAAGTTATCTGAGGGGAGCTACCAATAATTTCAATTCCTTTGTTCACTTTTTGCTCTGCTAAATTGGCACTGTTGGAAGACGGGTATAATTCTGGACTGCTGATTTTTTGTAATTTGGATGTGAGAGGAACCAGGAGAAAAAGTTTTAAATGTCAGACTTTCTGACAGAAAGAATAAACTATTTAATAAAAACATGGGCCATGACTAGAGCCTGACCAACAGCACTCTCTTATTCATGCTTCCTTTCCTCTTTCATTGTTTTGAAATCTCAAGCAAAGGTAGCTCTCTTCATCAGTCTTGAACAGTTGCAACAATTAGCCAACCATAGGAAAGGATAAGAACTGCCACCAATTGTATAATGAAAATCTCACTGTCTCTTTATAAATCAACAGACGAAAGTATATCAGTTACATCTCAACAACAACTTGTGATGTGGAAAGATATAATCAACGGCCTTCTGACCACTGACTGTGTGAAATCCACTAATGCAACAAATATTTATGGATTAAAATTCAGGTGTCATAACCAGCTGCAGCATTCGTATTTTCATCAAATGAAAGTTTATCCTGATTAAAATTTATAATAAGGGAGAGCACTGAAGGCGATGGCTTGTAATTTCAACTCTTGAAATCCCACAGTCAAATATTAAATGCAACCAAGACAATCTCTCACCTTTGTCAGTTTTTCAATCTGCTTCTCTAGTTCTTCAACACTTGCTGTCTGGTCTCCATCATCCTACAATCACCAAACACATCGTCACACCAAAACCATCTCAGGATAAAATCAGTCTGTCTTATTGACTTTATAGTAGAAAAGATGTAACAGAAAACGAGCCTTCAAGTGTGAAAGGCAAATGCTAAGGGTAAAAATGTTCAAATATTTGCCTGTTGACTATGTATATATGACAAATGTATCTGACTAGGAACAACATGGCTGGAAAAAAGACCTATCTTTCAACAGCATCCTAGACACATATGTAGCAGAAAGATGGTGACAAAACATTGGTTAAAAACATTGTTTTATTGGAAGAGATAATTCTCCTTGTGTATAAACAACTACAGAATTTAATCTTATATTCCATGAAGCTTTTTGAACATTTGTGTATATTTCAAAGAGTTTTTCATGCAGGAAACAACAATCTGCTGAGTTTTATCAGTGAGTCTTTCATCAGAGTATACTTGTAACTTATTTCAATGTCTACAAGAAATTGTAGGGCCACCTTAAATGACACTTAAATCACTGTAAGAGTTCCAGTATTATCCTTTCTGATTTTTGAAGAGGAATGCACCAAGCCTATGGTTCTTCCTTCTTAGTGGAGTTAAACATACAATTTATTTCCATTAGAAGAGCTTTATTCAGTTGAACAAAATCTCGGGGATAATGAGAAATTTAAAAATAGTAACAATCCTAGGTGCTCCCAATTACTTACAACGTAAGACAGTGGTTTCAAATTCCACGTCTCTAAAATTAGAGAACCAGAATGAAGCCTTCTAAAATACTACATACAGCACAAATGCAATGGAGTACTTTTTCTGGAGGAGTTATAAGACCTCCAGAGTACCAAACTGTAAGACTGTATTTAAGGGTAAAAGATGAGTAGAAAGATGTGGGATTAGATTCCTAGATATTACCTGTTTTAAACTCTGAAATATTATTTTGTAAGAAGACTATGCTATACCATTAAGGTATTTTCTTAAACACATACAAAGTAATTGCAGCAAATCCAGAGGAGCAGCAAAAATAGCTGTTCCTACTCTAGAAACTAGCTGGGTCACTAATGAAGAGTGTTCCCAAAAATTTGAGTTCAGACATTGTATGCATGTATTGTTCAAAGAGTCACTGGTATTTTGTATTGCTTGTCTCTTTATGCAGCACAAAAAGCTGGAGTTCTACAGTCAATGTTACGAGCCCATGGCATGCTACAAACACTCATTTTGTCTACAATTCAGCTCAAAATAACAATGTTCAATGATCTTTCCTACATCTCATCCAATATTGACTAGTAAAAACATTATCAACTTGTGTATCAGGTACAACTGAGCACTGAAACATACTTTCTGCAATATTCATTATCCCAGAAAAGTTATGAAAAGGCACGTGGTAACGACACAGGTACGCCTCTTTAACAGACAAATGTTAAATACAACTTAATGTGTCTTTTTAATTAAAAATGACCTTTATTCTACACTAATCAAAACATCAGTTCATGCTCATTTGCTTAAAATGCTGTGGTTCTCAGGATCTTGCACAAAGTCTCAAAATTTCAAGAAAATTAAGATGAAGCCAAAAAAAGCAGAAAGCTATCAAGAAAAGAAAAATACACTCTTGAAAACAATTTATGTTAAAAAAAAATATATATTTTTTTTAATTTAAAAAATTTAAAATTTTTTAAATAAAATGGATGTTAAAATACTTTTCCTTCATTCTTATTGTAAGACCTTGGGGACGTGGTGCAGAGCACCCTAATGCTGCAGGGAAACAGAAGAGAAGCAAGTTTCAATTTACCAGTTAGTTCCATTTCAATATTTAAAATCCCCCACCTCATCCTCACAAACTTCTGCCTTCTTTCCTTTTTTGTCTTCTTTGTCCTCTTCATCCTCATCATCCTCATCTGCCTGATCATCACTATCATCATCGTCATCATCATCATAATCACTATCCCCACACTTCCGTTTCCGTTTGCGGCCTGGTGTTGATGTTTCCAAAGAATGCGGCTCCTCTCCCACTTCGCCACCTCCTGTTGCATCTCTTTTGCCAGTTTTTTTTGCATGAATGATTCTAAGACTTCAAAAACATGACAAGGAGTGAAATTATGGATCTTATTTGTAGCATAACCATACCTTTGTTCCTGTGTGATTAAAAGTGAATCATTTTAAATCAAATTAGCTCTTCTGATCTATGATGCTCTACATTTTTTTTACCTATTTATTGCCATTAAGCAACAAGAGAAAAATCAGGTTAGAGAAAGCCCTTAAACCTCTTATCCAATTCTGCCTAGAATTTCTGTTTCTTCCAGGTAAATTTTCATCACATAACCACTTAAAAGAAATAGAATACAAGCGTGCTATTGAAAAGTTAGTAAAGACAATTAGAAGAAACAACTATTTATCTTCTGTTATCTTCTTTATGTATCTTTATAAAACAGCTGTCAAACAAAAAACGGGGGAAAATCCTAAGCTGAACGTATGAAATTCTTTGTATTTGCATGGCAACAGCAAAGTTGTTTTTAAAGTAATTTTTTTTATGTCAGATTTCTGCGTTGTTGTTTTTTTAATTATTATTTAGTTATTATATCTTATTTCCCTTTAGCACAGGCCTTTGACTGATCTTTCCATTCTACGACATATTTTCTTCTTTGAGAAGTCATGGTTACCTAAGCTTTAGGAGACTCAATCAAATCCTTATTTTTCCTTTTATGAAAGAAAAAGGAAACTTACATACCAGTAATTATAGTTGTTGTAGACCTTCTTCTTCTATAAAAACCCTATAAGACAAGATCCCACACAGCAAAAATTACAGTTCCACCTATCAGGAAGCTAGCAGGCAAACATGCTGAATCGCAGGAGGTATAGATAGCCAGGCCTAATCACTTATAAAGCAGACCAAAAAAATGCAACTGACTCAGAAGAGATTCATAAACGTGTAGGGAAGACAAAGATTTTGTAAGAGATGGCTGGAAGAAGGTAGGATGGGAAAAGTAGAACGGTAACGACAAACACGATTACCAGCACGTAATTCTCCCTTGTCATACTTCTCTCTCTTCCCATCCTACAACACAATATTCCATACAGCAAGTGGCTACAAACATGAGTGTTGTAAAAGTACTTGCTTCTTGACAGATGGACTCTGACGAAAGTATCAGCTTTTTAAAAACGCTGATAAAACCATGCCAGTACCGAACAGCACAGATTTTAATGAAGTTGTCACTGCTCAACTGGTAGCAGCCCTCTTACAGCTATTTTAGTAATTCATAATATTCTGGATAAAAAAATTTCTCGAGCCTTCCAGTGAATTTGGCAGTAAGTACTATTTTCAGCTCTGGTACAAAAAGCCTTAGCTCACTGAGTCCAACTGAGATGTCTGCCGAGTTAACTTTTCAGAACATTTATTCTTTTCTACGGGAACTTCACACTATCAAGTCCTTTTCAGCTGGACTGGAAACTTGTGCCTATGTACATTAATCATCCACCAAACCAAGCCACTAATCAGCAACTGCATTGAATGCTGTGTGATGGTACCATTGAAGAGACAAATCAGATTGAGATAATCTAGAAGACAATTCACTAAAAAGGCTAGCAGATGAAGTGCAGTGATCAGAAAACACACTCATTCATACATCTAGAATAAATGATAACAAATGAAAAAAGCTTCTTTTGCTAGAACTGAGAACAAAGATACAACGTTGGAAAGCACCAAAGGAGGAGACCTGCACGATACTAGAAGTAGGAATGGAAATAAATCAGAGATGCCCTCTTTTCATAACAACACAAGCATCAGAAAGCAGCTCTTTTTATACAAAATCATGTAGAGGTAGAAATCAATGAGAATGTATCTTAGAAAAAACGTTCAGATTTGTGAATATGGCATAATTTTCTTGCCACTACCTAAGCACATGGCAAACAAAAGTTTATTGCATTCACTCAAAAAACTTTCTTCCACTCATCTTTCTTTCACATAAAGATCAAAAAGACTTCTGTAACCACAAAGAATGCTGTGAAGTCCACTAGACAAAACAGTAGGCAATACTCAGATAAGTGACTTAAGCCTGCTCTTCCTAACCTGTAATGTTCATCAGATCATGGAAGAAAAACTCACCTTCTGATTTATTTTTTAATCACTCATCATAACTTCTGTACCGAAATCAACTATTAGGAAATAGCAAGGAAAAGAAATTCTAAGCATCACATTCTCCTAACATTCTTCTTCTTAGCTCTCAAATAATGAAAGTTTCCAGAATCAGAATTACCTCCTATGCAAACTCAGGATATAATTCCTACCCTTAGGTAACACTGCTTTTGATTTACCATCATCATTTACAGTTGAGATGGTCTCACTGGAGAGTAATTAACTGATAAGATGCATGGCATAATACTGGCATGTTAAAAAGAATGCTGTAATGAAAATCTTGTTCTGCAGTATATCAAAGTTTCGTAAAGAAACACGTATTATCCTTAAAGTAGCTACGTTCCATTTTTTAAATTGATTTTTTCATTGACCAAGTGACAAAAGAGATTTCAAGAAGAAGGCATGTAATGGAAGAAGAGACACTGGAAGTTAGGATTATCTAGTAATAAAATCAGCTAAATCATCTCAGGTGAGACAGTCTGCTGACAATATCTGTGATATAGAAAGCAAGATGATTTGACCTGATGAGACAGATGCTTTTTTTTTTTTTCCTACAAAAATGGTGATTGGTATCAAGATCCACCCCTACATGCAATAGAAAAGGCACCAGGTGCAACCTCGCATTGCACAGAAGGAGAGTTCCATTTCTGACCATAAATGTTATTATCCTCATCAATGAATTCAGTTCACATCTTTAAAGAAAAGGAAACAAAAACAAGCCAAAAAAAAAAAAAAAAAAAAAAAGAGAGAGAGAAAGAGAAAAAAGGAAAAGAAAAGCTACATGCTTTCGACTCCCCTTCTTCAGCCATCGTTTTTTGTAAATCTTATATGCATGTGCGTATACATACATATAAACACATGGAGATTTTGTGTGTGTATGTGCGTGTCTGTATACATGTATATATAAGTATATATACATAATTTTTTTTTTTTTTTTCTCCTTCTGATATTCTGCATATCCAGTTGAGGAGCTAATCTCATCCACAGCTGGAGCATAAGCATAAAAAACAATCCATGACAAAACCTCACACATGCAGAATCTCTTCTTATCCCACTCGGATGTAGTTTAAGGCAATCTGGACATCATGGTATGATGATTTACACAGCATACACAGACATAGTCTTGTAAACCAGGCTGAGTTGGAATACATCCATTTCTCAGTATCCTTCATTCTACTACTGCATGCTTTCCACATGACGAGTTTGTGTTTTGAGGGTCATGTAGAGGTTTGTGTACTTATAAGAGGAGTACACATCCATTGATAACGTGGCAAGTAGTCAACAGACCAGATATTCCTACAACTATTTGGAACAGGAATGTTCAAAAACTAGACTGAGCCCCAAATGGTTAGGGAAGATAACATAAAAAAACCTAAATGCAGAAAAAAGATCAAACAGAAGACTTTAAGTTTCTCTTCAGAGAAGCCCCAGAACAGCTCTAAGAGTTTATAAAAATCATCTGACATACAAAGAGAGCACTGTTTTAAACTGATCGATGAAGGCTTTTCTTAAAAGCTTCTGAGAGTTAATCAGAAAAAAAGTGAAAAATTCAAAGATTTTGAATCAAGGATGAGATAGATGAGTCAAAGTCTAGTGACTTCAAAGAAGCAGAGAATGTCTCAGAACACTCCCACAGTACTTACACTTTAGAATAGGACCAGCACTACTGTTAGCTCCTATCCACACAGGAAGGGGAAAAGCAAAAAACAGAGGAATGACTGTAGAAATGAAGAGGAGCATGAGACTTTAGGGTCTTACTCCCCACTGTTTGAAGGCAAAGAAAAGAAAGATGAGAAAAAGGAGGATTCTAATCTACAAGTACTTACAGTTCGATGGAGGGAGAGAAAGACTAAGTGGCCCCACGGGGGACAATGACAGGCAAGGGTCCCAAGCTATTAAGAAATAATTGGCTAAATAGGACTTTACCGACACTTCTAGAACTATATAGAATCATAGGATGGGTTACAGATGAAGACAGGAAAAGTCATGTGTACTACACTAAGAGGTAAAATGCATTAAGCCTGCATACACAAGGATTTGTGTTATTAGTAGAGAATTTCTTTTTATTGGTCTTATTTTTTCCTCTACCTCCCTCTTGTCCTTCTTCTTTATTTCTTCTTTCTTCCTTCGCAGATACATTAAAGGGAAAAAAGGGAGAAACAAGATTAGAAACATAAGTACCTAAAGCAAGGGGTTAAGAAAGGATTCACCATTCCTGGTAAGAGGTAAAGATGACCAAGAAAAAAGAAAGTAGAGTCTGGCTATACATTTTTACCACCTGTGATTCATGAAAGTTATGCCTTCCAGCTTCCTGGTAGTTGGAGCCATTATGCTTGCTGTATGGAATTTTGTCTTGTAGGATGGGAAAACAGTGGGTATGAAGCTGAAGACACTTTAAAAATTCCAATTTTAGCTTAAATAAAAATACCAAAATATCTCAATGTTTGCATGCTAGAGATGATCCCTAAGTATAGGGGATGATGTAACAAACATAAAATGGAAGTGTTAATATTATGTAATATAAATCAGTAAAATTTGATGGGTGACTGTTGCATGAAAACTGTTTTAAAATGCCTTTCAGAAGGAACACTGCTAAGCATGGTAGGTCCAAATAAACTGATAATGTCAATCACAATATGACAGCTCCTGTAATATTCTAATAAAATTGATTTCACTTTTTTTTCCCCCAAAGAATACAAAATGGACTCAACTCTAATTACGAGGGGCAAAAATCCTCATGCTTCTTTAACATGTTACAAAAGACCGGTGCAGGACCATTCTAAATTCACATCCACCTGAGTTAGATAGTTCAGTTACTAACTTCTTGGTAAGCCTGTAATGGTACCAGCTAATTTTGTCCTTAGAACCAACAGACCATATAGCAGCATATATGAGCAAATGCAAAGAAGCAATACATAGTAATACTCAAGGAAATGAAACTTACTTTCGAAGTTTGCCTTCAACCATCCATTTATCTCTCCTTAAGTTCGACATATAATCAATATTTTTATCAATTTCACTGTCAAAGACAAAATAATCCAAAGATAATTGAAATACCATTAACAGAGCACTTGCATGTCTTTTTCTGACAAACATTTACGGAGAGATTTTTTGTCTCACTAAACTATCCAGATAAACTCTTAAAATACAAAATAAATAACTTTAAAATTAGCAAGTTCCAATATTAGAAGCATCTGTGCAGTTTTTATTTACAGACATCAGGCAGTTTTTATTTACAATGTGATGCAAGTTTGCAGAAGTATGTAATTCAAAGAATTTGACGTTTCTTCTAATAGCTTGCATTTAACGTGAAGACTCCAACTGCATTAGCCAAAAAGCATCTTGCCCTACACACAAGTTATCACAAGTACATATACAGTATTTCACTGGGACCCTTTATCCACAAATTAACATCTATCTTCCTGTACAGAAACAGAAGAACAAGAGATAGACAGATGTAGTAAATTCTCTGAGAACTACATCAGAGAAATTCCAGACTCGACATGTTAGCAGTTTATACTTGTTTCAATGATGAAAATAAAACACAACCCAGTTTTGAAAGACTGCTATGGATCTGGTTTTACAGTTGGTCATCTACAGTAAGTGAAGGAGTTCCTTGCTATCATTAATTTGATTAAATGCACATTGATTCTCTTACAAACTTGCATAGTACTTGCACCATTCAACTTGCCATTTCCCAGCTTTTTAAAACACAAAGAATTTCTTTCATTCTTGCACTGCACAAGACTGGTTAACTTTTGCAGTGTATCATACACCAAAAGACATAGAATTAGCAATGCAACAAAAGCAGTAATCAATTTGGTCATATAAGACTATCACAGTAAGCAAGCACACAGAGGTGTAAATATCCCCAAGGCTGCCACTTCCTAACTTTTTATCACATATTGCTAAGTTTTTGTGTCTTTTATGTGACAGCTTCTTTTACTTATAGAATGCTATACATCACTACAGTATATATACAATATATACACAATATATGACTACACAAACTATACACTTTCTTGAATTACTGCCACAATAAATTAGATTTCATACTTCAGCTGATGATCTACTTTGCATTTGAACAGAAGAGCAATTAAAAAAAAAAATCAAAAGGAAGAGAGTATTACAGAATCATTACACCACTCTTCTTAATTATTCCCCAGAATACTTAGTACATATCTTTGTAATCAATCACATCTTCTCCAATTTTAAGTTCTGAAAGCAACAACAAAAAGCAGACCAAACAAGGAAAACTTCTAATCTTCCAAAATATCAGACGTTTGTAAAGACAAGAAGTAGTAACAGCAGATTTCAGCTTACTTTCTAAAAACGTCAAGAAACATCTTGGAACAAAAGTCTATATAATGTTTTTAAATATAACATTTAAATAACTATTTTTACATATTTGTTTGAGAAGTAACTTACCTGACTACGCTTTTGCTGCAAGCTAACTCATTGACAAGGAAAGCTAGCACTGCTGCTTTCTGAGCTGGAGTATGTGCCTGAAAAGCTTTTGTCTTCAAGCTCTCTGTAAGCTCAGTTTGCCCACAATGAGCCTCCATAAATATCTGCAAGATCTCAGACACGTTATCTCGATTGATGCCAACATTCAGTAAGTGCTCCCCAAGAATAGTTTTAACCTAAAAGAAGGATGTTTCAATCAATCACATTTGGAAGTGCTATCTTCACCGCACTCTGCATTACTGTTTATAAAATAGTTATGTGGTTTTATTTGCTTTTTTTATAAAATAGTTATGTGGTTTTATTTGCTTTTATATACAAGCATTTCAGTGAGGGTACTTCTTTTGACTACTCAAGTGAAAATCTTTAATGGAGAGAAAAAGAGAAGGACCACTCCTTCACATGTTGGTAAGAATAGAGATAATACTAATATTAAATAAACAAGTTAAATGAGAAAAGGCATGGCGCAGGTGGACCATCTCACACACTACGAAGAAAGTATTCATAAGCTAGGATTTGGGTTATTTTTTGTTTCGTTGGATTGCTGGTTCGTCTTTTTTTAATTATGGATTATTTTCTCATTACCTTGTATCCTGTAACAAGTCCTGGATCACAAACAGCTGCAGAGACAAGCTTTACAAGCAAGTCTTGTACTTCTCCTCTACTGTCTCCTATGTTCAGCAAACCTTCTTGAAGAGTACTCAGGGAAGGCACATCCGTATTCACGTCAAAGCCGAGAACTTTACCAAAGTTACGCAAGAACTGTACTATCATGAGACAATCTGAAAATGTGCTTCCAGACAGAACAAGGCCTGGGATGCGAGGCAGCTCTGGCAAAGGCTGAAATGGAAAAAGAAGAAAAATAATTCAGTAGTATATTTCAGAGGGTAACTTTCTTGATTAGTACTTTCATACGACATACAGCACATGAACAATAGAAGGTGAAGGCAACATAGGAGCTGCTCCCCACATCCCACCTGTAAATTTAATGTAACGCTGAAATACCCTTCATTAATGTTTATCTTCTTCATTTATTTTAGGAGGGCATCAACTAATACTTCTTGTATAAGAAGGTTTTCATACCCTATCTGGAGCCAAAGTACTTTCAAAGGTAGTATTAAAGATCTCTGGGAGCAGAAGGAAGTGTAATTCTCCTCAGAAAGGTGGACTTGAACTTGATACAGGAGAAGTCCTGAAGGACAGGAACTAAAAACACAGAAGCCTGGAAGAACAGCATTTCGACAGGGAATAATGGCCTGTAGTAGTTGCACATTTGACAGAAGTTCTCTTCAGTGCCTACATACTGAGAAAATAGGCATGCTTCTGATGCTAAAGCAACTCAGACTAATGTAAATCAATTATGCAAATACACTTCAGGAAAATGTCCACCTTTAAGCAAAAATGTGTTTTAAACCACTTCAGAGTTTGTCTTATATTGTATTTATATATTTCAAATATTAATATAATTATCCAAATCAATACTTGAATGCTTTGGCAATGGCTGCAAGAAAAGTTCATATTTTCTCAAAGACAGAAGACAGAGAAAATAAAATGGCTGCTTGGAGAATCATGCCTCGCATGTTATTATGTTGGCTCACGACATCAAAGGCAGATGTAGGTGGTGTGGGAGTAGAGGTTGAACCATCCCACCAATATTACATTACATGTTATTGTTGGGCAACATATGGCAGCAGACAGGCATTCTGACAAGATGGAGACTGACATGCAAGTGTGTTTGAAGCGAAGGTGTGAAACTGAGTTCCTCCATGCAGAAAAAAACTGCATCCACTGATATTCATTGACACTATGACACTTATGGAGCCCACACAGTAAACGTGAGCACAGTGTGGCAGTGGGTGGTGAGTTTCAGCAGTGGCAACAGTGGTCACCTCCACTGGTGCATATTTTTACAAGCATAACATGCAGGCTTTTCTTCATTGCTGGCAAAAATACACAGCTAGTGGCAGTGCCTATGCTGAAAAATAGTGTTTTGTAGCTGAGAAATGTCCTCTAACAAATGTTGTTGTGTTCCTTGTACCTATTGCAGTTTCCATAGTAATAGGTAGGAAGCATTACTTTCAGAGCAACCAATGTATATTTTGAATTGTTACAATTACCTTCTGGTCTGCTAAGCACATATCTTCATTAGGCTTCTTTAGCTCTTTTGCCATTTCTAGTTCCAGTCTTCGCTGTTCTAGTTTACGTTCTTTATTTAGCCTTTTTTCGTCACGTTTCTCTTGCTTCAATCGCTCTTTTTCCTTCAGGAGAATTAAAAGGGCAAAGAATAAAACCCATGACTATTTAAAGAGGAACAATCTAAGAATCTGAAAAGCATTATTTATGTAATTTCAATAATTACCACAGTAACTTAAAGAATGCACTGAAGTAAAAAAAGATGGAATCTACACAAATAGAATCCCTCAGTTTGACCTGCAGGTCCTTGCTCAGCCATGCTGCTTTCCAGCCTCCTCTGCTTGATTTCTTGTGCAGGGAGACAGAGAGCTCTTGTGCTGTCAGAAAGGCATCCTTAGAGTTGTCAGCTCTGTTCTGCCCCTAAGGACTGCTTCCTAGGGCATCTCATCCAGTGGTTCCTTAAATAGCCAGCAGTTTGCTTGCCTCCACCCGTTCACCAGGCCCAGATTCCTCGAGTCCACAAACTCACACAGGGCTTGTTTTTTCTACAGCCCAGCGCCTCCAATCTTAACTTCTCTAATGAGCACTGAACACCACATCCAGCAATTCACCTATCGTTCTTTTCTCCAGTGCCTGTACCAGGAAGTTATCCTCAAAGACATAGTAATCCAAATGCCTGTTTAGTTTTTCTGGATTACAGTCTGTTACTTTTAAATTAAACTAATGAACATTCTTTAGTGCCTAAGATTCAACTACTTCTCTGACAAACAGATGATATGATAATGGTTATATCACTTCAACCTCTTAACTATGTCTACTTTATTTATGCCATCACTAGCATAAGCAGTCTCAGATTTCATATACAAAAAATAGTTTCATATAAAAAAAATATAAAAAGTAAAACAAAAAATTTAGATACTATATTTTGGCACTGATATTCCCTTGAAGATAATATCGGGGTTTTATTTGCAAACAACCTCCCAGGATGAATCAAGATGCATATTACTTTATCCTTGTCTACTAGAAGTGGACAAAGAAAGCTAACTTAGTTGCAAACATAAACAGCTTCACTGCAAATGTTTGTCTTAGGAAAGCTATTACCTACTTTCTTCTGCAGCCTTGTAATGAAATTGAGTCCGGACTTCTGAACTAGTTATTCAGCTAACTTCTATCAGGGTTACAGCAGATTAAGAGCACAGAAACTTTGCTGTCTTTCAAATGGTGCTATGACTAAGAGGAATATTTAATTAGTTAAGGGTCTGATTAGTGTACTTGATAGAAGTAGTTTGATAGGAACTGGTTTAGGTTGTGCAGATGCAGACTACCAGCTTCTCATGAATGCTTTTTTCCCCACCTATAAAGAAGCCATCTAATATTCTTTAATTTATAAGCAAGGCAACAATCTGAATTACCAAAAGCACTCTAATTTTGCAGTACTTTAGAAGAAACACCTTAATTCAGTTGGCCAACGGACAACCAGTTAAGCAGTGCAGAAGGTGTGAAGAATCTTCATCACTAATCCTCATAATACTCGAGTGGTATCAGACCCAGTTGTGATACAGTAAGTTTATATAAATGAAAGCAATCACCAGAAATATTAAGAAACACCTTTCATAAGCCAAGTGCAGCAATGTTGAAAATAGTTGAATGGTTTTCAGAAACAAATCAAAAAAATCTATGAGTTTAGATGGTCAGCATCAGAAAAAGTCTGAAATTTTGTAAAGTGAAATCAAGCAATGTTTTGTTGTAAGTTTAATATTGGTATGTTTTAAAAAGAAAGTAAGCCAAATAACTAGAATCACAAGCAAGATAAGGCAAAATGTTCACACATTAAATAACATGAACATTTAGGGCTCTACCTCCTGACTGAGAATTTTAGAGATTTTAGTAAAGCAAAATGAGAGGTGAAGCATGTGTCTTCTGAAATGCAATAGTATGTTCTAAGTAGAAAAAATATATTTATTATGGTGTAATAACCCTATCTGCATGGTTTCATGCAAAATCCGCAAGTCCAATAACTTTGGAATGGAATAAGATGTGCAATTTTAGCCCTAAGTACTGAATAAATGTTGCTCAAGAAGTCTGACAAGCGTGTTTATGATCTAACTGTCCATATACACAAGAACAATAGGAAAAAGAAAGAAAAAAACAAATTTCCTTTCTGGGAAATACTGAGGGCTCTGAAATCACTACGCAGTTCTTGATGTCTTGTGACGGAAAGACATCGCCATCAGGGATGGAAGGAACCTTCTGAGACCATGCGCTTCCACCTCTGCCCAGTAAAAACCCCACTCAAGTAGGCTGAGCTGCAGCTTCCTTGGGGTCCTATTAAACCATCCTCAAAATAAACTTTTCTTATCTTCAAAAGGAGTTTCTTGTATTTAAATTTCTGCCAGTTGCTTCTTTTCCTGGCTCTGCGCTGTGTACAAATGACACACCATGTGACTGCAACTACAGGTAAATGAAGGACAAAGCTCTTCTTACAGATCACCATGGAATGAAATACCAAAAACATCAGAACTGTCAGAGGTCAATTACTCACTTCTGCTTTTTTACGTGCTTCCATGGCTTTCATAAGCATCATATGTTGTCTTCTCCTCTCTCGTTCCTATTGAAGCAGATAAGATTAGAACAAAACTAATCCCACACATTAACATCGGTTAAAAAGTTGAGTGCAAGTTTAGCATTAATAGACAAGTCACAGTAAATACTAAATATAGAATGGCCAAGTCTGTGCATGTTTTAGTTCAGGTTTAGAAAGCAAAATACAAGAACAATCAAAAGCAAAAAGGTAAAGCAATGAACATGGAGACAGTGTAAAAAAGAAGCATACAGATTTACTTATGGTCAGTTGTGATGCTGCTCCTTCATAAGCTGGCAGAACAAAAAGCATAATGGTTGGCTGGAACAGATCAGTTACCTTACATCTGCTATTAGGGAACTTGATATTTACTTCTTCAATAGCCAATTCAGCAGAAAATTTATTTAATGGTTGTTTTAAATATTGCAAATATTAACATTTTTATGATCAAGCAACAAATTAGTATGATGAATTTTTGCAGCTCCAGATCAGTCCTAAACAGACTAATGGTGGCACATATACATACATGCACTGAATTTATTGATGTCTTTCCCTCAGTAAACTTTGTCAATTACTTCAAATACATTAAGGAGCTGCATTCTAGAGCAGTATGTATGTTTTTTTTCCTAAAAGCCTTAAAAGCTGTAGAGTAGATCTTAACGCCAGTTAAGCAAAGTAAATTCTATCACCGAGTTCAGTGAGGCTACAATTATCAGTCTAATGTTTCACTCCACAATTACAATGCTATTTACTCTGACAGCTAATTTGTTCAGTACTTTACAAACTTCGGAGAGATACAATTCTTAAATAAATTAATCCAAATCACTGCTAAAATCCTCTGGATACATTCCCAATGAACGGGACAATGTTTAGAAAATTATTCATGTGACAACCTACTCGTGTTTGCATTTATTATAACTTATGTTATTCCCTGATTTTATACATTAGTCCAACGTACACTGGGACATCAGCAACACAGATTACAGTTTAGAAGGTCATTTATAGACTGTCACATTCTATTTATATGTTTGAGACATCTTTTTTTTTTTTCTTAACAGACAAGACAAGCAGATGTATGCAATGCACTGCGCTGTAAAGCCATGCAGCAGTATGTAATATGACAGCAGCCAGTGCTACATTTTATGCATTGCTATGACAACCATATCACAACCAAATCACAATGCGGTGTTAGATGTACAAAAATAAACATACCCATACCATATCTAGTCTATGCCTCTCCAACTCCTGGTAGAAAGAGTTGGCACAGTATTATGAAACAGAAATCACAAAGTCATAAAACCACTTTAAAATCCCCCAAAAGACCCCAATACCAAAGCAAGCAACAAATCATAAGATGAAAGAAAAAATGTGCAGGAATCAAACCCAAAAATTTTAAAAGGACATATTTTAAAGATTTTTATCCCCCATACAGCTTAAGTACTGGTTTATAATTGGCATTCTGCCTGCCTGGTCAACTAAATGCATACTCACCTGGTGCTTGAGAAGAACAGCTTGTTGCCTTCGCATCTCTTTTTCCTTAAGCAAAAGAAATGTATTCAACGTATCAAAACATACATCCCAACACTTTGGTATAATGAAACAGCACACCCCAATAAAAATTTTATTTCATGTATCGGCTACAGAAGAGTAATTGCATGTATTCTGAGCTGGGAATTCAGTGTTAAAGTACACCAAGAACAAACATTAAAGCAGTAAGAGAAGTGCACATATTTCTTCCAGCGTTTGCAGAAAAGTTCTAGAGGCTTCTATACACACAGCCTGCACAAGACTTCATTTGCTGGGAAATAGCAAAATAATTTGATACAGCGTGCTTGAAAAAATATTGTGAACAATGCTGCTGTACCAGTATTTCGAGTCATGCTAACCAAATATCACGTAAGAAAAACTTCAACAGTATATAAAAATAGCATCTGCATAAATGTGCTTTTCTGTCTTTGTGTACGCCACTTACATCTACAAGATGGTGCTAAAGAACGTAACATATATATTCTAACAAATGTATTCATATGTCGTATCCATTCAGTTCCATACTCAGTGAATGATAGCTCCTGATTTTCTCTATTAACAAGTTATTAAAAATAACATCTGCAGCAGATCTAAACTAACCTTTATTCGTTTTTCAGCCTCCAGTAATTTAGCATTTGCTGCTTCTTCTTTCTTCTTCTTTTTTGCCTGTGCACGCAAAAATAGATCACTCAACAAGAACACCACAACTTGAAAATAATTTCTTCAGAAATAAAGTACATCTTAAAGCATTCAAAGTGACATTATGTATTAAGAATACAGTCCAAGCAATTTCGTCCTCATGTCGCATAATTATTCATAATTGATTTTAATTCTTCATTTGGCACTTATAACTATCAAAATCAGAACACAGAAAAAACAAAATATAAGTAGCAAAAAGATGAAACTATTAGTAGGAAACTTGAAAACTAGCAATCTGTCTCTGTTACTCTATTATAGTACCAGCATATTATGTGGGTATAATACATATCTTGCAGCACATGTATTTCTGTAAGTGTTTTAAAACTTCTGCATTTCATTCAGTGTATGGCATGATTCTGTGTTAACATCCTAACACTGCAAAGTTATACAGCTGAAGTTAGCTTAACTATCTGACTTCTATTGGTTTTTGGATAACAAGATTATTTGTGCAGGAAGTAAGGAACCCATATTTCCAAGATTTGGTTCTAAGTTACATTTATTTCTATTCTTTTTTTTTTCCTTTTTTTTGTAAGATGGAATATTTAATAACTGAATTTTTTTTATCTGACCCCCTAAGTGCATGTTGTTAGATCTGCTTGCTTGGTAACACTCCTCGCTACATGTGTGACTCCTAAAGGACAGCATTCTTAAAAAAAGAATTGTATTATTTGAGCTATTATGTCTACCTCTAAAATTTGCTGAGCTCGAAGTTCTTTCTCCATTCTGATTTGCTGGATACGCTTAATCTTCTCCTACAAAGGGAAGAAAGTTGCTTTTTTTTTTTTTTTCTTGTAAAGACAGTATAAAGAAAAAACAAAACCAAAAAACAAACAACAACAACAACAAAACATTAGAAGACGTCTGATACCCCTGAAGGAACCACCCACAGCTATGTACAGATGCACATGTTTAAGAAGTCACAGCAGTATTTTATTTATTTATTTATTTATTTTTACGCCTTTAAGAGGAGATGATTCTGTAAGTGAACTAGCAGCATTCAGTCCTAACAGGCAATGGTAGAGATATCTAGCAATGAATAAAAATGGCAGCTATACCATGAAAAGGGTGATTTGATGCAATCTCACCTAACAAGATACACAGATCTCAAATTGTTAATTTCTACCTTCATTCTAGTGGTTTTTCAATCAATTTTGGAACAACATGCAGAATCTGAGTACTGCTAAACCCGAAGTATGTCAGCCAGTAAGCATCACAGCCATGTATCATGGAGAACACATTCACAATCAAGTAGACTTCCGTATTCCCAGATACAGGCTTTGGGTTTCGGTAGATTTGGATGCCTTAATTTGTATTGTATAGGAATGAATTTCCTAGTTGCTGTAGTGTAACAAGAATAACAAGAAATCAGGTTGAGGCAACAGCCACAAGCTGACACAAGCATGTTTCATTTCACACATACATACACACACATACACACACACACACACACACACACACACAGCTAAAAAAATCGAAGAAAAACCACAGGAAAAAAATCAAGCTAAGCAAACTTGTAAATTTTGTTCCGAGCTTTAAAAATATATATTATATTATGAAATAATAAAAAAATCAGCACTCTCAATTTACCTGTTGTTTCATTATCTTCATCTGCTCTTTTTGCTTCCGCTTTTCCTCAGCTGCCATGATAGCTTTAAAAAAATACAATTGAAAAATTAGTATCAGCAGAAAATGATGAAGGACAGATAACTTCACATCCATTGCTTTCAAAGTACCCCTCACAGGTCTGATCCATACCTTGTTGTTTTTTCGCTTCTTTGGCAGCTCGAGCTTGTTCCTGCTTCTGGAGTTTTCTCAGTAGCTTTATCTGTGCTGCTTGTCTAGCTATTTCTGTTACAACAAGGAAAAAGTTCATAAAAACAGTTCTCTCTAACAATAAAGATAGAACTCATATTCCCATATGTGTGTGAAGAACAAGAAATCAGCTGATTTATTTTTGCACGCTCTATCTTGAAAACATTCAACTACCAAATACTGTCTGTGGTATCTGCACACTGATATGTGCACTGTAAAGTAAGTATGCAACAGAAAAAGAATATGAACAGTTTCTACAAAAAAAATAATGCACTGCTTTTGGAGAAATTTATCCATGAAGTGTGAGATAGCATCCAGCTAATAATGCTGCTTTGTTTAAAAGCCAATTTCTTTCTTTTTAAATAAGAAATTACTTGTCACAGAGTACTAGATTGGCATTTAATTCAGAAGTCCTGGAATTACTGTTTTCCTTATTTGTTACTTAGTCCTGTTCTCTCCAGCTTAAATCCTACAACTTTGTCCTCTGCCTATTGAGATCAATTTTCCTTCATTCAATCAAAAACACAGTGTAGAGGTAGAGGGGAAAATGAGATTCTAAGCAGGGTGAAAAAGCTAATTTCTAGTTCCAGTGTTGTTTGAGCTGGTAATAGAGACCACACAGAGATCTTTTTGTTTATGCAAATTTAAAACAAAAACATCAAGAGCAACCAAAGCACTGGATGTCTGCTTTTTTAACTTCTATAACTAAATAAAGTAATTACAGAATAAACTTTCAGACATCCACCCATGTGCTCACACTTCTTTTGATTCATATATGTCTACTGATCATGAAATAGGAAAGGGCTGCAATAAAAGCATTTGACAAAGTTCTAAAATGAAATGTCGTATATTAGCAAAATACATCTCTTTAGAAAAACCATCAAGTCTCCATGCACTGACACTCTCACGTGTTTGTGAAAGCAGTAAAACACTCCTCACCTTGTGCCTGTAGCTTTCTTAAAAGCTTCGCATCAGTGTTGTCTAGAAATTCAGTGCTTCCAACGTTTGGAGGTCGGCCTTTGCGACGTCTCATTCTTGATTCCTCTCTAGAATGCTGTCTGTCTGGATTTGGTGGCCGTCCTCTACGCCCTTCCATAGCTCTAATGCAGGGAATGACTTCCTCCTCCTTCAGAAGACACCACTGCATGCCCTTTTAATTGACACATTTCACACAGAAGTATTATAAACACAGAATCAAAAAAGAAAAGACATCTGAGAACAAGAACAGTGTATGCTTTTATAAGATAAAAATAAAATATAAATATATGTTTTAATATATATTAAATCCTTCTACATACATGAAGTTTTAATGAATTATATATAGAGAAGAGCTGAGATGGACTATCTGAGCCGTACAACGTTCCAGTGATTCACAGAAATGTTATATTGACAGCTTATCACTACAGAGCATTTCACAACTGCACTACGATGCAAGACACTGAAATCTACTCAGTGGCATCCACAACAATTACATAGCAGCAACATCACTGATGCATTACTTTTAATTAATTTAGGCCATGCTACCTAATGCTCTACTCACATTTAAGCGGAAACAAATTCTTCTTCATCATATAAACCAAAAAATAACTGCACTGCTTTCAGAGAATCCACTGCTCAATGCAAATGAAAAAAAAAGTCAACGTATGGATCACTGTCCTCCAATTTGAAGTACTGACAGAAACTCTGTCATAAAGAAGAACAAAATGCGGTGGTCCATCTACAAAAACTGCTTTCTGTGTGCTGTGTATCTTAGTTTTACAACTGCACCAAAAAAAGCAGGTTTATTTTAATTCTGAAGTATTTTGTACAATTTAGTTATTCTTCTTTCTTGTGCAAGAAAATTTCTGCACCAAACCGAACTGAAAGAAATCGGAAGCTTCTAAATTTTCATACTCCGTCTTAATCAAAAGCTGCAGAAACTAATTTTCGAACTTAATAAAGCATGAAGCAACTTGTTCAGCAACTTCTTCTTTCACTATGAATACTATTTCTTCACGCAATCTCAAAAGCAAACATTGAAATACTTTGTTAGAAAAAGCTTTCAATTAACTGACAAGAAGCGGAGCTTATTGTAGCTGCTGAATGTAACAGTAGCTCAGCCTACCGGCTCCTGCTGTAACACCCACCTACGTCACAACTGTTTCCAGGCTGCATGGGGCTGTCAGCAACCTGGCGGCAGTCCCTGTCTACAGCAGGGGTTTGGAACCCGGCGATCTTAAAGGCCCTTTCCAACACAAACTACTCTCATGTTTCTATGTACAGACTTTATCATATTCAAAAAATAGAAAAAATTGAAGTAACTTCTGGACTCCGCTGTAATCTAGCCTAGAAAGTTTGTTAAAAGATTTTGGAACTGTCTGCTAAATCAGGAATTAATTTTGGTAGCGTATAAAACACTTTTATTATATGTTCACAAAAAAATACACTTGCACTACCAAATTTTCCTCATTTGAAAGTGCATAAGTACTGAAGCAAGCCCAAAGCACATTTTTTGCTTATTTTGTCAAATTACTTTTAATTCTTTTTACTTATTCTTCACAATGTATCAGAAATGTTTAAGCCTGAACCACTCCCAGTCAGGACCATCATAAGACTACATCTCACACTCAGTTTACAGAGATTCCAAAGGACTACATTAGTATGGTCTTAAATACCAGCTGTTCAGAACCACAACCATATCACGACATGTACAGTACATCACTGCAAAGGACTTTTATATTTAATCATACTTAATTTTCTAACAACAGAAGTAAACATTGTTCATTTTACTGCCCAGTACCTGCATTATAGTTTACCAGAAGTTTAGTTTATGAAGCTGAGCAAGCTATGCTAGATTTAATACCATATTTATCACGTAGACTAACACTGAACCCATGAAATGCCATAAATCTTATGTGACCAAAAAAGCAAACAAACAAACAAAAACTCATTCAAGAAGCAGAAGAAGCTGCAGCTGCGGTTCAGCTTGGATCCTGAAATGGAGATTTCTTTTGCTTTCCATTTAATTTTCTATGGTCAATAACACTAACGATAACAAACATTCAGGTCTCTATCTACAAGTCTCTGAGATCATTATTACCACAAACTGTGGATGCATATTGCAGTCACGTAATCCTCACAGAAGAGAAACTAGAAGCCAACAGGAATAAGATTCAATAAGCAGTAAGAACCATCATTTCAAAAAAAGGGAAGAAGATTACTTAACATCTTGCCAGATACTGTGATTAAACTTGTTTCCACAATTTCACAAAAATAGTTTAAACAAGATCCACTGAGAGACACTGAGTAGACAAACTATATAATAGGTCCCAGGACAGCCCTGTACCTGAAAACACATGGACACACCTGGAGTTATTATTCCTATAGGTGTGTCAACTTTATTTCCCCAAGGCATTCACTGAGAGATGCTGCTGGAGACAGAACACAGGGCTCTGCACAACTCCTGGTCTGTACCAGTATGGCTGTTCTTTTATATTGAAATCACTGTGCTGACAGAGAAACAGAATGAAATTTACTGGATTAATTATTACCGATTTTCCAATGATATCCGATTTTATTTTTAAGCACAGAAATCACAGCACGCTGATGAAGATCATTCAATTACCTAAATCTTTTATAAATTAAGTGACAATTGAGGGTGTGGGGAGGAACGCAGTAGCACATTGTAGCAGCACAATATTCTCTTATTTCATACAGCACTGAGGAAGGAGAGTTTTCAACTGGAATAAATGCACACTAATTCACTAATGAGTGTGCTGATTTATGTCAGTTCAGAACCTGAAGCATGTTTCCATCCTTCATCAATGACTTCAACAGGCCATCTGACAGCTGCCATGCTAACATCTCGTTGATAATCTTAATTCAGTTTTTAATCAAGTTTAATGCTCAAAACAACCTGGAACCCGTTTGTAATTGGTTCAGTGTTTGGGTGGCTCAAATGTCATGGAAAAGAGAATCTCATGATAAGAGAACACAAACAGAAGTCAACATTTTTGTTTCTTATTACCCAGATTTCATGTGACAAAATAAACACTTCTTTGAGTCTTCTCTTGATGTTCCCTTAAGAAAACATGCCTGAATAATCTAATTCTCATATATCTCAACTGCTGTGAAATTCTCACCACACAAGTTGATAGTTTCATTTAACCATGTATTAAAATACAAACAACCACAATATTAGCCATGCACTACACCATATTTAGCCACTATATCATTACAGCAGTTTTGTATTTTGAAGAATACAAACTCAGAAAAGCAAGAAATAAAGACTTTCTGCATGTAAGTGCTCCTCCAGTTGCATGTGACGAGGACAAGCACTCTGCAACCAACTTCGACAACTACAGAGCACTATGACAACATCTCTCTCCATAGAAGGCAATAATTAACTACCCGTGTTTTGGGATCATATATAAATGTGCATATATATATATATATGCACGTAATTGGAACCAGAATACATTTTTATCACAAAAAACATACATTCTGAGATTCTGTGAGTTTTCTATATGTCAAAGGAGAGAGAAAAAGAAAAAGCAGGACGAGTGTCAATATAAGAGATGCAGTGTCTTCAACATAAACTAAGCTTCACTGCACAAAGAGAAAGAAATCTAAATAATATTTTGAAATGTTGTCCTTTATTGTTGAAACTGATCACAGAATGGCCTGGGTTGAAAGGACCACAATAATCTTCTAGTTTCAACCAATCCAACCAGTAATTTAGTTTCTAACCTTTAGGTCTACGCAATACCTTACTGCAATGAGGCCATCTGCTCAGGCCTAGCAATCATGACAGAGGATGTCAGACATCTAGCTGGCACTGCTGTCTGGAAAAAATAGCTAGAGGCCAGAAGGAACACTATAGGGCTATCTCAAGGGCATAACTATAGAGGGAAGCAGAACAAAGCTGAAAGCCTGCTGGTCAAACTAATGAACAAAGCCACGGGCACTTTACAAGTAGCTGGCATCATAATCTCAGTTTAGATTCGTCCTCCTCATTTCACAGAATCACAGAATTGTAGGGGTTGGAAGGGACCTCCAGAGATCATTGAGTCCAACCTCATTTGTTGTAAACAAACTACAGAAGCAGAAACTACAGTGAGATGTACAATGCTGCATACTACAGTCTCACCTACAGGAATGTGCCCTTCCACCACTTCTCATTTCTGAAGTTTTACTGTACCAAAGAAGGGCAAGATCTGAACATTACCCCATGAATTGAAGGAGGGGAAGAAAAAGATAACTGAAGAAGAGAACAAGGTTATGGAAGGAATATGGGAAACACACGAAGAACCTAACAGGGTAAAAAAGGAACTGATATTCCAACATTTACCATGAATCCAGTTGCTGTTAGGCTTTCAAATTTTTATTATGCAAATACTACATACTTCCATGCAGTATCACAGTCGCACAGGGGAAAACTACAGTGTGGTTATCTATCCAAACTGCTGTAGTAACATATAAACATGCTTATATTTTAAAAAAGAAAATCTATTCATTGAGTGAAGTCCAAAATCTTTTGCACTCATCCTAAAGAAAAGGCAACATGACCAAAGTAGAGAAATAAAGCATGGATCAATCAAAGTACTAATTACCCTAGAATTCTAACATTATTTATTTTGGTGTGATTCCTCTACACAACACACAGTAATTCTGGCACTCTAAAGCATAACCAGTATACTCAGATTTCCCTTCCTTTACGATCTAATGTTTCTAGTGCTTTCTGATAAACCACACACTTGCATTTAAATGTGTATTTTAGACATTTTATGAAGGTGAATATATGAAAGCAGTGTAATGTAAAGCAAACACAGAAATTACCAATACTAGGTTTCTACAAAACAGGAAGACAAGTTTCAGTCAGAAATAGCTGAACACTGACTCAGATAAAACATGGAACTCTGAGTTCCCTCGTACTACACAAAACCAGGCTCAGAGTTGGTCATGAGGCACGCTGAACCCTTGCAAGCTCCTTCTGAAATCTCTGAGAGGTGCAGTTTTCAACACTGCCAGGGATCAAGGCATAAGCAACTCACAATTATTATTATTAAGAAAT
Source organism: Lagopus muta (assembly GCF_023343835.1). Classification (NCBI taxonomy): domain Eukaryota; kingdom Metazoa; phylum Chordata; class Aves; order Galliformes; family Phasianidae; genus Lagopus; species Lagopus muta. The sequence goes on along the minus strand of NC_064440.1, from coordinate 149,945 downwards.
ACGCAGAATTTTCAGAAAGAATAATCTAAAAACAATAAATGCTTCAGACTGTAGCAAAAACTACTTCATCCAAAGTAAGGTTAATGTTCCTTGGATCAAACACTTTACTTTTTAAAAAGCAGATACCTGCGGTCCATCTCTGGCTTCATAGAAGTCACCCACTCCTATTTTTGCACTGAAGCTGAAATTGTCCCTTGAGATATCCATTATTCCATTTCTGCTGAGATACTGAAAAAATCACATATTTTTCCACTTCAGCTTGTAAATAATTACAACCCAGCTTTGTACAGCTAACTGTGAGTGTAATGATTTGCATATTTGATCAAGGTGATATACAGACCGAATCAGCAATCAGGCTGACAAGTGTTATCATCTCCTCACATCATGTATTTTGAAATAAGGATCTTTACTGGAGGAAAAAATGGCATTCTTTTATTGTAAACATGCTTGGTAGCACGAGAACACAGAAGTGAAGAAAAGAATTTACTTTAATACCTTTACTACTTCGGGATACTGTCTCAGCTTCTTTCCGCAAGGTGCAAAATACGCTACTTCTCCCTGAAGACGACCACCAAAGTTTCTTATTCGGGTTTCTCTTTGCCAGCTAGAATAACATGAAATGGATGCACATAACAACTTACTTCTTAAGAAATACATCATGCCAATTCCAGAATTTCACCTGAAGTGCCTAAGTTGCACTCTTGTTATCATTGTTATCTAGTTATCATTTTTTGATAACTAAGTTATCAAAAAATCAAACTGGAAGAAAGAGAAATTGTTACAATGTTGATTGTCAAAATTCTCATTGTACACGAATTCATTTCTATCAAGCTACTGATAAAATCCAGATTTTAGAACAATATTTCAAGGAGTTGGTTGAGTACAGAATGAACTGAAAGGACTAATGTCCAGTGGCAAAAATGCTAAAAGGCAAGTCATGTTTGCAAAGGAGTAAATTTGATGCACAAGTGAATGCATAAAATATGCTCATACTTCTAAAGAGATCTGCAGTCATTGTGAGTTGAAAATCTAAGTCCTGGAAGCCCTTTTCTTGTTTTAAAAATTCCTGGGGCTGAAATACATCATTTCTTCCCCAGCTGATTTTTGAAGGTATCATCTCCCCCTTACAGAATATCAAGAATCTATGCAACCTACCCATATTCCAGAGGAACACGCAACTCCCGTTCATCTGTTACTCTTCGTCTCTTCGAAATGCCTAAAAAAGAATCTCTTATCAACACCTGAGCTTACAAAAAAGAAAGTACCATGTTCCTAAACTATACCTTTAAACTTGCATCCTGAAAAGTTAAATCATTTTTACATTCTAGATAATATATATCTAAAACTTAATGCAACTTATTGCTCTTTGAAAATACTTTTTTTAGTAGTTTTTCTTTAGCTTCTTTTTCTAAAACAAAACAAAACAAAAAAGCAATCATGCCATGCTAAGCCACTTGTCTTGTTTATCTGTGTCAGGTATCATATGGAGATGCACTATAATAATGCCATGCACACCTGTATTTCTATACCAGACAGTTTTTTCAATACAGAAGATGAAAAAGGAAATATTCCTTACTTTAAAAATCCATGACTAGACTCTGTCCTCAAAGTGCACTTTGTATGAGACTGTGGACAACTGCCAAAAGTAGAAAAATTATTCCAGCTATCCAGAATTCAAATACCTTTTGCTTTATTTGGTGCTAATAAAGACTTGAATCAAAAATATAAGCGAAAAAGAAAATCAAATGTGGGGTTTAAATAGTGCTGAACCCTAGTACTTTCCTCAGTTTTTTTCAGAGAACTGTATGTTATCAACTATGTACCCAAACAGATTTGGAAAAATGCATCTCTCAAAAAGCCTGTCTGGAGCTTTTGTTTGAAGAAGATGACATGCCTCTTGCCTGTGTAAACAGACATGAGAAAGTACACCTTCCAAACTTGCTCAAAACTATCACAGTTAGCACTATTTTATGACATAACAGCACAGGTTTCCAATGGAGGTGACTAGAAGATGAGCTGCCCATGCTTGGATGCCAAACTTCTTGGACACACTGCTGCAATCTTAAACTAACAGGACCTTCATATTACTTCATGGTAGAGGGAGCAAAGTTGTTTATCCAAATACAACTGAATTGAGAAAAAGCTGTGTAATGAAAGTCAGATATGGAGAAGAGGCCATGCACCTCTTCAACAACTGACTACCGTCAGGCAAGATGAATACAAGAATATTTTAACAGCGCTACAGCTGGTTCTTAGTGGGGAAAAAAAGGACTGAACCTAACACAATGAGACAAAATTAACACACTGAATCTGTCATGTCCATAACTAATAAAAATCCACCAGCCTTTTAAAAGCATCATAAATCAACCCAAATTTCTGAAAAACAAAATTAACTTCATACTTTTTAAGAACGTGGATTATTCTCAATACGTGTGAAATCTTTTATCGTGTAATTCACCTGCCTGTTCATGGAAAAAAACATGAAGTCGAGCACACATTCCTTTAAAGTTAATGTACTTAATGTCATGGCATTTTATTTCTGTTCCACAGAATTGAACTACAAAGACCAGTCTATGAGTGGATGCAATTAAAAACTTACTTCGCTTGTGTGTTAATTAAATATCAAGTTGCCAATTCAAAGCAGTAAATATGCAAATTGATTTAATTGTTACTGTGCAAATTGAGAAGTCTGACCTTCAAAAAAAAAAAAAAAACCACAGGCTTTTCTGCAGCAGTTGTACCTTTCCAAGTGCAGGATTATCAAATAACTAATGTTATGCTATGTTCTTTCCATAATTTTTTTAAAATAATTCTGTGTGATCTCTACGATCTTATAAACTACTGGTTCAGAGCAATACGTTCAATAAGGATTAATCAATAAGGAGCTTTAGCATAATAAATATAAAATCCAACTACTACTTCTTACTTTCTCTCAAGTACAAAATGACATGGACTAAGATGTCCCAGATGGAGTGTAACATCAGGTTTCTAGGTACCTGTAATTCTGCTGAATGATTTTAACGTCTTTTGGAAACACTTGTGAGAAGATCACCTCATATTAGTGTTAATACTTTTCGTAAGTACCTTAACAATACATGTCACTTAGGTGTTACACAGTATTATATAAAAAGACATTCAGATACCACAGTGTGAACCTGGTGTAAGAGTAGATGGTGTTGTCCCAAGAAAAACTGCAGGCTGGGTCTCAGGACATAAGGCAGATGGTGCAGAGCTTGGGGTCTTTGCTACTTGGAGATTCAGTGGAGTGGAATGAGCTGCAGGTCCAATGGAAGAGCTCTTCATGGAGGAACCAGTTTTCTTCAGTTTCAGTGGAGTTTTTTCACCCTCAGTGTCTGTATCTGATTCATCTTGATCCTTATCATCCTCATCATCTTCATCTTCAGACCCATCCGTATCCGACTCAGAATTACTTTCAGACTCTATTAAGAAAAATTACAGCAAAAGACAGATTAAGGCCAGTTAATTAAAAGCAAACACACTTAAAGGTTTAACACTTGTAAAGCCTTTGGTCTTATTAAAACATGAAGGCTTTCTGACTCTTTATAACATTCCTTTTACCGGAACTTCAAAATGCCTAAAATTATGACAGTATAAACTAGTTCTGTGTTACAATGCACTGTTGTTCCTCACGAGGAGAAGAGAGACAGAAACAGTTTTAAGAGACTGTTTACCGCAGGACAGACTACAGCTAGATTGCCCTGTGAGCCCGGCACGTGTGCCCTGCTGTGAGAAGGGCAACTATACAAGCTGTGAAATCCTGTAAAATAAGGATCAAAGAGGAGGAAGCAAATGGTGGAACCGGGTGCAGAATGAGGCGTGAAAAATGGAGGTAAGGCAAAGTTAAGAGATAGGGTAAAGGACAGATGGGATAAGGAACAGAAAAGAGGCAACAGTTCTGAGGACAACAGAAGGTGTGTGGATAAAAGATTAGAAGAGAATAGCAAAGGCAGAGCAGGACACAAGGGATGTGGGCACCCAGGGGAAGGGAGTGGCTGGGAATATAATGAACTCTTCAAAACAAGTCATGCCTTTCTGAATCACTTGAGTTTTCAAAAACAAATCAGAAAGTTACCTACGAATAATGCAGCCTTTACAACTGTCCTGGTACAATTCTCTAAGCTCATTCTCTACTGTGCTCCTGAATAAAGCCTAGAAATACGCTTTTCTTACCAGTTTTAAAAATTTGAAGGCAATTTTGCTTAGCGCCTCTCTGGCTGAGGAAGTTGGCTCAGCAGATGGGCTCTGCCTGACAGAACCGTCAACCAGCCTATCCTCTCCAACCCTCTCCTGTGCACCCTGCCATGGAAACAGTACGTGAATTGCAGGTTGGGTGATTTGTCTGGACATTAGTTCTTTGACAGCCTTGCCAGAAAGGCCTTGAACCCTATCTACCAGGACAGCTGAAAGTATGCTTGCCATGTAACCAAGTACTAGAATACCCAAAACATTATTTTGGATGTGACATAAGGAAGGACTGGGAGGCATGCACTACTTTCCATGCTATCTGTAAGACACTGGGTGGGCCACGCCACCTCAACATTGCCTTTTGCTATTTAAAAAAATACTGTGGGAAATAAATACGTTTTCAATACATAAAAATAAGTTTCTGCTTTTCCTATTAAAAAGTTTAAACCACCTGATTGGCTATCATCAGAATCATCATCTTCATCATCCTCATCTTCATCTTCATCGTCGTCATCATCATCATTTGAGTCGTCAGATTCTTTACTGCTGGGGGCATCTGAGTCTACCCCTCTGAACTGCTCCACCACCAGTTTTGCAGATGGAAGGCGGTGTTGTGTTTTTACTGCATTTACTGCATTATTGCTGACTGGTTTATCCTTTCCTGAACCGGGTAACATAGGAGAGGTAGAGGGCACAACAAGTGACCGGTTACCAGTTGTTTTTTTCCCACATGCACTCAAGTTCACTGGCAAAGAAAAGGGGGTACTGCTAGCAATGGCTACACTTTCATTGATCTTGGTTTGGGACTTCTGTTTTGTAGTAAGTGCAAGAGGAACTTCCTGGATGACGCTCTGAATAACTCCATTGGGTTGGTGATTACCTAAAAGTGCATTTGTCAGGAATGGATTAGAATGGTTGTTTTCCAAAGATGTGAGTTTTTGATGAGCTGGTGAACTGGATGTTGGTTTTGAGCTTGACAAAGATGCAATAACCTTCTTCAGGCTCTTAGATGATTCCTGTTTCTTTAGCTGTGCTGCTGGGAATGTCTGTTTATATTGTTCCTAAAGAAATAAGAAGAGGAATAAAATCTGAGTTGGTGGTTTTTTTTTTTTTTTTGTTTTTTTTTTTTTGTTTGTTTGTTTGTTTGTTTTCAGCCAAACGAACTCTATTAAATCAAATATCTGCTTTCAGAAAAGCTCTTTTTAATAGAACAGAAGTGCTAGCTACAGAACAAGAGATGAGTAGCTGCAAGTTTTTTCTGTCTCTCCAGTAGCTTTCAGTGTAAAGACAAACTGAAATCAAGATGAAGCTGATCTAAATTATGCAAGGAACCTTTTTCTCTTTCTGCATTGCTCTGGATGGCAATTTTCATGAAGAAATTAAATATGATTTCAAACAGAAAAAATAGACTACAGTTACGTAGCTACACAGGGATAAACCCACTTTTTACTCATTTCAATGTATTTAATCTCTTTACTGAATGGTCCATTTTAAAGCACGTGGTAAATGGAACACACTAATGGCTGCAACACTAGCCAAAATCCAACTGAAGGCTCTTGGCACAGGAAACTTTTACACAGAAAATTGTGAGAAAAAACATTACTACGCAAAAGAGCCGTGATACACAAGCTTTTCGTCCCTGAAGAAAAAGGAAAGTAATTCTTGAAAATTCTTCACATAAAGTTTAAAATCCCATAGTACACTCTAGTGCTTCAGAAACACATGCAAGTGGAGCTTAGAGGGCATCTGTCTCAAATTCTTCAAAAATAAGGCAAAGACACTTTCTTTGATTAAAGAAGTAGAATTAACAAGGTCATCTTAAATCAATTTTTATGAATTACGTCAAATACATTTCTGGAAAAACCAAAAACTTCTTAAAACTAAACACAAATCTATAAAATAGATATTTATGTAGTGCTTATTTCCAGTAGAAAATTACAGAAATAAAAGCACTACATGGGTGACAGACCACCACTTAAAGACTCTCGACCTAAATCTGATACCAGAATCCACTTCCAATGGAAAAGACAGATATTTCCATAATTACATTTATTTACAAATTCAATTAAATGATCAGCTTATTTAAACATTGAGAAGCACCTGGGATTTGGAAGTACAAAATGATTCACTTCTGGTCTAGAAGAAGAAGCATTTGAAATACTTTAAGGTCTTTAAATCATGACTTCTATCGGTGAATCAGGCTTCACTTTTCACTGACATTACTTCTAAGGCGTTTTAAAACATGAAATGTCTGGATGAATGCTTATACATACACACACATATGCATATACATACACACACACATAACCACAGCCTCAACATTTCTAAAATCACATATTTTTATTGCTGTCTAATCTCCACTAAAATCAAACTGAATAGGAACCATGAAAACTTACTGCTAGTCAATAAAAATGATTCTACTGTAATCACAAATTGAAAAACAAAGTACGAAATCAAAACAAAGCTTTGTAAACAGCAAAACTGTTAGCATAGACATGTATAAGCATACTGTAGGGTCCTGTTCAGTAAAAAGGAATTTTACTGCAAAGGTTATACTGAGTTTTAATAGTTAATCCATGTACATCCTTCCATCTGCAAGGAACAAACAATGGAAAATGAAATTTACAATGCTTGTACACCAGACATGGAAAATATTAAACCAGCATTTTGACTATAACTTTGAGAAGAAAAGCTAGAAACGCCCATCCCATTCAATTTCCCAGGAGTGCTCTTCTCATTTTGATACATAATTTAGCTGCTCACATTTATTTAAGAGATGCACAACAAAATCCCTTTCTTCATCAGCATAGAAAGGAAGAGAGAAGATTATAACCTTCATAAGCCACCATGCAAAAGCCTACGCCATCTTCAAGATATCCTTTTGTTTCCAGGTATTACTGGGCTTACTGTATTAAAGATCTTATAAATTACAAAAATTACTCAGGTGAACTCCAAATAAAAGATCCTGAATTAGCAAGAAATGATTGGAGACCACTGTAAACTATATTTAAATATCAGATTTAAGTAGAGTTTGATAATGTGGCAGTAAGTTACGTTAAGCGGGCAGCACAGGTTACAAACTGCAAGAACAGTGATTTTTCACTCACTCGTTTTGATCGTACATCGCTGATCAAAGGGATGGATTCTTCGGAGGTATTCTTATTCCCTGCTTTGAGTAGGTCAGGAGGAGGAACTAAGATTTTTAAATAGGCTTCCTTTTTGGCTTGATGTATCAACGACAAAGGTTTCACATTGGGAACCAATCCTGTAGACTGTATTACACTTGTGTGTTTGTTCACAGATTCCTCCTTCGCCTGAGAGCTTTGGAAAATAAACGGAAGTTGCTGTGACAAAACCTGAGGCTGCTTCTGCTGGGACTGGAATGATGAATGAGTCTGGGAATCAGACACAAGAGGTATCTGCTGGTGTGTTCTTTTTTCTTGGGACTTTTCGTGGGCTTTTTGCCCATCAGTTTTCATATCTTTTACACCACTATGCATTAGCACCTGCAAAAGATGCATTTACGAACATTCATGTTAGATTACTTAAAGATGATGAAAAAAAAATCATCCATCCTAAAGGAGTAATTATACTTCTTGGCAGAGAATGAATAATGCTAATTTAAAACTAAATCCTGTGACATAATTAGGGCTTTTTCTCTCCAAGATAATCTCAGCATGTGAAGAAAATAGTCAGTAAAGAAGTACTAAAACCCAATTGCTTTTAACAAGTAATCTGACAGTAAACCTAATAAGTTACCCAGCATTCCAATCCTGTTCTTCTATTTGTTATCACGAAAAGTCATCATTTTACAATGAAAAAGCACCTGCCAAGGTGCAATATCTTGAGAAGGCACACTTTCAACTCAATATCAGTGCACGGCACCTAACTTGTTGATGTTGTTGGTTGTGAGTTTTGTTGCTGTTGTTCATTGTTGGTTGTTTTTTTTTTAATATATATTTCATACTTGATAACCAAATAAAGCTTCTAGCGCCTCACTAGCAAAAAACCCACACTTAAACAAAAATGGGAGGGGAAAAAACTAAATAAAACAAAAAAACTGATAAACCAAGCAAAAACCAGCATTCCTAACGTTCATTAATATGCAGATAAATAATTACTCACTGGTACAAACACTAGATGATTTTTTTCCACAAACGGCTTCCAATGACAAGACTGCAAGCCGCAGAATGAGATGTCATACCTTGTTCTTGTTTTCGTGATGTGCTTCATTTTCAGAATCAGATTCATCATCTTCACTCTCTTCAGCACTCTGGTCCTCCTCCTCTTCTTCATCCTCCTCTAGGTCATCAGAATCACTGCTGCTTATGCCTTCACTTGATGTGTCTGACGAGGAGCCTGAGTCACTGTCACTGTTACTGGAGCTTTCCACTGTTTTTTTTCTGGGTTTCTACCAGGAAGATGACCGCTTTGTTAATGGGTCAGCTTTAATTTCATATATTATCTTATTTTAAAACAAAACCAGTAAGATTCTATAGCAAAGGAGCCTGAAATCCTTCAGTATAACTGTTTAGGCACTCTTTGCCAGGAGCTAAAGAGGAAGAAGTTTTTCTCAATGTGATGAAAATGAAACATAGGTCACTAGGTTTTGCCACAACAGTTTTTGGAGCACATGACCTGCAGATCAGTTAAGCACCACAACATTTCAAAGCAACGTACCAAATTAGAGCTGAGAAAACTGGTCTGGAATTCAGGTGTAGAAATCTACAAAATTCACTGCATCCAAAAATTTCACAACCCAAAAGCTTTCTTGCAAAAGAACACAGAAATAATGCCAACACATTGAATTCATCAACACATTTCAGAGACACATTCATTGAAATTACATTATTAGTAATTTCACAGTACTTGCTACATTTCAACTTATTTCATAATTTGGTCTTCAAGAAGGCCAAATTTCTTCAGGAAGGCTTGGTTCTCTGTGTAAGTAGTTCTATTAATGCAATGAGACTTTTAATGTCTTCAATATCAGATGGCTGCCCTTTTTTTTGCATTTGAATTCAGTAAAAAAAGTCAACTTCTTTGACTTTGCTTCTGATAAATAGAAAGAGAATTCCAAAAAACCTTTTTTAAAGCCTAAAGATTTAATTTAGCTCCTGAAATTTTGTTTCAAACTAGATGAAATACAATTACAGAGTTAAATAATCACTTCTCTTATGTATATAGGGTGAGGAAGCTTCATGTGTTCAGTCGGAGAAGAGACTCCCTGTGGCCTGCCAGTACTGTTTACAAACAGGAGGGTGAGCAACTATGTGCATGGTGCGATAATGACAGGACAAGGGGAAATGGCTTTAAACTAAATAGGGGATTTTTAGATCAGATATGAGATGGAAATCTTTTCCCCGGGCAGCGAGGCCCTAGCACAGCCTGCCCAGAGAAATGCAGGTGCTCCATCCCTGGACATGTCCAAGGCCAGGCTGCATAGGGCCCTGGGCAGCCTGAGCCAGTGGCAGCTAGTCAGCCCAGGGCAGGCTGAGCCATTCTGTGATTCTATGATTTCAATAAATATTATCCATGAATACATATTCATATATTACATATGTTTACATGCTAATAGCTATAGATTGGTTGTGTTAAAACATACTTCCATTTTATAATTGCTTAATGTAAATAAACTTCTGATATCAGATAGTCAGTATGCAGTAAAAACAGTGTAAATTGTTCACAAACAAAACTTCAGTTTTGCAAAAAGTAAGCACAAAAATTCCTCAAAAATAACACTTCACAAGGGTGGACATCATGCTCCCAAAGATGAAAATTCCTAAGTATTTTTCTATTAGGGTAAACATATGTCTGTGTGCACAAAACAGAAAATTCACCATCTCTTTTTTTTTTTTTTTTTCTTTCAGTTGAATCATGAACTGTTTACATATATTTACCTTATCTTTGATTTTGTCAGCTCTGGTGTCCAAAAGCTGAACTTTGCTTTGCTCCTGGTTGTACTTGCGGCCTCCTGCTCCTGAGGTTATAGCTTTCACTTGTCCTGCAGATGTTGCAATACTAGTGGATAGTACAGATGTGCTGATAGCAGATGCTGCAGTGGTACTGTTCCCATTCAGTGATCCATTTATACCTAAAGATGACAGATTTTACACAGTGATACTTTAAAAATCTAAAATAGCAGCCATTTTTGGTGAGATGTTCCAGTCACAATAACCTAGTTTCCATACTCCCTTAAGAAGAGACTACTCAAAGTCAATTTCTGTCATAAACTCAAAGATGCACCATCCAAGAATCAGTATGAATTGCCCACAGATTTATTTTAAACCACAAAACACAGAGCACTCATCATGTGAAGTGCAAATAAATGCAATGATGTAGAGAAAAAAAAAAAAACTGAAGTCTACACAAACCTAGAGTTCAGTTAGGGGCAGAATAAGAAGATTCTCCAAAAAAAGATATAAAAACAAAACAAAAAACAAAAAACACTACATTCCAGCAAATATTTTGCAGAACAGTCTGCTTCAGATTCTGAACAATCAATCAGCTTCAAAGCACTTCAGCAAGCTCCCAGAATTCTGGAGCTCTGAAATGTAAAAAATGAGGGGGCAGTAGGGAGTAGAAGTTGCAGGAATGCTCCTAAAGAGAACACTTGCTTTCAAGTTTGCTTATTTATTTGTCAAAAAGTGTGTTTTCTAAGAAAATACCCTCAGCCCCAAGAACTCTGCAATCCTCGGACTACTATCAGAATGATTTTGAAATACAGATCAGGTCCTAAAAAAACTACCAAAATTACTGAAAAAAAAAGTCTTGTTTGTACTTCAAACAAATGAATGTAAACATGTTCAAAAGACGTAAAATTGAAAAAAAAAAAAAAAAAAAAGTTTAACTCAACTGTTCTTTACTGAGATCATAGCTTTGTCCCTTCCCTCCATTGCAGAACAGACCCCAAAACATATAAAAAATAAATTATTTATTTACTCTATAAATATCAAAAGGAATATATTCTCTACTGTTCATCCCAGACAAAAGAAGAGGTGTAAAAATACAATTAGAAAGAGAATTTTGTAATTGAAATCCCAGAATTTTATGTTTCACGCTTCACCGCACAACAAATTCATAGAGAACTTTTTAGGAATGGGCAATGAGAACCAAGGCTCAAATTCTACATTGTGCAAGCGTGCAATTATTTAGCCAATAATTTTACTCATTACCTTTTTCTAAACTGCCACGAGTATTTTTTCCTGTAGTTCTTGGGTGGAATGGAGTAGAATCATGGTTCTGGGCAGGAGGTGCAAAGAGCGGTGAGATGCCCAAGAGTGGTGGGAAGAAAGCTGCCCCAGAGCGAGAGTGAGAGTCCACTGTTCGCCACCATTCTGTACCACAGAGCAAACAAAAAACAAACTTCAGCTTTACCAATAACACACAAGTATTTCTGTAAGAGTGTTCTGACGCAGCACTTAGAACAGACCTAGTAAATTCTGGTAGGGAGTTAAAAATATATATATACATATATATACTTACTATACTATATATATATATATACGTATACTCATATGTAACACTTAAGACATCACCAAACATGTTTCATAACATGAATTTCTTGTGGCAATTCTGGCTATAAAACCTTCAAGCTACTGAGGTAAAGATTTCAATACAGTTTTACTTATACGAACTTACATATATCCCTTCAGTTTTTAAATGGAGCTTATAAACAAGATGGAGACCAACATTTTACACTGTCTGTTAGCAACAGGACAAGGGGAAACAGCTTTAAACTAAAAGAGGGGTGATTTAGGTCAGGTTTGAGGAGGAAATCTTTTAGCCAGAGTGTGATGAGGTGCGATGGACTAGGTAACCTCCAGCAGTCCCTTGCAACTTTAAGCGCTCTGTGAGGAAAACAGGCTAAATGTGATAAGAGCATCAACTCTAACATTAATTTTGAGTTTTTATACTTCCGCACTCAACACAAATCTTTGAACTTTGAAAAATGTTAAGACAAAAAAGGACAAAGACTTGTCTGGCAGATGGCACAGATGTCTGATAGGCAGATAGATGTCTAGCATTCTGAAAGAAGAAAAACAGAGAACCTGAAAATATCACACAACAGTTGAATTCTTAAAAGCTGTGAGAATCCCAACATTTATATAAATCAGGGAAAGGTGGCAGGAGACCTGCATACATGAGCAACCAGCTCACAGATAAATACAAAGGGAACAAAAAGATCCAGTAACAGTGGAAAAGGGGCCTATCTGCTAGGGAAGAAGATAAGAATGTTGTCAGGGCCTGTAGGGATGCAAAGTACAAGGTTAAGGTCCACTTGGAATTAAGTCTGGCAAAAAAGATCAAGGACAATAAAAGAGGCTTTTAAAGTATGCCAGTAGTAAAAAGCGGACTAGGGAAAATGTGGGCTCAGACTCTTTTTGGTGGCAAGCAACAATAGAACAAGAGGCAACACACGGAAGCTGGAAGAAAAAATAAAAATACACAACCAGTACTGTCTGCTACCTTACGCCGATACCTGATTTGTCCCTAAGGCAGAGGCCATCAATTTTGAAATATGGGTGAAATAAAGGGAAGACGAATAGAAACAAACCATTGTTTGCTTGTAACAATAAACTGGATTGTAATGACACCATCTTATGAAACATTAGACTGTCTAGCAATTTTATAATTCCAGCATTTTATTTTTTTTAGTGTTTGTTTTTCAAGTCAATAACCTACTGTTGACAAGCTCCGCATAGTGAAACTTTAAACTGCACTCCATAACATTCTTTACTTACTTTAAATAGGTCAAACTTCTAAGCTCAGCTTGGAAATTCTACTATACAGGTGAGAGACTGAAAACATCACTGTAAAGGAGAACATCCATTTCAACAATGCTGATCTCTTAGAAAATGGAACTACAACTGTGAATGCCTTTGCTAATATTAATGAACTTCATAGTACAAGGCGTTATGTAAAAATAAATATTTAACTAGTGCCTAAAACTATAAAGCACCAACCTGCAGAAATATAAAGATATTCTAACCATGCAAAGGGCATTCCAGCTTAGACTGCAGCGGTCTGCAGCGGGTCTAGAGAATTGCTTAGAATGGCAGAAATTAGTGTGCTTCCCACTTTTCTCCGTCGCGTCTTAATCATTGCAGTGCTACCGACGTTTGTCTCCTGCATAACTCAGCAACACGACTCTCAATCTTCCCAGTTGTATGCCTAATTTCACAGTGTGGATGAACCTCTCATAGTGGGAAGCTTGAAGTGACGGAAAAAGCTGGACAATGGTTTATATATACACAAGTAACAATCATCTACTCTTACAGCTGGTTAAAAACCCCAGATCTGTTATTTTAAATGAAGATCAAAGCACTGGCAATCTAATTAAAATACTCAAAATGATTAAAAGAAAACGTATCATTTTAATACACTCTGCAAACTCTGAGTATGCTCTTGCAGAAACAAGTACACAGATAACATCCGTGAATGTAACTGCAAGGACTCCACCTTTAACCTTTCTCCATAAATAACAAGATAAGAAGTTGGTTGTGAACCAATTTTGTACAAGAGTTTAAAAATAATAATAATAATAAAGAATTGAAAACAGACTGAGAAAGCTACCTGCTAGTGGCAAAGAACACGAACCAGCTAAGCCAATACAGAACGCTAACCAGCTAAGCTTGAACGCTGAGAACACTGCGCATTCTCAAGAAACTGATTGGTGAATCTAAAATCTGAAAGTGGCACTGAGTCTGCTAGACCAGTTTGTAAAATGATTCCCATACCTTCGCAAATTGAAGAGTTCTTTCATGCTTAAAAGAGCTGATTTTAAATCACTTTGAATGTACTATGTATATACAATGTACAAAATACATATAATACAAATTTCCCTCCTCAAAACAATAACAAAAAATATGTGAGATCTTATATTTGACCTTGTAGCAGTAACTTCATCACAAGTGTTAACAACCACTAAAATCACATAGCAATATGTAATCGAGTTATTCTTACCACCCGTGTTGATCGTGGAACTCAGCGACGCAGCTCCAGTGGTAAGGCCACTCTTGGACACTGCAGAAGCTACAGAAGGTGTAGAAGACACTGGAGATGAAGCAGCTGCACTTGAGGAGACTGATGATGACGTTAACCGCTCTCCAGACTCCATATCTAAAAAAAGAGAAAAAGGGCTAAATTCTACAGCAGGAAATCACAAGCAGACAAGTACCTCTGTTGACTGTGTCTCAGGAGCTGTGCTCAGACAGTTTCCTGCGAGACCTTCAGGTGAAATCTACGTGATACTGTGGTATCACAGTCATCACAGGAACCCAGCCTAACTGCAGCAGTAAGGAAATTACGCACTGCTGTTGAGAGCAGCAACACATTTGAATCTGAATGCTGCATAGTAAAGTCTGAAACATTAATTGCTGTCTCCAATGCCCATGAGAAGCCTTGCCAGAGCCTTGGGAGCATGAGCAAGTCCTAATTGCCCTGGCCAGCCACTCCACAGTTTGTCCAGAAATTCCATGTAGACTTAGACCTGCACCGTCAGCCCCCACCTGAGCTGGCCTGCTGGGCACCCTCTGCCATCCAGCACTGCTGTGCCCGTGCCTCCTGGCTAGATCCCTCTTCTCATGCTGTAGCTTCCCTTCAGGCTCGAAACAACCCACATCTTCTGCTCCTCTGATCAGACTACCAGAAGAAACCGAGGCCTGAACAATTCCTTTATTCTGTCTGGACCCTGTGACCAGCACCCTATTGCAGCGTGTTCACATCCTGTGAACTCCCTGCTCCCTGCTGTGAAAACATCATTAAGTTCAACAAAGCCACATGCAAGGTCCTCCACGTCAGTGCAATCTCAAACACACAGACAGGCTGACAAAGACTGGACTGAAGGCAGCCCCGTGAGCCCTCCCTCAACCTCCTAGCCATGCTCTTTTTAATGCACCCTAGGATCCCAGTGGCCTCACTGGCCACCACAACACACTGATGGCTCACGGCCAACCTGTCGTCTACCAGAACCCCCGAGTCCTTCTCCACAGAGCTCCTCTCCAGTAGGTCATCCCTGATCCTGTACTGTTGCATGCAGTTATTCTCCCCAGGTGCAAGACTCCATACTTGCTCTTGCTAAACCTGGTCAGGTTCCTCCCTGCCCAACTCTCCAGCCTGTTTGGATTCTATTGAATGGCAAGATAGTCTTACGGTGCGTCCTCCACTCCTCCCAGCTTTGTATCATCAGCAAACTTGCTGAGGGTGGACTCTATCCCTTCATCCATGTCACTGATAAAGATGCTGAACGAGACCAGACCCAGCACTGACTCCCCCTGGGGAACACTGCTTGTTACACGTGATATTTTTTGTTTCATAAATTTGACTCTCTTCTAATGATTATAGAAATCCTAGATCACCTGCAATAAAATAAATAAAAATCCACACACATTCAGTTGGTTTGTATTCAAGTGAGCTCTCTAAGCAGCTGCACATTAGAACTAAATCAGCAGCATAAGACAGAAAAGCAACCTATGCAGTCTGAAGGTTAAAATACATTCAGCGGTTTATGTACAACAAGCTAAACCTGAACTTCCTTTAGTATTGTGTAATGGCATTTTTTATTAAAGAATTAATAAATAAGGTACAGTACCTGAGGATTTTTAGTAACACGTGACAAAATATATAATTTTCCAATCTATTTCAGTATTCTTCATGATATTTTTTTTAAATTGCAGGTCTTGAATAAAACATTACCCAAATAGGTATTCAGTGTTTGAAGCAAAATATCCATTAAATCTTACTTCGGATTAAGGAAAATTCCCAAAACATAACACACTCTTTCTGTCAATAAAGTTCTTTTAAGTGAAACCCAGCATCTACTTTTCCTTTTTCCCCTTTATCTTTTTCTTTAAAGCTGATGATTTTTATTCATCATCCCGTAGTAACAGCAACAATGGAAAACAAAACTGCACATAGCTTTTGTTAGAGTAAATTACATAATCATCAAACGAATTCAGAGATTAGAAAATCTCCAGAATTATTCAGAAGCTCATTGACAATTGCTTGGGAGTTTATTGTGGTACTTCATACATTAACAGTCACTCCATTGCAAAAATCTTGTCGTTTAATCTGGTTATATTCTTCTTACCATACTTACACATGAACTCACTCTACCCACAGCGCAACGTTTCTGCCTTTTATTACCCAAAAATTTAGTTACATTTAGCTCTGTTGCACAACGCTCTGTCTCTGGGCCACGGTACCGTACTCCTCCACTTCCGGTTCAAAAGACATACTACTAAGTCAGCTCAAACTCAGACTCAGCTGCAATTACAAGAGAGACAATAAAGCTTAAGGAAAAATTGCAAAGGAAATGCCCTGATGAATTTCCCATGTCAAACGCTAACACAGGTTCATCTTTGCACTGTTAAAATTCAAGACAGTTAAAACTCCTGCTTGTGTAAAACCAACCAGTGTTTTCTCTAAGCGAACCTTGCTCACTACCTCTGAGGAATGACAGAACACATCAATGAGCATTAATGTGGTCAAACCCAATGCATCTGTTCTAACATACTTACAGAAAAACTTCCCAGACAACTCGCTACGATCAACATATTTTGTTCACCTGGTATTACTGTGCTTCTGGGCGGAGGAACGCCAATCCAAACGCATAAGATAAAGGAAAGAGGTCCCAACAACTCACTACTTTTGAGAATAAATAATGTTTTGAACTGCAAACCCAGATATCTAACTTGAGTACGTGAACATCACAGAAGCCTAAATAACCTACTCATACATCATGGACTGTTCATTACACAACTTTTAGAGAATGAGGACACCTAGGATGGGATAACTTTGCACTGCAGTCCTAAACCTACACACACTACAAAACACATAATGTACTCACAGAAACAGGAAAGACAAGAATGTTAATTCAAGTCCTTCCTCATAAATGAAGCAGCCAGGATAAGACAGAGAAGTGGTATCCACATTTTCATGTTGACCCACACACACATAGTTCTTCAGGAACCTAGAACCAGTTTTAGAAGGAAGTACTCTGTGCTACACCGTTTAAACTCACTTCACCATTGGACTCCAACTTCATTTCCAAAATGTCTTTGTTGTTGATGTTATTTGTTCATTGTTTCTTCCAGATTTAAGACATTAAGATCTCAAAATAAATGTGAACATTTAAGCAAAAATAAGTCCACTCAAGTTTACTTGAAGAAACTAACCAGAAGAAATAATAATGGGCTCTTAATAAATAAAACCAAGCCTGAAGAGAAGCCTCAGAAGCTATTACCTTGTCAGCAGACCATCCTCATCACCCACTCACAGTACTATTCTTACAAATCACGCAGATGCCAATCTGGTGTTTCAATGTTATTTACACACTTAAAGGATGTGATTAGAAACAGAAAACCTGACGGACTGCGTTTCTGTCTCTACACACAGTATAGAAAGAAGACAGTAAAACATCCCTACTGGCCTCTACAAAAATCAAAATCACCTCTGAGAATATGAACTCAGATTTCAGGGGTCGAAGAAAGGCACATACTAAACATTCACTTTTCCTCCATTCAAAGCGTTCTAGTTAAAATGCAGGACATCATTTTAGCTGTATGAGGCATAGTTTTCTTAGCAAAGCTTGGCAAGTACCTGAATGTGAACTGATATGAAGTACTCTCATTAACTATTCCTTTAAAATGAAAAGGCACTCTAAGAGCAATCTGGGACATCGTAGTCACATGTGACTAACAAACAAGCCTGCACTTCTTTTGAAGCAGGAAGAAGGAAGCCAAAGGCAACTCTAATTGCTGCCCACAGCATTCACCTCAAGGAGATGGCACAAGAGGTGCACAGGGATGATGGCTGCTGTACACACACAGCAGAAGCAGCTGTATCCTGGGACCCAAGGTGCCCCCAGTGCTTCACTGAGCCAACCTGCATGGAGAAGCAAATCATCAAGAACAGCTCCAGAAGTCATCAGGAATGTCCCTCCAGTTCCACAGCAAGTCAATTTTGTTAAGGAAGCAGACACGAAGCTCGGAGCCAATAATTCCAGTTGTGAGACACCAAGCTCTGAGTTCACAAGCCTCTACAGTGACCAAGAATGGCAAGATTAGTAAGAACAAGCAAGACGTTTTCACGTCAGAATTCTAAGACACTGGGAAAAACTGTCAAGGGTGAAGGAAACCAGCTGGGCAGTGAGGGAGCAGCACATACAGCATGCTCTGATGGACAAGAAATCCTTCATATCAAACACACAGTATCATTTTAATACAAACATAGATTGGAACTGCAGAATTTGACTTAGTACCTTTCCAAACATTGTTTAAAAAAGAACGTGCATTTGCGGTTTTGGTACAGAACTACGAGAATGTTTCTCATGGTACATAACAATTCTGCTACAAATTCGATGCTATTAACATGTTAACATTTTAAACCAGCTATAAAATGATTTTGGACTCATTTAACTGAGTAAGATCAGAAGTGAACAGCAAGTCACTTCACAACATGAAGTCTCTCATATTAATACTCTAGAGCAAAATAAAACTGGACCTGTACACACAGCTCTCCACTCACACAGTACTCACCACAGAGAAACGTACTGAAGAAAAACAGTCCTTATTTCTAGTAAACAGAGAAACAACATCTTATACATTTAAGAAAAGGTGAAAAAAGATGGTTTTATTTGTAACTAGGTTTACGTTAGACACAGAAAGGTACTCGCTATGGTAAAATAAATTACAAACATATATGATACCGTGCACTTTTGTCACCGAGTTTGTCCAGTGAGCAATCAATATAATTTTTCATGAAATTAATGCTTGTTGCTTGTTCAATATCTAAATACATTTTCATGCTTTATTAAAAAAAACTCATGCAAATCAGGTTTATTTTCTCATAGCTGCTCCCAAATAGGCATTACAAGAAAGCAGCAGAGGTCTGTCTTGGGGGGGGGGGGAGAAAAGGCAACAAAATTTTGATACTTAAAACTCCATATATTTCTCTCTCAATCTATAAACACTTCAAACTATTAACTTGGTCTGGGAGCACACAAAAGCACTGAATTCCTGGCATTACAGGAGAATAGACACAGAACATTAACGGCTTACTGTGGAGAGCAGTTTAGTCAGGAAGTAGCCATTATCCTGTCGCTACAGAGCAGTGACAAGGCTCCAAAACAAGCCGTAGTATTTTTTCCTCTCAGTCGAGAAGGAAGAAAGCACATGAGCTATTGTGCTCCAGCTTTGCTGAGCCCATAGGTCGGCAGATGTCTGTTGTCAAAAGCTGCTCTGAAAACAAAATTCAAGCAAGCATTTCCACAGCTGTGTTTGAGGACGCATCTAAAACCTACCACAACCTCCCTCTGTGCTACACACAAAACATGGCTGTCTTACTCAGAGATTAGCAATTATTGTAATGAGATACTGTCAGAGAGGGTCAAACAGTACTTCCTGCAGTTTACACATCTAGATTTCCTGGTAAACAAACTGAAAGGCAGGTGGAGCGCTCCGACCAGCAATGGCGCGCAGGCTCGCACCGCCGTCAGCCGCCGGGCTGCGCTACGCGGCGTTAACCACAGGTGTCCCATAGTACTTCGATTACGTGCGTCGACGCGGCACCCAAATGTAAAACCAGCTCTGACCCATGACAGAAGTGCTTTCCACAATGTTAGATCACTATTCGCTCTGTACCTTGCTGGCTTCTTTCCTAAGCCGAACCAAAGAAAATAAAGCTTTTTCTTTTAAATTAAACGTATGCGCACGTAGGGAACAAAAGCTGCTGAATCACACCTGGAACAACTGAAACAAGGAAACCAATCCTATTCGCTCCATTCAGCACTGAATCACTGATCTCAAAACACATATACTAATAACACGCATGAATTATCAAAATCAACTAGCTGAATATAATTTTAGAAGAAGAATAACTTAATGACAACTTTTAGCTGCCCAACACTGTTTTTCCTCTGCTAAAAAAATCAATCACACTTCCCTGTACCGAGAACCTTCCAAAACATTAAGTTCAACAACTCTTTTCGAACAAATGAAAACCGCTACTATGAAAACTCAAAGCAAAACCAGTCCTCTCCAAAAAACAATGTAGAAATTGCACACAGAAATCCATTCTGAGACTCGTGAAAGAAAAGCCACACCGCACCTGGGCAGCTTCAGCCAGCCAACAGGAGATGGAGCTCATTTATGCAGCAAACAACGAATTTATTGTGCAGCAGGTGGATGCGAGTGAAACTGCCAAAGTGACCCAAAGTAAGAGCACAAGGATAGCAGGAAACAAAATAGAAGATCATTTACATACTAGAGGAAATACACAAAACTAAAAAGTAATTATCCAACTCAGCATTAAGTAACAGCTAGGGCGTACAGCAGTGTGACATGTCTGAGGAAACTAAACCAGAAACACAAGAACCAAGAAGTCTCTAATCACGATGTTATAAATGCATCACAGTCATTTTTCACAAGCTAACAAAGGAACAATATGAGAAAAAAAAAAAAAAAAAAAAAATCCACAGAAAACATTATTGGAAAGACAACAAATTGCCAGCTCTGCTGCTGAAGAGTAACTTGTGCCAGTGAAGGAGCTACTTTGCCATCACCACCTCCCAAACAGGCTGATCTATTACCAACAGTGATCTCTGCAAACAAGGCAATACCCAAAGCAGGACATTAGTGAATCCTTCTTGTCACAGATCTAATTAGTACAGCCACAATTTCCTAATACAACACAAGAACATAATTCATTCCCAAAACTAAATCAAAATATCAGCGTTTTGCTTTGTCTGCTTTGCTACTGTCATGCACTTGAAAAAGAAAAAAAAAAAAAAAAGCAGTCTTGTTGAACTATATATGCAGTGCTTCTGAAGGAAGCATAGAAATTCAAACTCACACATCGACTTACAGCCTCAATCAGGGAATTATCCCTTCCAGAACTCTGCAAATTAGAAAACAGCCACTATAAATTTGAGCCTTGCATGTACAGTTGTTCTGCATGCTCAAATACTGCCTCATAGAAGATAGTTTTTTCTAAAATTATTTTAATCCACATTAACTCATAACAAAGAAAACAACAACAACAAAAAAAAACCCACCACACATTTACTGTGGAACAGCTGTATTACTTTGAGACAGCAATGCAGAAGAGAGAGACAAAACGCATCACTGGAAACAGCCAAACAAAGTCTGGATTTACTTTCTGAATTCCAGCTCTAATACAGAAACTACATGTACAGAACAACCACCACTACCTCTATTAGTCAGCAAGAATGACGAATAAGCTATCATTGCTCTCCGGAATTTTACAGGTCTCTAAAATACTGGTCCTCACTTCAGCTCCGTGACAGCCCCATGTTTACAGAAGAGTCCTAATAGGATGCTGAAACATATGATAAAAGAAATCCAACTACATCTTAAGTATGCATTAGCACCCGACAACACAAAGCTGCACGTCACCAATCTGTGATGTCCAACAGAACAGACACTGTCTTTCAAGAAGGTTTAAAATATATTTTTTACATATAGCACATTGTAGCTACAGAGACACGTATCGATTTAAAAAAAACCCAACAAACTAAGTACAATAAGAGCAAGTAAAGTTCCTCTTTTACTGGTACCCCTAACAGTGCCTAAGGAGATTCATTCTATGGACATTAAGGGAATTCTACTTCTTTCGTTTAAGAAACATCAAGAGCTTCTTGCAGAGGCATGTATTCTTTCACGAAAACTATGACTCCTGTCAAAGGGATTTTAAAAAGCTAATGGTACCTCCACAGACTACAAGAATCATCTCAAAACTCTTATCTGAAAGTAATGATCTAACCAAGACGACATTTGATGCCATCTATAACTCTAGAACTGCGTCATTATAGCAGGTTCTACTTTAAAACAGATTATGATATAAACTGTCATCGTTCACCCTGTGATAAAGCAAAAAGAGTTAAGCCATGAACCTTGCTTATAAACTGCCTGAGAGAACAGAATTTCTATGAAACCTTCAGTGAATGCCAATAAAGCCAGAGAACTGTCTTTTGCATCACACCCCAGACATCAAAATTACTGTAAGAACTACATATTACGTCACAACACATCCTAAAAATAGTAAATATTTATGAATATAAAAAGGAGACCTAAATTCCAGTATCACCTATAAACACAGTCTGCAGTAATGACTTTGGAGAGCTGGAACTTCCTGCACTCATCTCTGTAGAGCACTTAACAAACTAATTTCTAAAAGGTTCACATACCATATTGTTCTGTCTTTTCCTTCTGATAATTTTAGGTGGAATCCTTTGACACTAGCTGCATAGGTGACTAAAACAAATAACAGGACAATAAGGATAGTTGATTACTTTCAGAAATAGTTTTCTGGAGTGTGATGCCACAGGCTTTAAATCATCATCTTCCTCAAGAAAACAAGTTAATAAAAATCATCCCCAAGCAAGCTACAAAAGGTAGGAAGATACCTTTCCTTGCCCCACCTGTCCTGTGCTGAAAGCCTCAAAACCTCTTACTGTGAAGAGCCCCTCACACGATCACACATGAAAAGTAGCCTGAGTTGTGTCCCTAAGAGATTCTGGCTGCATTCAAAAGCCCCTGTACCATTTTATCCCATACATGTTACTGCACAAAGATCGTTCCTGGGTCCCATTAATGCACAGCGTAACATCAGATGAAACTGCGCTTCGCATCTGAAAAACCATCAAGAAGCAGCAAGAGTCAGATAATCTCATTTCAATTAGTATCTCACTCACCACCAAGAAAACCAAACAAACCAATCTTTCCAAGCCAACAGCTGATGCTAAGTGATCTGCATTCTTACTCTGGACATAGTCCTACCAAAGGAAAAGGCCAGGAACAGGCTACCTTTCCTAAGGGGAAGGGCTGGTAAGAAACCTGCTCTTTGTTCTACCTCCTCTATATTCAGGTTGCATACATTGCTCTATTGCTTGTGATTTAGCTTCATTTTATTTCATTCCATTCTGATTATTTACCAAACACACAGACACTTCATCTAGCATTTTCAGTGCTAAAACAGTATCTTGGAATTGGAATAACCACAGTAACTACTATAGAGCAACCATTCAGAAACAGACAGCCACATGATACCATTATCAATCATATCTCTAAAAAAATTCTAATAAAAACAGATTTGCTTCAATGCATGTAAAAGGCACTCTAACGAAAAGCCAAGAAACTGCCATCTATTCTTCCTGTTACTACAGAGTCCAAAAACCTCCTTCATGCTGGCTCATTACCCAGAACTAGACGTAAAATATTCAAAATTCACTGGCATTTCATACGTTCTCTACTAGATTCTGACCCCACAAAGTTGATATATAGAATACATTCTGGAAGGGCATAGAAGATATATCCAAATTAATTACCTCAGTACATTTTAATTGTCCTGCACCAATGCCTTCTTCTCAAGTGTTCCCTTAGTTTGTATATTGCATTTATTAAAGTACCGAGCATTTCACTAGCTAAAGAAAGTGAAGTCCATCTTAAGAATCCCGTTGTCCTACACACCAAAACATCACTCCATAACAACGTTGATTCATCTTACTGTATGCACAGTTTTCCAATTTAGTATTTTAATGGAATATACTGAAGAATGTTAAGACTCAAGCTCAAAGAGATTTGACTGAGATAATGCTTATTTCAGAGCTGAATATAATGGCTGATACTAGTGTCAGCTCTTTAAAAAAGCATCACGGAGACTAATATTCTTACCTTAAGCTTTTATCTTTGATATGGTAAACTCATTGTTAACCTTACTTAGTCAAACTGAAGGTTTTCAGGAAGAGACTGCATAGGTTGCAAACGTGGCAAAAAAACGCACAGAGAAAAGGGGGAGAATAAATTGCAGTTTTCCATTAAAATTTCCCATTAGAAGTTTGTTGAAAAAATGCAATTTAAAATAACTGATTTGAAAATATGAAGGCTTTTTAAAAAAAATTTTTTAAAGGTAAAAGTAACTAAAAATACATATTCTTTAATTTTCCTATCACCATGATATCACACACACACACACAGAGCCTCTGAGAATACAATATTCATTTTGCTGCAGAAGAACAGACATTGCATAACAATGAGATTTGCTAATGAAATCAGCCATCAACCTGGAATACATATGTATTAAACCAAGACCTCAGTGTCATTTTCTTTTTGCATCATTTGTTCTCTCTCTCATTTTTCCTCGACCTTTCACTACTTTGTCTTCCTTGTTTCACTGCTTCCTGTACAGCAACACAATAAAGTATTTTGTTAATACTATGTGTAGCACTTTTCATTTAACAATTTATTTATTTATTTATTTTGCTCAGCACAGATGCTAATTGCATGGATTCTAACATCACTGTTAATGCACTCTTGAAAGAAAAATCAATGGATGCTGAAGAGACAAAGGAGTTTTACTTCTAGCTAAAACTGCAGGAATATCTGATACAAAGTGGGTGTTCCCTTGGAGCAGCTAGAGCTGTATACCAAGTAATGCATGGAGGAACACAAGTTTTTAAAAATTTCTTTTGTATTAATGTAATGATTAAACATGAACAGAAGTTGGAATTCTGACACGAACAGAGATTTAACTGCTCTGCATGAACAGCTGCAGAATGCAAAATTATCATGCAAACAAGTAAAACAATCCAACAAGTTCAGCAACAGTGCATATAAGCACAGACTGTACATACCAGTTAAGCAAAACAAGTTAGTGAAAAGAGATGAATGCTGAATGCAATTATTTATTCAGAGCTGACCACAGAAAGATTAAAACACAACAAAAGACATTTTTCTCTGTTGGTACTATCATGGTATTTTGGTTCCGTGGATAAAAGCTGCTTTATACTTCATAGATACAAAGCAACCTATTCACACCACCAGATCCAAGACTATCAGAACTGTTTTGAATTTACTCAAATACTATGTAAATTAGTATATATTCCACCGATCTATTTCACTGTTCTCATTTTCCAGTGTTTTAACTGAAACAGTACAAACAATATATTGACACCATCATGCTACTACCAAGTTAGCATTTTTCTCAATAAGTCATATCTATAACTAAAGTCATATCCAAAGTCATATCCATAACTAAAAAAAAAACACCACAAAACCTCGCTGTCCAGTTTGGTTGGTTGAAAAAAGGGAAAAACAACAAACACTCCAAAACTCCAATTCCATAAAGACAAACAGCCAGTTTGTCACTGTTAGCATACCAAAAGCTGCACAGATAGCATCAAGAGCTCCCCTGGAATAGTCCTTGTAGGCTTACAAACGCAAAAAAGTACAAGAAACCAAGAAAAATTGAGGAGAAATAATGAAATGATAAAACATCTGAAAACAGGCAAACAGGCAGAAGTGCCTCTGAAACCAGCCATATCAGCTCATCGCCTCACAGCCCAGGAAGAACATCACTGGGTTAGCTGACATAACAAACAAAGTAAGTAACAGAAAGTGTAAGACTTCCACTAGCAGTCACCTATGTGATAAGACCTGAAGGCACATAACATCGCTGTACTTCTCCCTGATTTCTGTCATTTTTAAAGACAGACTACTATATGATAAGGAATGTCCAGGTGCATGTCATAAGAAGCTTTATTACCCTTAACTGTGCATTATCATGTTCTAATTAAAAGACGTATGAAGACTATTTTGGATCACACATTATCAAAAGTACTTCAGTTTTGATTACAAAGCATTTGCCTTTCTGCATAAAAGCCACGTATGCTGTATCTCAAATAGACAAAGGCACAGTTAATTATAGTGGGTTTATCCTCAAGAGCAAATACTGTATAACTTCCAGGCACTGAAAGAGAGAGATTCCAACGCAATAACCTTGATCCTTCAAAGTACCGGGTCACTTTCATCTGTGATTAACAGTAACTGCTTTCTATAATTTTAGTCAAGTAGGCTAAAGAGTGCTGCTGGCAGGTGATAGCTGTGTAATGCTTGCACTTTGAGTGCTGACTTATTACCCTTTAGCATAGGTCAACTGACCACTTGAGCATTCTTTCTGCAAGACGTTGTAGGTTCTTGAGGCTATGTTCTACTTCAAGTGAGATCAATACATCTATTAGGAATCTGTCCAGCATGTATAGACCATAAGAAGATCACATCTTCTAACATTTCTCTATATTTATTCAAATGAGTAACTGAGAAAAGAAAGATATTCTTGGATATCCACATCTACTGTGCACATGAAACGTGATTCTAGGATGTAACTGTTTACACTCGGCAATCAGGCATATGTCATACGACATCCACCTTCATCTCCATAACTTACCACAAATGTAATTAATAGGAATGACAGTATAGAAACCAGTTACTCTACAGATAAAAGTGAATCATTATTCTCTAAGAACATACTTAACCTCATACATATAAGTGAAGATTAGAATGCAAACAAAACCACAGCAAAAGCATGCAGAATCAGATGCTGTGCAGCGTTAAGAGACAAATGAATATTTATCAAAGAAAAATATGAATTCACAAGAGGCTGAATTATAAACCATATTTATCTTCTCCAAACTAACCAGAAATAGATTCTTCAATATATAGAGCAAAAATCTGTATTTTACTGAGATAAATGACACAGATGTAGACAAAATACAAACAATCTAAAGTCTACTGCTTTTCTTTCTGTGGTTTAAAATCATATTCAAGAGAATTAACAATGCTATTTTAATATTATTTGCTGTACTAGCAGTTGTATGCACACATGTATGTCTTTGTTTTTTACACGCTAAGAGAAAAGCTATTTTTAGGGCTTCATGCACACAACCTGCAAAGCTTATTTAAAATCTGGTAATAAAACAAGCTGACCGTTTTTTTCCTAATGGAATACCACAGATTGTACTGAATTACGGTGACTACTATTTATCGACTCATAGAGAATAAAATTAGAGGACAATTTATTAAAACAAAGGAGGAAATCCTGAATGCTACAAAGTAACTGTCTGTGTGCTGAGCCACCCAACAAAAACATCTATGATCTTCCAGAGCTGCCATTTTTCTTCCTTGACAAAGACTCCATCTGCCACAGAGCCATTTACAGCCTCGGAGTCAGAATACCAACCATTCTGCAAGTCTGCTTTCACCTTGACATCCCCCCGTAATACATCTGAAACAGATCACATATAAGCCTTCTACAAGCTCTAAGCCCATGCTTTAGTCAACCGGCGTGCATTTAAGCCATGCTCCAACGCACCATTTTTACTTGCTCTGAATTGTGCAAGGATATAAAAACTCCAAATTATACACCCTTACTGTTGTTATGCTTGTTTTAAATTAATTACTTGTGAAGAAACTAAAAAGAAAATCCTTCAAATTCAAACAGAACATGTAAATCAGTTAAAAAGCATCTGATTTCAAAATGTGTTTACACAACGTACATGCACACAACCTCAAATTAGATTTTCCCAAATAAACAAAACCCATCTAATAAGATCCTTATTATGAGACCATCGTGCAGAATAAACTATCGCAGTTTAACTGAAATCAACAGAACTACATTTGTCTACATCAGCTCTACATCTCCTAACCTATATACGAACTGGTTTCAATCAAAAAAATTCCCAGGTTAGAGTTGGAACAAAGAAGGAAAGAGCCCGTGCCTCACTGAACAAAAAGCCAGAGATAAAAATGACTTTTCATTTATTATTTACACACACACTCCAAAACATAAGAACAGAACATAAGAACAGAATCATAGAATTGCTCAGGTTGGAAAAGACCTTAAAGATCACCAAGTCCAACCACACCCTAACCAAACTACCCTGACTCCAACAACCCTCCGCTAAATCATGCTAAATCCGCTGAACATACATCCTGTCAGCTGGCCTGTCAGAAAGCTAACTCAGCAGAAGTACTCATTTGCTGGCATCTTTTGAGCCTTGAAATTCAGGTAGATGTTGGTTCTCCAAGTCATTGTTAAAGCTCCAAATTCACAGCCTGATTTTGCAGTGAAAATGTTCCATACACACACACACGTGTGTCATGTGCACTACTGCAGTGTGAATCTTCAATACAGCAAATACATGGTAGCAGAACATGTAAGCGCTAGACAAAGCTTGCAAGCAATGTCATGACACCTTACATCATAATCCCTGTAAAGTACATATTGCACAGGCTTAACTTAACTCACATCCTTTCTTCCCACTGTCTATTGTCTTTACCTCTACCTGTCACATAATAGCATCAGCCACTCAAATTGCATGTTTTATTTCTCTGCCAATCTATCTGCACTCTGCCCCCCATTCACCTTTGTTCACACTGCTTTTAATACTCAAAGCATAAACTCAACTGAGGCCACAAATGTTTTCTAAACTCATACAAAAAAAGATGTCTTCTAATCACCCAAAATACTACCCCTAGATTTTCCCTGGCTAAATCACAGAAGAACTGGGATAGACTGCAGGACAGAGCTGAAGCAATTCTGGCATTACCTTTTGTTCTTGTTTAAGAAGTGCTAGGAATAGGTACTCATGGACACACAACCAGAATGTTTATTTTATGACTTACAGGTATTTACCTGACACTCTCATATCATATCTCTCACTCAAAAAAACCCTCGTTCCACTCTCCAGCTGCTACTGATATACATTTCAGGTGTTTCTTATCTCATCTGCAATTCAACTTCCCCCACCCTCCTCATTACTGCTAGTTAATTGCTCTGTTTTTCTAGTGATAAAACGGGTTGGAAAACTGAACAGTACAAGGATGCTGTAGTAAGTAAGAGGCTTGACTCAAGACAGATACAGACCTACGCTTCATTCTTCCCCAGTTGTTGGAGCTAAGAGTCAAACATGAATAAAAGTACCATGCTGCATCCGAATTTAAGATAGAGGCTCCAAATCAAGGAATGCTGGCCCAAGAGAAAAACAGAAGAACACACCTTTAAGAGGAGGTAGTACAAAGAAGCCAATGCAGCAGAGCTAAGGAAACAGTCAGAATAATGTATTTAGACATTGCCAAAACTGATGGACAGCCCCACATGAGGAAAGATCTTACTAAAGATATGAATGAGCAGTGGAAAAACAGGAGTCACTCACTGCTAGAAATCCAAACCTTTCTTTCTTACAACTGCAGTTGTCTTCTATTATATCTTCCTTGCCAGGAAGCACTGACTTAATGCCTTGATGTTACTGCCTCTTTACTACTTTCTTTCTCTGTTAAAAATCCTAGGGATACAAAAGTTTAAAAAAAAAAAAAAAAAAAAAAAAAAAAGAAACAAAAAACCAGGAACTTTTTATAGTTTAAGAGATGGAAAGAGGCATAAAAATTTTGAGAGCTGGAAATAACTTCTAAACAATTTCTAGAGGCAATGTGATCCAACTTCCTCCTTAAAGCATGGTTAACTTTCAAATTAGATCAAATTGCTCAGAGCATTGTCCAATAAAACAATGTATAAATTTTGCAGGCTCTCTGAACCCTCATTTCAGCTTCTGATCATTTTCATTCTGAGCAATTTTTCCTTTGCTATCTAATCACATTTTCATATAGCTTGCCCTTTGCCTTTTCTCCTTTCATCTTCTGCTTCCAAGAGGAACCTGACTTGCCTTTTCTCTAACACCTTTTATGCAGATTCCCTACCCTCTTCAAGGCTGAACAAACTCAGTTCTCAGCCATTTGTAAAATGTTTTGTCCTCTGTCCTTGATGGCCCACTTAACATATGCTACTACCTCTCTTGTATATTGAAGACCAAAATCAGGAACATTCTATATCACAGAATCATTAAGACTGGAAAAGACCTCTGAGATCATCTAGTCCATTCCCACTAACCCTGTCTTTAGTCTCCACATCTCCAGGAACAGTGACTCCACCATCTCCTGGGGCAGCCTGTGCCTGACAAGACAAGAAAAGTTTCCTAACTCCCAACTTCCCATCCCCTGGCACAAGGTGAGGCCACCACCTCTCATCCTATCTCTGTAACCCAGGAGCAGAGGCCAGCTCCCACCTCGCCACAGCCTCCTGTCAGGAGTGTTGGTGGCTATGAGGTCTACCCTGAAATTCTTCTCCAGACTGAACAATTCCCTCAGTCACATCCCATAGGAATGTGCTCCAGATCCCTCACCAGCTTTGTTACCCTTCTCTGAACATGCTTCATTGGCCTCAAATATCCTTCTGGAGGAGGGACCCAGAATTGAACATAGCACTCACCTCACCAGTGCCAGTACAGAAGGACAATCACTTCCCTGCTCCTGCTGGCTGCACTATTTCTGATACAAACCAAGATGCCACTGGCCCTCCTGGCCATCTGCACACACTCCTCGCTCAAATTCAGTCACTGTCTCAGCTAACACCTCCAAGTACTTTTCATCCATGCAGCTTTCCATCCGCTCTACCCCAAGCCTGCAGCACTGCACAGCTTTGTTGCTACCAAAGTGCAGCACCCAGCACTTGGTCTTGTTCAGTCTCATACTGTTGGCCTCAGCCTATCTTTCAGCCTGTCCAGATCCCTCTGAAGGGCCTTCCTATTCTCAGACAGATGAACACTTCACTCCAACTTGGTGCTATCTGCAAACTTGGTGAGGATGAGATGTGG
The DNA here is from genome assembly GCF_023343835.1 of Lagopus muta. Taxonomy (NCBI): domain Eukaryota; kingdom Metazoa; phylum Chordata; class Aves; order Galliformes; family Phasianidae; genus Lagopus; species Lagopus muta. The sequence continues at coordinate 119,233 of NC_064440.1, read as the reverse complement.
ACTCAGATCTCACTGTCTACCAAAACTCCACTGACCTTTCTGCAACGTGGTTTTTTTTAACCAACTGCTCCTGTCTGTCCTGTTATTATTACTCACAAATTGTTTGAAAGAATTAGTTTCTGGAATAACAATTCCACAAGTAATGGAAGATACAAGCCATAATAAAAACTGAGGATAAGGCAAGGAAGGCATTGTATCATCCACGCATGGCTGAAAGGATGTTGATCAGCATGCTGCTCCAAGATAAAAAAGCTCTCCTGTTTTCACATCAGTTTCTCACAAATCACTCATCTAAGCTCCTCCAGTTGTTAAAAGAGCTCCTTTTTTTTTTTCTTCCTTTAAGGATCCCACTCACTTTCTCAGTTTTGACATTCCTGAGATCCTACGTTTTCAAGTTTTCTTTATTAAAACAGGACTTTACTACTTCCCTTAAAAATCAGAAAAAAAAGCAAAATGATTCTTATCTAAGAATTTTTCTGATCTCGAGAATATAATGAAGAATCAAATAATTCACAGTAATATGACGAGCTGTAATAACACACACAAAAACCATACTTGTCCTCCATCCTTGAACCCATAACCCTTGTCCAGACAGGACTTTCACAACCTTGCCTGTGCTGAGTTGGTAAAGCCCTACTGAAAACAGCTTTGTCACGATAACAACAGCAATAGCACTTAGGTTAGCTACCAGGAGAAAAATCACTGAATGCCTTTGCAAAATATAACATTGTACTGACTTGCAACTGGAAATTATCCTAGAAATAGCAGACTTTTTAAACTAAGCATTTAAATTAGATTTAGCTCATTAGAGCTCCAAAGTTTAATTATAATTATTTCCCATCTCCCATAAGCAGAGAAAATTTTGTTTTAAAAGACAAAAAGCACTTTCTGAAAGAAAAACCAGACAAAGTTAAAACTCATCATTTCTACTTGGAAAGATCTCTCAGCTTTTAGTCTTCTAAAGCAACTGTAAACAACAAACATTTTTTGTGCAAACTACTACTTCTGTTACAAGGAAACACAGCAAGTCTTAACAATACAGTGATACTACAAAAGAAGTCAGTTCACAACTGAACTCCCTCAGTTGCCATCTGTATTGTAAAGCTTAATAAACCACTTATTCCTCCTAACAGATGTTAATCTTGACAATACTTAATCAGAATCTGCCTTTTAACCCTTTCAGCATAGCCATTATTAATTCTGGTTTTCAGCATTACATTTAAACAGTTGCTAGAATCTTTTACAAAAATTATGTCAGTAGTGTTTTGTGTTCATTTCAAATCATGCTCCAGAAAACTGCAATAAAACCACATATTCTGAACATAAGTGTAACTTGTGAGTTCTTTCTTTGAAATTCTCCTTCATTCTGTAATTTTTCTTCATCAATTTTTTAATCCTTCTTCAGTAAATTGTGGTTTGAGGTCTTTCCTTGGAAGCAAAATCTAAAAACACACACAAGCATACACATGTATATAGAATTACAGTTGTTGAAATTCAAAATTGTATCTGCAGATGATTCAGCAACATAAAATATATTCTTCACTGGCAACAAGCTACTTTTATCTCAATTTTTTAAACTAGAAGCATGTTTATAAAATTAATTATATAAAAAAAGGAAAAAAAGGTGTAATTGTTTTCTACCCTTTACTTAAACCCAGTATAGTTACTTCAGGCATAGAAATAGGCTCTGAATATCGTATTCTTCTTGCTTTCTCAGTCTATGGTAATTGTTATTGTACTAAAAAGAAGATATAATTCAATCTGCAGGTATTAGTTGTATGACGAAAGTGTGGGTTTTTTTCAGACCTTGCCAAATGCATACCCGTCTACACTGCCAAGGAAAAACTTCTGCTTCTCAAATACCATTACTACAAGCACCGAGAACAGCTTGTTTTAAGGGAATAAAAATACTAAGATTTCCTTTTCAAAACCAAAGGCACTTTCAATAATTCTCTGCATCTTTGAATATTTAAAAACGCAAACACACACAAAAAAATTTACAGCTACATATTTAAATCCTTAAGCTCCCTTCTTGGAAGGCATCTGAGAACAATTACAGGGCATGGGGGAACTGATAATACACTCAAGTTGCTATAAAACAAGGAGAATAAATTTGCACACTGAGTTGGCATGAGATTGCACTAAAAGTAAAACCTCATACTTTATTATGACGGCCCACAACATCAGAAGTAGATGCAGGTTGGATAGCAGCAGAGGGTGAACCTTCCCGCCAATTTCCCTTTGACATTTTGTTGCTGTGCCTCAGATGGCAGCAGAAGGGCAGTCCCACAAAAGGTGCCCGACATGGAAGTGAGGACAAAGCAAAGGCGTGCAACTCATCTTCTCCATGCAGAAAAAATGACACCACTGACATTCATCGACACCTGCTGAATGTTTGTGGAGATCAAACAGTGGATGTGAGCACAGGGTGCTCATAGGTGCACCTAGATGGTGGATTTCAGCAGTGGCGACAGTGATATTAAAGACAAGCCATGTTCTGGACAGCCATACACAGCTGCCACACCACAAAGTGAAGAATGTCTCAATCATCTCAATCACCTCAACTAGCAGATTACAATCAGGGAACAGAGTATAGAGTTTGAATATCAGCTTCAGTGCACGGGAAATGATGGTGGCAATGTTGGAACATCAAAAAAAACTGCAACAGGTGGGTCCTGTAAGTGCTCATACAGGAACAGAAAAAACTTCATAAGCAAGTTTTTCAGGACCTATTACATCAATATGAGGCCAAAGGTGATAATATCTGGATTACACCATTACTGGTAACAACATGTGGTGTCACTACTACAAGCTGAAGTCAGAACAGCAGTCCATGAATCAGTGACACATGAATTCCCTATTGAAGAAAAGTTCAAGATGCAGCCTTCAGCAGGTAAAGTGATGTCAGCTGTCTTCTGGGACACAAAAGGGAGGATCTTTCTGGACTTCCTGGAACCAAACAAAACCATCAACTCTGACCGCTGCATCACAACACTGACTAAGCCGAAGGCTCCAACTTTCAGAGTCAGAGCAGAGCAGAAAACAACCTTTCTCCTGCAACGCAGTAACACCAGGCCCCACAATGGGGGGGGAGCAGAACACTGAAGAGTACACAACAAACTGAATTTTGACTTGACTGTCACATCACTCCCACCACATAGTCTGTTTTTGGCACATTCTGCCCCTCAATGAAAAATGGCAGCATTTTCCTAGCAACAATGTCACCACAGCAGCTGTGAAACAGTGGGTCACCTCCACTGGTGCAGATTTTTAAGAGCACGGCAGGCAGACCCTTATTTATTGCTGGTAAAACATATGTCTAATGGTGATGACTACGTTGAGTAAGTCTTTTTCACCTGAGAATTTGTTCTATCAAACAGTGTTATTGTGATCTTTGTAGCCATTGTAGTTCACATCGAAATAAGTAGGAGGTATTATTTTCAGAGCAACATGTACAAACGATCAGCCTTCAAAATTAGCTTATTTAGAGACACACATCTATTATCTCCTTAGAATTCTGGAAGACTACAGGAGAATGGATGAAAAACTACAAATTCCTCCTGTACTTACCCAGTCAAACTGCTGAAGGAAAAAAATGTTACACATGTCAACTTCACTCTTTATGGAGCATTCCTCTCATTCTACTAAGGCACTTTTGTTCAGTATTCATCTATTCATCTCAATTGTTCACCAGCGCAACAAAAACAGTGCAGCCAACTAGCAGCTCTCATTCCACAGCTGTACGTCTAACAGTTCTTCAAAGCAGCCTCTACACTCGTAATAACCTCCAAACTACTAAGGCCAAAAGAGCCCTAACAAAAGCCCTAATAAAGTATTCAGACAGTCAGAAGCAAATTTTCAACTCGAGCAAGGTTTGTCTTTCAATATTCATATATCCACGTTTTCAGTGGGACTCAATCTCCTCTAGAAAAAGGACTCAATTTTTTTCTTTTTTCTTTCTAAGTCATAATTCAAGAAGTTGGGATTTGAAAAACTATATGCTAAGATAAGGGTGATTTTTTTTAAAGCTAGTAAGATCCTACCTTCTCACCAACACCAAACATGTAAAACTAGAAGTTTCTTTAGGAAGGAAGGTAGCAGTCTTGAGATATGAAGCTTCTAATTAAATGCCAGCTTCAGTACACCCCCATAGAGAATCTGCTGTTAGCAAAGATAGCACTGGTTTCAGTTTTTGTGAAGAGAAAGCCTTCTCATTAAAACTAGCATGCCCTACAGTAACAGTCAGTCTACTACTGTATTACAACAAGTTTTATGCCTTTTTTTCCACCTTTAAAATCATTTGTTTCCTCCTGTTTAATAACATTATTCTTTCCATATAAATCTATTGACTCTCTGAAGCCAGCAAATGCTGGTGGTCTTAACACTCTCCCAAATACAAAATGAAAACAAGTCATACGTGGTGACACATGGAACTGCATACTTGAAGAAGTACTTCCAAAGCCTGAGCCTGTGATCTAAAACCTACATTTTAAAAATACTGAATTTATTTTTCCACCTTGTCAGGGCAAATTTACAGACTGTTAAGTTACATCTGGAATGGCTGCATGAATGTCACTACTGAAATGTATGACTCTATTGTACCACACAGTATTTTCAGGGATCCAATAAAGGCTCATGTTAGTTGACATAACTAATCTCTGAATGTGAACTTACAGTATCTTTTCACTAAGATACTCTTGAGAAGAGGAGGTTCAGAGGAGACCTCATTGCACTCTACAACTTCCTGAAGGGAGGCTGTGATGAGGAGGGGTTTGGCCTCTTCTCCCTGGAAATGGCCGTAAGTTGTACCAGAGGAGGTTTAGCTTAGACATAAGGAAGAACTTTTTCTCTCAGAGAGTGGTCAGGCTGCATGGGAATGGCTGCACAGGGAGGTGGTGGAGTCACCGTCCCTGGCAGTGTTCCAGAGGCTACGAAATACAGTTTAGTGCTTGTGGTAGCAGTGGTGATGGGAGGATGGTTGGATTAGATGATTTTGCAGGTCGTTTCCAACTTCATGATTCTATGATTCTACGTTTCTGGGTGTATTGTCATAGAAAGTGTATGAAGAATTGGTGGTTCACTTGATGAGAACCAAAATCATAAACCCAAAAAATCATTTCAAAGCTATTAGATTTCCATCTCTTACTCAGTGTACCTGACAGACAGTAAATACAATGACAGTATAGAGATGTGTCTGAAAGTTACAACTCTGAGCTATGCCTAGCTAGTCAGGCTTTAAGTTTCTTTGTATCTATTTTAGTTTTCACCATTAAGTTTGTCCAAAGTAAATGACTAAGACACCACAACTTTACCGTGTTTCTTTACCATGAAAAAATAAGCAAAATAATATGAATGCAAAATTCTTCATTTCCTAATAGTCCAATAATCTATGAGTAAAAAATGATAACCATTTATATTGCAAAACAATACAATGAATCTTTGAGAATTCAAAATTATTTCTGCAGGATGCAAAAACGGATTTTGGAGTCAAAACTTTTAGCAGAATCTCCCAACTCATTTTAAATGTTCTCTAAACTGAACAGTCAGATGTCAAAACCACTCGAGGCATTCTGAAACACTGTAATACTGTCAAATTTATATTTCAATCCTACATTAAAGTAATCGCTCACTGCTATAGTGCTATAATGGTGCTGATTAAAGACTTACCCAATGGTAAAAACTGAAGTCACAGAATTACATATGTGGACTAAATATCTAAGAGATTTAGTTAAACCAGTACTTTACACCTTGCTGAATCAGGACCTAGATGCAGAACCGAGCACTACACATCTTCCTTTTCCCTATGTGTAGATGATGCTTACCAAAAAATTAGTGGAATGCTTAATGCTGTGGCATACTTACTGCGACAAATGCGTTCAGTTCTGTGACATCGCTGTTCTGTGAGCTGCAAAACAGAAAACAATTCACAATCAGCACAATCATCTCTTCATCAAGTAACTTTTATTATAAAAAAAAAAAAAGACACATTAAACAGAACATTAAGATTTCTCAAAAAAGAAGACTGTAAAACTAATTTCCAGTATACGGAAAACACTGTAACTATCGCACATTCCCAAACATGAAGCCATTAAAGCAAGAATACTTTAAACCAAGTATTATGTAATCATACTTTTCGGGTTGCAATGAGATGTTCAAACGTGTGTACCCATTTTAAACTTACTGAATTGCAAAAAGGATTGTGTGTCTTAGAATGCAAACAGAATTCTGGCCTTACTAAAGTCAATAGGCATTTACAACTTTGTTTATATGGAACCAATATTTTTCGCATTACTGATTTTCTTCAGCACAAGCATTTCAAATTCTGTTCATGATATGAGAAGCACCCTACATATCACTGAAAAATTAAAACTGAAAATAATTTTTGAAGACTTAATTGCTTTCGTCCTGAACGTTCTTTCCTCTACTACGTAAGTTATTTTTTTCTACAAAGTTGTTCTTTTTTTCCCCCCCTCCTATTTCCTGTACAGCACAGAACAGTTGCAACATTTGGAATACAAACATTTTAGGAAAGCATTACCTGCCATAATAGCAAAAATCCAATATTGCTGGGGTTTCCCAGTGTTTACTTTTATTCCCAAGGAATCCAAGTAATAAGAGCGGAGAAATTTTGCACATACTGGCAATACAAACCTAGTAGGTGATTGGCAGTACAAAGCTTGTAGATGCTCTCTTCATGCACACTAATCTTTTAGGGAGCTGAAGATAAGCTAGGTAATAATTTAAATCTAGTAGATAATTATATCACCAGCTTTTTCTTTTTCTTTTTTTTTTTTTTTCCTTTTTATTTTTTTAATTTTCCACTTTTAATTGCAAGCAGTAAGCATGTTGAGCATTGAAACCAACAATGGCTTTTCCATTTGTTATGGCCACTACAGTAGAGCAGCACTCCTTGGCCTCCTGGGAAAAGAGCATTTATTTTTCTCCCTTGTTAAAGGATAGCCAGGAACAAACCATTTATCTAACGGCTGGGGCAACACAATCACACTATGCGGGAAGGGAATCACATTTGTTCTGCCAAAGAGAGATCAAAACATTACTGTTTCCCTTCTCTACTCTACTGCCATGCTTTGACAACACAAAAAAATGTACTGGACCAGAAAAAAAGAAAGAAACTAATGGAAGAGGATCTGACACAGTAACTACGCTGTGTAAGAACCAGGAGAAAAGCATTTGATAGATGAAAAGACTAAGAAAATCTGCATTTTTCTACATTCTGAACCACTCTATTGGGTGACTGAAACCCTGAACTTTCCTTCATGAAGTACAAAAAGTCCCAAAAGATCCTATGACTCTATGTGGTAAGTAAGGTCACTTTGTGACCACCGCATGTACTGCATGAAGCATTGCACACAGCTCCCTTCTGAACAAACAACTGCGCTGTGTAATGTAAAATATACTTCTGTCAAGTACATCTGTATTTTCATACCCTTCTTTCACTAAAGACTGACTACACTCTGACCTTAAATAACGCAATATACTTTTGTCATGGTTTTGTGATTTTTGGTTTTCGGTATTCCACATCATAACATCATGTGGGGCACTGGGAGTTTAACTGTTAATGCTCAAGTCCTGGGTACCTGCCCAGAAGAGAAGAAGAACTGCATTCCCCAGGGGACCTTGCGGTCAGGGAGAGGAGGTTTAACTCCTGGCAAGGTCCCCGATTGCTCTTTCTAGCCTGCTCTTCATCGTGGGCGCTGCTCCCGTCTCCCTGCTGCTCAAATGGACTGCGCATCTCACCTCAGTGCTGTGGTGAGGCCTATCCACCTTTCTGACATTCTCTCTCTCTCTCATTATATTTGATTTATTAGCTTCAATTCTGATTATACTGTATTATAGTGTATTATCTTGCATTCCGATAATATATTTAGTAAATTAGTTTGTTTCTCCTCAGATCATTGTCACTGTTTTTAATCATTTTGGGGTCCCCTGTTTCCCTTTTCCAGAGGTGCGGATCCACGGATCCCTCTGCTCATCACGGAACTGGGCCGAACCAGCCCATAAACCGTTGACAACTTTTCAGTACATCTTCAGTAATTATAGAAGAGAAAAAAATCTGCTGCCTGTTCAAATACAGTTAATAGAATCATTTAGGTTGGAAAACACCTTCAAGACCATCAAGTACAACCTTGAACCTGACCTACAAAGCCCCCCCATTAAGCCATGTCCCCTAATGAAACGTCCACACATTTCCTAAATCCCTCTACATACAAAGGATTCCTCCACCTCCCTGAGCAACCCACTCCAATGCTTGACCAGCACAGCCAGGCAGGGAGGCTGGCTGAGCTCACAAAGCCACAGCGCATGTAAGCCTTCCTGAAGGCCTGGAACAAACCCTGAATGGGATCCAGGGCCCCAGCTCCTCAGGAGGAGACTTGTAGAACGTGATATGAGGTCAGTGCTCCCACAAATGACTCAAAACCACTAAATACTTGCAGGTTGAAGACAGATCAAAAAAAGAGTTTGTCAGGAAGTGGCATGGTAATTTTTTGGTTTGCATTCCAAAATCTAATAAGTCACTTGCATACTATGTGCAAATATATGAGGAAGTGGTAGGGAAAAGGTAGAGCACTAATATCACAAAGAACATTAAGTCAGACAATGCAAGAAACATGCGTGGGGGCAGGAACAGAGACACCACGAAGCCCACAGAGTCTGTACCCTATGACCTCAAACTGGGTTGCCATAAATACAGAGTACACTTTATACAAAGCAGCCTGAAATTATAGCAAGGCATCTGGCTCCTCAAAATCAAGGTCAAAAACAAAACAGATCACACCACTTGAAAGATTCACAGAGTGAAGGCTCCCATAAATTGGCTATATTCACACAACTACCACTGACTGCTTAGATGATTTTTAAAAAAGGTTGAGGTAGATTTAACAGTGAAACTATTTTCTCGCAGCACACAACATAGCACAAGTTAAATACTGAGTTATTTCCCGTTTTTTTTTCCTTCAGTCAGTAGTGCAGCTGCATAACTACTGCCTTTACATCACTGGCAACCCTTAAGGCAGCCAGTTCAAAACTAATCCTCTTCTTCTTGACTCTGCACAAGTGGCATTTATTCCAAGAGCAAGCATTAGCTGTTCAAAGTCACTGTACGCATTTTCAGGAGCCCGATTCTTTACCTTCCAAAAACATTCTTATACCCAGTTATAAACTTTAACTGACCATAATATTTTGAAAATACTTCTTCTCATCTTCTTCTCTTCTCATGTTCTGACGAACAGTCCATTCTGACACTATCAAAATTAGTCTGAGTACACTCGCATGCTCAGTAATGCCAAAACACAGCTCTGCAATGGCCAGCTGTAATGGAGACTGAGACGCACTACAGTAAAGCAACCTGTAGCCTGTTCACACACAGAGACCCATCTTTCATCAGATCAATTCACCCCACGCTCCTCTTGGCAACAGGACAAGCTTCCAGCCCAATGCAAAAGAGAGTTAGGATGCAACCACAGCACCGCGGCCGCCCCTTCCAGAAACATCTCAGAATGAGACCAAGTAAGGAATAGTAGAAAACAATACCAATTATCTGAAAGCAGGGCTGCCTCAAAAACTGTTCAAACTTCTATTTGGAAAAGCAAGAATTTTGGTAATCTCAATGAAAACGGATTAGATAGCCTTCATTGAGTACGAGAGGTAGAAATAACAGCTCTGGGTTTTGACTACCTGGATATATTTAGAGCTGCCTATCAGATGTTTCTAAAGACTTACAGCCAGCACTTTTAGAATGCTGTGCAACTGGATAACCAGCATACATACATCAACTGTAATAACTAAGTGCCACACCAATTACTGCAAATGTGTTTGCAATTGTTACTTACTCTCGAGTCCATCCTCATGTTTGTTTTACCCAAAATTAAATTTGTACCTGATCAAGAAAAATTTGTACAGTTGGGATAAAATTAGAATTCAAAAGAAAAGAAGACTGAGAGGGGACCTGATCCAGGTCTATAGATATCTAAGGTGTGGGGGGCAGAATGGCGAGGCCAGACTCTTTTCAGTGGCGAGCGGAGACAGGACAAGGGGAAACAGCCGGAAACTGCAGCACAGGAAGTTCTGCACCAATGTGCACAAGAACTGCTTCACAGTGAGGTGACGGAGCACTGGAACAGGCTGCCCAGGGAGGTGGTGGAGTCTCCTTCTCTGGAGATGTTCAAGACCTGCCTGGATGCCGACCTGTGCGACCTGCTATAGGGAACCTGCTTTGGCAGGGGGGTTGGACTCAATGATCTCTGGAGGTCCCTTCCAACCCCTACAATTCTGTGATTCTGTGATTCCAGATTTCTGTTTTCTGAGGTTTCAAAGATAAACCGTTTAAAAAACAAACAACATGCATTATAAATTTATCTTTTTGAAACACAAGAAGCATCTAATACCAAAGAATACTGCGATTAAAAGAAAACAGACTTGCTTTCATGCTAGTGTCCAAAGTAAATAGGTGCCTTGGCTACACAAATATTACATGAAGTGGAAGATTGAGCTAAAACACAATAGTGAACATGATATGGTGGAAGCTGAATATTTACAAGATTGGCAAAAAAAATAGAAAAGGTAATGAGCGCCTGCAGGAGGAGACTGTACACTTCTTTCACAGTCCTGTTTCCCATCATCAGCTCAACACAGCTGAAGTACCTCAATGACTGCCATGAGACACTGCAAAGACACAGCTGTGCCTGTGCAGGAAGTAGACAGTTACTGTGGACAGGTAATTTTTTTTAAGAAAATTTCACTATTAACGAGGCAACTTCACTGTCACCTAATCCTTTTTTCTGCATTATTATATCCATGTTTACAAAATTGAAGAAATATATATCTGCATTTAATATTAGCATATAAAGGGAGCTAATTAAGGTTTGAATTAAGTGGGAAGGCTGGGCGAGGTCAATTCCCACCTTTGTTACTTATCATTCTGCATTTTGTTGTTGTTGTTGGTTTCTTTGTTTAATGCAAGACTGGGATAACTAGTTTGCATTCTGGCAATGGGAACTTAATGATATCAAAATTCTGTACCAAGCCATCATGTGGGAAGTTTTCTTTCATGACTGCAGCTTTCTTTCTTCTCCAATGCAAACATGCTACAAAATGTTTGTTCTTCTAAAAACTTACCTGGTGCTCCTCCCAGTTACACAGCAAAATAGATTCATGGAACCCGAGTTTTCAAGTTCTATGCTTTCTGGTTTTCATCAGTAATTCAAGACCTGTCTACTGTGGACTTTTTCTGTGACAGGAAAGCAAACAAAGTTCTGATTTTATAAAAGAATCATGAAGTAGCATAAAGGAATTTTAATCTAGATTTAATACCCCGCTGTTACCATATTAGTAGAGCTAGTATTTCTTGAAAATCTAGTAGACAGAATACTGATAAGACGGAAGCACTTACTCCCTTAAAACTTAGATAAATATTTGAGACAGTTGAAGCAAGCTTCATTGTGCAGGATGAGATACACACTTTTAAGTTTTAGCAGAAAAGTCATTAATACCAATTGAAGTCTGACACATGTCAATCACACACTTGGCAATTTTCTTCTGAATAATCAAAAGGAAGAGAAAGCTCTTCCCCTAGAATATACAACTTGGGGAAAGTAAATTGAGACATCAAATATTTTTAGAAATCATTTCAAAATGGCTTTTATCAACTTGGATGAACTGAACTCTAAAGAGCCAATAATACAAAGTAGGGATTTAGAGCTAACAAATCAGTCCAAAAAATGCATGATTCAACTGAAAAGGCAAGAGCCATGGGAATATATGACAGTTTCAGGAACTGAACATTTTTAAAACCTCCCATTTATGTGCTGCCTGAATCTGCAAACCACAAGAGACTCTTTAGCAGACCTACAAAACAGCAGGACAAGTCCACCACAGAAAACACTTGACTATTCTCAACTGATTAATAGGATATATGAGAAAACCACAATCTGTTAAGAAAGGCAACAGTATAGTAAACCGCAAAGGCCAATTTAGTGCGGATGAAGAAAAAAAACCCAACGATGGGCTTTTAAAAAACATACAAATAAATGACTCCAGCTCTCTGTATACAGTCTTTTTCCAGTTGTCAGACTGTGCCTCCAATACAGATGAAAGACAGGAGTTAGACCACCAGCTGACGGAACGCTGCACACAAGGACTATAAATCTGTCCTAAACTGTAAGACTGAGGCATGCAGTCCATTCTCATTCTTTTATTAAAATATTTTTTCTATGCAGCCAGAGACTTCTCTCTTTTTTCAGTTCTCCCGGGCATAGTGATCCACTTACATAAACATAGATAAAGTTGTCTGATAATGATCAAGAAAACACCTTCTACAGACACTCCTAATTAGACGTGGAATTGTTATCTACCCCTTTACCATCTTGATGAATTTAAATTTGCTTGGTTTACCATTTTCAAATATTTGAAAAATAATATTAATAATTCTAATACTAACACAACCACGCAAACTGATTTCCAAGTGCTGAAGATCTGTATATAAACCATGTGAAGAATGAACTCACTTGCCTCTCAGTGCAAGAGGCCACATAAAGGTTAATTCCTAATCCGATAGACTACTTAGTTTGGTACAGTTACAAATTAAGCTTCTCAATGCCTTTTGGTTTACTCAGGTGAAGCACTGTCTACAAAACGTGCCAGCTCTGTAGCATCACTTTCTTCTCACTCAAATCTAAATCAAGTTTATGAGTGAAAAAGGAATGAACATTATTTTTACTGTTCACATGGCTGACCACCTCACACAGCTTGACTAGACAATGCTCCTAGACTGATCTTCTAAGAATTCTCCTTGAAAGATCAAAAGCTGTACGGCTCATCAGAGCTCTGCCAGCACATTAGGAACTGCTGGGCCATGAACCTTTCCTATTTGTGACCTTTCACTGTTACGATGGATTAAAGCAACGGTGTCAGCAGAAACAAGAAAGCCTACATTATGATTAGGAATTTAAAGTAAGACTCAAGACTTGTGAAAAATAAACTTTCAGCAAAGCTCATCTAAAAATGTTGAAAAGCTTTCACATCACGTAATTAGTTTTCATTGACTGCCACTTTCCACAAACACGACATACTTTTTCTGACTCAGCACTTACACAGATATAAGCCAAACACTTATAAGAAAAGGCGTCAGCCGTTCCATATAACCTACCACGTTTCACTTCCATATATTTGACGCATAAGAATATTGATGTCAAGGCCATTCTCTGGCCATGGAACATGCTGACTGACAACTCTGATGGCCATGCCAGCATAATTGGAAGAGAGAAACAGTAAGGAAAAATACAACAGTTCCTCCTCCTGACATCACAATCGGTGGAAGATAAAAATGTGAAAAGAAATATCATTTTTTCTTTTAGAGAAGGAAGCACCATTTCACACTTTCGTTATCATCAGCTTTGAGCTGAAGAACAGGAAAAAACCATATTAATGCATTAGGATAGATTTTAATTTCTTCCTCTGTTTCAAAACTGTCTGCTATATTGAGACTAAGATTCTGGAGCAAATACATATCAACTACAGCAACCAAAGATGGAATAGGAAGAAAGAACTTTAGCATTCACACTGCCACTTGCATGAAATGAAAATATCGATGAAAATATAAAGCAGTTATTTTGAATACTGCATCACTTGCCAGAAAGCCAAGAGACAAAGTAAACTTCATGGGAATCTGTGTTAATCAAGAACATATACACAAATACCGTACACGTACCATCACAGACACACAGAAATACACAACTGAGGGAAAGAGAGAAAGTGATGAAAAAGCCAGCATAAGGAAGGAGGGAAAAAACAAAGTGTTACATACAAGCAGGTCTGTATGAAGAGCACATACACGAGGGCTGTACTAAAAGTAAAACCTCATACTTTATTATGACGGCCCACAACATCAGAAGTAGATGCAGGTTGGATAGCAGCAGAGGGTGAACCTTCCCGCCAATTTCCCTTTGACATTTCGTTGCTGTGCCTCAGATGGCAGCAGAAGGGCAGTCCCACAAAAGGTGCCTGACATGGAAGTGAGGACAAAGCAAAGGCGTGCAACTCATCTTCATGCAGAAAAAATGACACCACTGACATTCATCGACACCTGCTGAATGTTTGTGGAGATCAAACAGTGGATGTGAGCACAGGGAGGCGGTGGGTGGCGCGTGTTCCAGCAATGGCAACAGTGGTCATCTCTGATGGTATAGATACTTAAAAGCAGGGCAGGCAGGCTCCTGTTCAGCACTGGCAAAAACACATAGCTAACAATGACTATGTTGAAAAACAGTGCTTTATAGTTGAGAATCTGCTTTATCAAACAGAGTTATTGTGCTCTTTGTATCAGTTACAGTTTCCATCAAAATAAATTGGAGGCATTACTTTCAGAGCAACTTGCGTGCATGCCCATGCTCCTATGTGTGTGTGTGTGTGTATACAGACCGTACCCTCACACATCAAAGAACACGAACGTAGGCCTCTTCTGAAAAATGATAATTTGGCTACACAAATGAAGTAAAGATGTGCTCTATGTGAAAAAGGGGAAGGAAAATAAAAGAATGCAGTGAATTCATTGTATTATTATCAGAACTGTAAGCAGAAGTCACTTGAATTGTTTTTTGCACTACAGAATCAATCTACATGTACTGCAGAAGTAGCATTGTTGAGACAGAAGTCAGATACTTTCACAATTACCTGCAATTGTTCTCCTGATGTGCAATACATACAAAAAGAACATTTTTCAAATGAAATACATAAGAAGTTACGTGACCTGAAGCGGGAAGCCCAATCTTATTTTTGCAGCTCAAAAACAGAAGTCACTAACAGAAACTTTAAGAACAAACAACAATGAAATATGTTAGAAATCTTAGCTGGCAGAGAACTAGTAAAACAAAAGAAAATGATTTTCGCCAGAAGAAGTCTCACATATTGGTATGATCGTATCATTTACTATGTATCAGAATATACATCTTACAGGCACAACATGAGAAGAAAACCAACAGGAAGAGTTCTAACCATGAAAGAACCATAAAAATGGAGAAAAGTTTAGCCTACGAACATGTTAGAGATGACAAATAAACTATTACACCTCTGTGAACCCTTACCCAAGATTTTATCTTCTTTAGGCGTAGAATTGCTATTAGACACTGGAAAACTCTTCTTACAGAGACCAATAGCCTCCAAACATCCACAACACCAGGTTCAGCAGACACACACGCACTTTTCAATGGGCCAACCAACAGAAGACACAGCTAAACACCCACTGACAACAGCTCCTGCATTTTTTTTCCAGGTAACAAACTCCTGTCCTGAACCAACATCTGTTGTACAAAACAGAACAGAGAGCGGCACTTCTTTTATGTACTGCATAAAACTTTGATTGTAGTATCAGATTCCCTCTTCTGCAATTCATGAAATCTACTCTCTAGTTCTGTCCACAACAACCTCATACTCTGCCAGCTTTGTGCTGTTACAGAAGAAAAAATCCAAGTGTGATAGACTTGAACTGGGAGTTATCATTAACAAACAACCAGTATTAATAGCAATACATAGATCAGAGTATGCTTCTTAGTTACACATGCATTGAAGGCAGCATTACTTTTCAAAATAACTAAATTTATAAAAGTGGACTTTTTTTTTTTTAATTATTTCTGACATATATAAATTGTTTTGTTTTGTTTTTACATTTACTTAGTTTCTGAAGATCACTGTCTAACCAAGAAAAGGCACTGGGGCTTGTCAACTAACTTTAGCATGGTAAAGAAGAAATATTATTTAACACTTCTCTTCTGAATATTCAAAATCTTTGCATCGCCCTGTATGTTTTTCATATATAAGAAATAAAGATTGATTATTGGAAACATCAAAACTGAAACCAGAGAAGACATTTTATCAAATTAAAACAGTGAAAATGAATTGACCTACTAAACTTTGGGAGAAACGAAAGGTTTCACATGGGTCAGTATGCAACTCATCATGAAAGGCTGCAGCACAGAAAAATAATGGAAAGAACAGACATCTTCAGTTACTTAGCCTTCAACTGCCAGAACAGATGGCGAGCCTGCTGTATGAGCCATACTTACCTGATTTATCAAAGTGCGTGGTAAGCACAGATATGTGACCTAGGAACAGCCACACTGCTGGGTGAAACCTATTCCGTACGTTAGCTTATCCCCAAACCCTGCTAGAGTTAAGAGTCAGAAATCAGTTAAGCTTCTACTGGTCTAATGACACCTGACTTCTGTGAGCTAAGTACAGGAACCTGTTATTCAGCAATGATATGACTTCTTTGCTGACAACAAGAACTCTTAGTACCACACACATGAATCAGTGCCATCTGCAATGCAATACTGCAGCCTTTTTTGCAGGCTTTCACATTGGACAACCAGAACCAACTCCTGCTGATCACATTTACATTTTACAACTTGGAAGTGAATCGTGTATGATCTACTACTCTAGTGAAATCCAGTCCAGCAAATTAAAACAAAACAAACAAACAAGCTACTGCACGCCTGTTAAAAAATTGCTGCAAACATACTTTTTAAACCCTGAATGCTGCTTTCAGCTGTCCATGTACTAATCACACTTATGATCAGTTTTACATACTGTTAGACACACAGATTGTGGTTTTGAAAAATCATCAGTTAAAACAAAAGCTCCAGAAAACTACGTGTATGCACTTCATAAAGGCAAGTTTGTGTTTCACACATCACTGCAAGTGTTGCTCTCCTTTGTACAAATGAAAGGACAACAAACCAACGTGATTTACGTTGGCATATCCACTCCCAATAAGAAACGTGCATACATGAGAATGATTCCAAAAACTTTTCACCAAGAGAAGTATCTTACTGCTTGCAGTTACGTACCTATCATTCTATTAACGTTACTTAAGAACAATTCATATTTTGCAATTAAAAATCACATTTAGTTAAATTTATTCCGAAAAAGTAAGCCCTAGTACCTAGTATCCACATAACACATGCAAAAGGTTTAATGCCAAAGCTGCAGGCAATGGATTTGCAGTTACTTCAGGTATCTTTATAAGCACGCTACTTTTGTGGTGCAACAACAAAAAAAATCTCCTGCGAGTAAGTGTTCCTACGATGGTCCTCTGTGCTTTCCTGCTGCCCCAAATTAGGTTCTTCAACAACCCACTTGGCAAGGACAGCGACATGGTGGAGATGCACGTGCTAATGAATGAGAGTGCTACCGTGGGTAGAGTTGGAATAGCGTAAATCCTGCCAATTCCTGAGCTGGCAGGCTGAACCCCTGCATCCTTTTCAACACAGCGACTGTAGGAAGTCAGCTTTCAGCGTCCACTCTACTTTCCCTCATGGCTGAAAATGGACTGCAAACAGAAGTTACTGCATAGACTGGGCTAGCACCCAGACAAACTGAACAGCCAGTGCAATCGTAAGGTTTTACATGTATTGACAACAAGCACTCAAAGAAGAAACGTCCTGTTACGTTCACAGTAACAAGAAACACTGCAGAAGCCTTTTTTTTTTTTTTTCCCAGAAATTATTCATTTCTTTCACAAAAGGCATTTGAAATCAATCTGCACTCACAATAAAGTGTAAATGCAAACTAATCTGCAGTTCCCAGGCTAATGAGGATATGGATCCAAGACAATAATGTTTAAAGATTTTCAAAAATCTACATTATGTAGAACCAGTATTTCACAGCATTTCATACCACCAGACTACACACCACAATTCGCTTTTTAATTGGGATGGGACCTGACATCTGTAAGAACTACAGTGACAGTACTGTGCACACATCAAAGCCACACTTTTACATACAAACAATTCAAACGCCACATTCACTGCATAAGCACACACAATTGTTTTCCTGTTATCACCGATGATGATATCTGGGAAAGACTGGGTTTTCTTTGATAGTCTAAAGCAAGGTGCTAAACTCAGCACCTGCCTGGGAATGGGGAAGAAACAATTAAAACTCAAGTTTTCCTGACTACTATTATTCAGTGTAAGTGAGGTAAAATTAAAGTACCAGTTGATGAGAACAGCAGACTGCTAAAATCGGGTCAAATAACTTTTCTCGAAAAAAAGTTAACTATCATGTTTGAAGACCAAAAAATTCCCCAAATCTATAAAGCTATTAGAATAGCATTAATGTTACTACTGAAGTCACACAGAGCCCAAATATGGACTAATTTAAGGCTGAGATGCTGCAAAATAACTCTACACCCTTCACTCTTCAGAAGAGCAACTAGGCCTACACTTCCATATGAAGGCAGGACACACATCTGACTCACATTTAAACCACATCTAGGGGAAAACTTTATTTCCACATATTAAAGTTTCATGAGATCTTTACAATGCTCAAGTTCTGGCAGATAAAGGCCTCAAATAAGGTATACACGCAAGTAAACAAGCGCCTTTATCTCCTTCACTGAAACAGAGCATGAGAGTAAGTATAGCCCCTGCCACAAACCAAAGTTGGTAACCAGTGCTGAGCCAGAGCATACATCTCAGCAAGCACTCTGCACCGCAGCACAGCCACGTAGCAGTGCCCTGCACTGGATCAGTTTCTACGTCCCATTTAGAAAGTGCATCTATGATCTGGAGGCATCACTATACAAATGTATATAGACTAGATATTAACCTACACTGCTAAGGACACTTCAATTAAGTATGTAAACTAGGCTAATCAACATAAATAGCTATCTAAGTAACCAATTCCCAAAAAGTTTTTTTTTTTAAATATCATTGGGAAATCAATATACCATATAACCTCTCCAAAGAAAGCAAATAATTTAAAATAATGGATAATAATAATAAAGAATAACTTATATTTCAACACTAGAATCATATACAATCTTTTCAAATTTGTAGCATTTTCCATTATTCCTGTTTTTATAAGTTAAACACAGTATATCCATGTACAGTAAGACCAGACTAATAGTTAAGCCCAAATTTGACAAGATAACACACACTCAGGCCTCTCTCATTAAAAATAACATCTGCTATTAAGAGTACTGTCAGAGGCAGTAACATTCTGAGATACTTTTATTTTAAAACCTGCATTTCCAAGACCATTACCCACAAAAAAGCTTAGCTTTTAAGTACTACGTGGCTTGCACCGGCAGCAACAATAGGTAATCTGCTGCACTCCAAAACTGGCAGAACTGCCAACTCCATGCAAACGTCACGTCTCAGCTTCTGGAGCCCTAGTGGAATGATGCAAGTAGTTTAAACACTTATATTTTCTACCACAAACACATTGCTCAGAATTTAGCTGCCACATACTTGCAATATTATAAGTCTTCACAGTAACAGATCCGCGCATTCAATACAGTGAAAACAACACAGTCCTCAGGTTGACTGGCTTTTTTTGTTGCTGATTTTTTTTGAAGTCATAATTTACAGAAATTGGTACTTTTCGTGTAAGCTTGATTTACTGCACTAGACTCAGAATTACTTTCCAAAGAAGCAAGAGAACTCGGAGTGTCCAACTTACAACTCATTTATGCACCCACACCTTCTGCTAGTGGCTTCACCTTGTGCTTATTCCACAATTTTGGCCCTACACTGAAGACTTTTTCTGATAGCTTTTAAAAACATCATTAAATACCTCCATGGCATAGTTCAACACAGAGAAGAGTTTTAAGAACATAAAAATAAAAAGTTTGCTTTAAATAAAATTCTAAGAACATGCTGCTACATCACACTCAGAATTCTCTTCCTTGATTTTGTTTAGCAGTTACACAACTGCACAACATAGCCAGTTCTCCAAGAAAAAGTTAAACCACTCCAGCATCATTTAAGACTTGAGGCAGTCCATAGTTCAAATGTTTGCTCACACAAATGGTACGTAACTGTTAAAGAATATTTTATCAGAGAAAGCGGTTTGGCCAGAAAGGAATTTTAGTTGCATCCACATAAATGTCTTTCAGTCACGGATTTAAGTAAACATTTCTGAAAACAGCAAGTAGAGCCAAAATTGTGGTTTTGTGATTCAGTGGAAGGATGCACAATTCATGTATTTACACTTAAAGAAACAACGTACATATATTAAACACTAAAGTCATTTCCTAAAATCTAAAACAAAGCTACTCTTCAACTCCATTTTCTACTGAAACATTAATCAGATTATTCACAGCCTATTCCTGAAGTTCATAACAAAAAACCTAATTATTAAGTGCTCTTTTTCCAAGTCTAAGTAAGCAGGAGTCAGCAGACTAATAAGTATTTACATTAACCTACCCTCTAAAAACAACTGCTCCCATGAAAAGAGATGAGAAAGAGAAACTAAGTCAACCTCAGTTGCTGCCTGCTCATTTCCTAGTTCTGCTTTTGCTCCGTGGCAACTGATGTGGCAAAAGGAAAACAATAGAAGTTAAACAGCTGAAGTTACTTCACAAAAAAATGACCTCTTTACTCTAAAACACTAATAAACATGAATCACAAAATTAAAAGGTTGGTGAGATAAATCAAAAAATAGTCCATGAAAGCAACTGATGAAATGTGATCAGAAGCATCAAATTCCTCACTTCACCATCCAGTAAAATCCTTCACTTCACTTCCCATACATAAATACATACACTGCCATACCCGTAGTCCCCATTAATTTACTCACACATATTTGGCACTGTTGCAGATGAGCTTGTCTGAGGGCTCTTTTTTTAGAACATAAATTGCTGTTGTATTCTCTCCGTTTCCTCTGAGCAACTCAGTTTTGAGTCACTGAATGCAACCGAGATCAAATTAAAATATTCACAGCAGAAAACAGTTCTGACTGGACAACTCTTCAACCACTTCTACAACTAAAATACAGCGAATTTTAAGCAATTCCTTTGGTCTATGTGTCATGGTTCTATGTTTTTGGGTTTTTTTTTGTTTGTTTTGTTTTTTCTGTAATGTACAGGGATAGGTACTTGGAATTGAGGCAGTGACACTTTAATGCCCCGTAAACTACATGATGTTTTGATGTGGAATACTGAAATCCAAAAACAAAAAAACAAAACAAAAAAAAAAAAAACCAAAAACATAGAACCATGACACTATGCATTGCTCTTTAGCTCTGCCTTTTCATGCAAGGTTTGGTTTTTGTTGGTTTTTTCTTTTTATGGTCAAAAAAGACCAAACAAAACCATTGTTTTGTTTTGGGTTTGTTTGTTTGTTTTTGGTTTGGTTTTTTTTGTTTGGTTGGTTTTTAGAGTATTTTCCTCCTGTGATCCCTGGTACTCTTAGGATACAGCTGTTTATCAACAAGCCCAACTGCTTTTCACCATTTATTTTTCACTCTGCTGAAGCTAACAACAGGTTATGTTCTATAGGCATATGAGGATTTTTCCCCTGTGTTTCCTGCTAGCTTAAGTAAGAGTTACATGCATCAATAAGAGTGCCTGTGGTGTTCGAAGAATTTATTCCATCAGCAGAACAAAAAGTATCTTCTCCAGAATTAGTTTTCTAGAGATGGAAAAAAGGGAAACAAATAGAGAACACCCAGGGTGGTCACTACATTTACAATCGCTGCAGACCTAACAGCTTCACAGATGACATACCTGACACCTATGTGGATATCCAGAAAGGGATACGGGAAAAATCTGTAAGGTTTGAAAAGTTACATTACCAGAAATTATTCTATTTCATATGGAAGAACGCATCTTAAACTCAGCACAAAAAGAGCACAGTAATGAACCAAGAATGAACAACAGGACTAGTAGTGATGACCAAAACAATGCAGTGAATAACCAGGAGTCAGAGATGACTCGTGTTCAACCCCGCACAAAACAATAATAATCTTTACAGTCATTGGAAACTTGCACATATTTTTGTATTATGGTGTTTATTACTCCATACGCACTAATTATCAAAGATCATACTGGTATTTATAACAACAATATAAACGGCAACAATAATTCAAAATAAAGGTTCACCTAAACCACACACTTAGCAAAAGCAATGTTTTGAGGAAGAACTACGGTACAGATCCCTTGCTCAGAAATCACAAAGTTTTCCCAAACACTACATTCGAATCACTGCCAGATACACTCCATATTAATTTATATATGATCATCCTAAGTGCACAGTCATTTTCCTCACCACATCTTTACAGTGAGGGTGATGGAGCACTGGAACAGGCTGCCCAGGGAGGTGGTGGAGTCTCCCTCTCTGGAGATGTTCAAGACCTGCCTGGATGCCTACCTGTGCTACCTGCTATAGGGAACCTGCTTTGGCAGGGGGGTTGGACTCGATGATCTCTGGAGGTCCCTTCCAACCCCTACAATTCTGTGATTCTGTGATTCTGTGATCTTTCAAGGACGAATCGGTAATTTAACCAGTTGTCATGTGAAAAGCAATAGATGTTCTATAAAATACTGAATTTGGTTCACTGGATGGTTTTAGTTTCAATACTTTATTTCAGTCATATCTGAAATAACAAATTTGTTTTCTACTGACTTCCTTTATTTCAAGTATGGGTTGACAGCACTTGGCCCTAAGTCCAAGATCAGAGAATCACAGAGTACCAGAGATTGGAAGGGACCTCAAAAGACCATGCAGTGCAATCCCCCTGCCAGCATAGGAACACCCGGGTCAGGGCACACGGGTGGGTTTTGAATGTCTCCAGGAAGGAGACCCCTCCACCTCTCTGTGCAGCCCGTTCCAGCGCTCTGTTACCTTCATCATGGAGAAGCTTTTTCTGGTATTTACTTGGAACCTTCTATGTTGCAGCTAGCACCCACTGCCCCTGTCATTGGATGTCACTGAGAAGAGCCTGGCTCCATCCTCATCACACTCACCCTTCACATATTCATAAATTCCCATTTTGACTGCTGCTGAAACTCCAATATTACTAAGCAATTACAAGTATTTGTTTAGAATCAATCACTGCGTGTGTGTAACTTACAGTTACCCTGCTTCCCCCTGCTCCTCAATTTGGTCAGTAATGAATTTCAGACAGCCATTTGGTATCCTGAAACTCTTCAGTTCATTTTCATCTTTTCATAAGCATGGTATTTTTTCATCATGGTAGAACTTTCAAAACTGAGAAAAACTCAGCCCAGCCATCATAAAGTCAGGCAATCCAGTAAAAGAAATCCATATAGGTCTCAAGGTTTGTAAACACCTTCTGAAAGGTCAGAGTTTGCGTGACGTCACAATTTATTCTTGATCTGCATGTGGGTGCTACTTTATCAGAATAGAACTTCTTAAAGTTCTGAATTTCAGCAAATGAAACTCCATAAAGCACTTCGTGACGTAACAGCAAAGTTGAGATTTTCTTACACAAAGAAGTGTATACACAAAGTGATCTGATGCTCCTTCTCCTTTTTAACGCAACTCTTTAGAGTAAGTTTTCCATCTTTCTGTCCAGTAGCACCACAACTGTTAGGACGGATCTTCAAGAAACAAGTAATATCGAACTTAAATTATGATAGCCCAGTGGGATGAGCTACAGACAGGCTCAATCACCATGCCAACTGCAGAATAAACAAACTTTGTGAAAGGATGGCTAAAGAGACAAAACCAAAGATCTTTTATGCCTCTTCCTTCACAGGACCAATGTAGTTTTGAACAGTTTTGACTTGAAAAAAATGAGTATTAGTTGACTTTGTGAATCAAGCAATCAACTTAAGTACCAGTCATTTATTTACTTAACTTTCTTTCTCCAATTAAACTGTCCTCCTCGAAATGAAGAAATATGCATGAAAATCCGTGAAGATTGCTCACGGTCTGGATTGACCATTATAAAGATTGATGACTGATTTGAAATTTGGCACTGATTTATCACTTGAAAAATTACATAAACTCCTGCAGAAAAAAACTAAAAATGATTTGTTACGAATGGCTCAAATTATATGCAGAAACTAGGAAGAAGCTACTAAAGCATAAGATTGTGTGCACACAATATAATGAACATGAAAATCTACACACGATATCAAGCTAGGCTAGCACTCAAGTTTTCTGTATTACTGCCTACACTGATGAATGCAATAGGAAAAACAATCACTGCAGAATTAGCCCTTCTCTCAGTCCAAGTTATATTAACTGAGTAGAATGCAGGCTAGTTCTGTTGATGTCAGCGAAGCAAAACAAGCCACTCAGCTTTCCTAAGCGCGTTAAAAGAGATCCTGCTGACCTGTGTTCTCAACTTGTCCTAGAACACAGAAAAAAGACCATGGCAGAAGATGACTGCTCATGCGTACATACAAAGCACTTTGCAAGGTACACTGCAAAGCTGCAATGATTACAGACAACATTTAGAGGCACAGACATTAACAAACGAGCAGCTGTCCGTCTCACACGTCTGGTTTACGATAGTAGTCTTCAAAACTACCAATGGAGCTTTCCAAATATATAACTTTGTGACTGCAAAATAAATAAAGCCAGTAGCTACATTTAAATGCATCCTTGTATGAACCACCTGTATCAGCACAGTAAACTCTGCAATCTGCTCTATATTTACAGCCCTATAATAGTGAACAAAAAAGTTTACTGACAATTGACAGGGTAAGAAAAAAAATGTTGATATAAAAAAAAATTAAAACAAAAATCAAGAAAGTATTCCAAATTGCCATACCTCTCAAAAAATAAAAATAATTAAAAAAAAAAAAAAATAGCATAACCTGCTCCTTTTAGTTCCTTACATAAGGAAATAACAGAACATCTTTCTTCTAAGTGACTGCAATTACTAGTGTGCTTCACATTAGTTTTATCTTACAAGATCTTTCCTTCCCAGCACGCTGCCTGACTGTTGATCACAGCATGATCAAGACACTTTTTCATAGTCATAAAAAGCATAAACATGGAATCAATACTTTCCCCTCTTGTTCACTTGACTCAGTGAAGATGATTTCTTATACACTTAAGTTTTAGGAAGGAAAAAGCTTCCAAAAAAAAGAATCTTTTTTTAAGAGGTTTATGAGATTTTTTTCTTCACATGCAATTTTTATCTTTTTAAGCACTAGTAGAAAGAGACGTAGGGGTCTCACATTGCACCAGGGGAGACTCAGGCTGGATACTAGGAACAACTTCTCAAAAGAGTGATGGAGTCACTGTCCCTGCAGGTGTTCAAGAAGCATGGAGATGAGGTAATTAGAGACATGGTTTAGTGGGCAAAAGTGGTGGTAAGTGGATGATTGGATTTAGTGACCTTAGAAGTCTTTTCCAATTGCAGTGATGCTCTACTATCATAGCTGAGTGTAAGACAATAACGGGCCCACAGTAACTGCTGTATGTTAGGAATACATTCTTCCCATAAATCCTTCTTGGTTTTCTAATATTTACTTCTCCAAGCCCCCTCGTATGCATTACGTAGCAAGTAAATTATACAGATGCTTCAGCATCCTTATTTGATAGCTGTCTGAAGTTTTAAAAAAAGGAGACAGCACAACACCCTTATCACAGAGAAGGCTGCCAGTGTGCCACGCAAGGACTCACAGTCGTATCATCCGTAGCACGTGATCTCATAGCCAGTCATTTGGCTTAAATCCTGACTTACAGTTTCTTCTCCAATGAATTCAAGGTATGACTGCAAAAATGAGTGCTTTCTCTACTAAGTTTTCAGAAAGATTAAGAATTGCTGGAATGCACAGCAGAGATTTCTGTTTATTTATTTAGTAGTACCACTACGCAAACCCCTGCATACAAGTTAAATAAATAAATGACCCTTGTGCTGTTTAGCAGCACCCTCATCCACACCCTTCCATTGTCTTTATACAAGACAACAGATCTCAACTTTCTTCCCCTTTCTCACACAATCTTTCATTTACACTTTGTTTGGGGTAACAGGCTTCTAACATGGTCTATACTAACAAAACTGAGAAAACAAGTCACTGGTCCTTTGTTGTCTGAGGAAGAATGAAAGACAATTAATACTTAGAGTATTGCTATTCAGGGTTTCAACAAACAAGAAGAAAAAAGGAGAAAAACACATCCATTTACTTTTCTTTAGAGCCATACTTAATTTCACTGAAATGGGCATCCTGTTACTGAAATATCAGACCAGGTAAGTACAAAGTTAGAGGTCACTTTGAAAGCTCTTAAAACTGTATGATGGAACTATTGAGCACTCTGCTCTTCTGCCTGACTTTTCTCCTAAACTACAGAGCTTTAGTCCCAACAAGGATCTCTGATCTAGCTCTGCCATCAACATTGAAAACAAGCAGTGAGATGATTCAGGGTTATTCCAAGGATGAAAAGCGATCAGAGATGTGATGGAAAACACTGCTTTGCATTTCTTATGCTTTAGCCATTTTACAAGTGCTGGAACTACTTAAAAAATAATAATAATAACAAAAAATACCCCAGTTGCAGGGAGATACAGTGTCTTCTATCAAGCTAAATAATACAACTTGAAAACCTGGCTTGTATGTCCTTCTCCAGGTATTTTTAACTCACTTACACAGAGAGGAGCGGTTCTTAAAGACTCCCCATCTTCCTGGTTCAGCACATAGGAAGTAAGAATTTATTTCCTTCTTGCCTCAGCAAACCTTTCTGCATGCTTGTGCCAGATTATGAAGCAGAAACTTGGAACATACCAGCTCAAAAGATGTATGGAAGCAAGAATTTAGAGTGTCTCTTCCCACGTGAACTGAGAATGTTTAGAAAGAAAACTTTTATAAGTCTTAATATAATTTTCCAGTCACTAAAGAAAGCAAAGTGCAGAAAAGTTACCAAATAAGTGTACAAACTAGAGGGAATGGCTCTCTTTATTTCTAAACTGGAAAATGAAAACTAAACAGCAGAAGTAAAATCAACAGCACTTATTAAGACAGAAATCTCAACTTACAACCATCACCGCTGACAGATACTGCTAAGGGTGTAACAGTACTGAATCCTACCCCCATAAAAAGAATTGTCATTTGTAACATATCCATTATTTTTCCCCCACCTTGTGATGCTGACTCTTCTTACCATTTTACAACACCACAAGTTTGTGTATCTTCACATTTTACACCTTTGTGTTTCTCTCCTCAAACACTGGTACACAACGCACACTGCAGCAACTAGCTTTAGCAAACCAACCCTGGAAAAATCTACACTTTTTCACCCCCAAAGATGAAAAGAACTGAAGGATTGCAACAGTTGGCTGTCGTAACATTTTTAGGCTGCTTTACATAAACAATTGGTAATTAAGATGTGACCGCTGGCCCTTATGTTTTGCTTCTCCAAAGCTCACAGTTTATCATTTTATTCAGCATTTTGTTGAACTAATTATTTAACATTGAGACTGTACTGTCTTGCAAGTTCATCTAAAACCAACAGCCTCAGTGATGGCAGCATCCAGATTTCAAATGCAGGCAGACCAAACAAACAAACAAAAATTAGAAAAAAACGCAGCTGAAGCACAGCCTCCAGATGTGATTGGAATGGTTTTTAATGGCTTGCAAATGACGATGTGCTTGCTATAACCAGCTGCTCTTAAATTATGAATAGGCAAGCCATTCACGTTAAACCCAAATCCCAGCATTACTCCTGCAAAGAAACCCCAGTGGTTCTTGGTCGTTCTACATGTTAGCTCTGTTAAGGATACAAATAGCAGTAAGCTTCAGAACAAATAGGACCGAACTATTGGCATTCCATGCATTAAGTCCATTATCACAGCAGGGGTTGTCAATCTCTGGAACTTTCCTATAACAGCTCAGGCAATATGAAGATTATCTCCCGTCAAAAAGTAGGTATGGAAAATTTAAAAAAATGAAAATAAAAAAATGTCTGCAGCATAAACAAATTCCCTCTGCTAATGCCATTCACATTGTTGGCTCTGACCTACCAGAAGGCTTGTACCAAGCTTCTAGCATTTACAAACATCAATCATAAAAAACAAAGGCAGGACGTTGAATTATACAGTATTAACCTCCAGGGTTTGCAAATAAATACCTAAGATTTATTTATGTCCCGGCACGTTAAGAGCTTCAGTACACCGTCCTTTACACCAAACTGACTGCCAATTTGATGAACCTCTCTGCCCTCAGCAGGAGTGCAGCGTCTGTGATTAATGAGTGCGTGCTTCTGGAAAAGCGTAAGAACAGAAAATAGAGAAAATCCACACGACGACTTCTGTACACCCCAGATGGATCACTGCAACAATCATCAGCAAACTAGACTTCTCTTATACGAGAAAACACTGAGAGAGGGCTCTGGCTGTGGGATATTTTTGCTGATTGTATCTATATACCACACAACAACCACTGTGCTAGAATAATAAACAGCACATTGCATTTTGCCAGATATTTAAAGAAACTTTTAGCATTAAAAAAAAAACCAAACACCAAACTTGTCAATACAGACTGATTAATAAATAAAGTCACAAACTGAAGTTGCTAGCTTTGTATTCAAAGTGAAGGAAAAAACACTAACCCAGAGGATTCAGAAGCTCTGGCTTCACTTCCAACTCGGAATCTTGATAGGGATTCCAACTCAAGAGCAGCTAGGCAGTGCATATTTTGTAACATTAAAACACCACATTTAACAAACATTCTAAAAAAACCCTATTTTACACTTCCTCTAATTTCTAAGAACACAATAAAAGGCTTTTCTATTATTCATAATTCAAATGAAAACATCCTTTGCAACAACTCCAGAGCAGAAGTTCAACCTGAGAGTCTCAGAAGATGACACTGACTAATAGTTGCTACATGCTTTCCAGATCTACCACCTTTGTCAAGGTTTTATGCTGTGAAATACCTATTGAAATTAAAATCCCATTGCTTTCAATGGGACAGTTCACAATAATAACTGATCAGGTAGATAATTTTTTAGATGGTGCCTTTACATGTCCAGTACTTGGAGTTCAAACAGTTTATGCAGTGCCCCCCTTGGAGGGCAGTTTAATCTCTGCAAGCTCTTTTTGCAAACTACCAAGGCTTAGCACATTCAGCTCTTCACAATGCCTGACCTAAATCAAGTCAGAAAAACAAAAAGTCATGTGTCCTGCTCACTGGGAAAGCAAGACATTCAGGAGGCCCTGATGCCATGAGTGGGAAGGAAAGGGGAAAGATCTTATGTTAATGATAACGGTCATCATCCTTCTGAAAAAATAAAATAGAACAGATACTTACTTGCGTGGTCTTTTGTTTGGTTTTTTTGTTTTTTTTTTTTTTTTTGCAAGCCTGCAGAGATTACATCTGAGATATCCCGACATTAGGTAAGGTTTAAAATGCGTTCTTTCTTTGATACTTCACTTTTCTCCACAGATATCAAAAAACACCCACAGAAAGATAAAATATTTTTATTAGGAATTATGTAAAATGCATAAATTAGTTATGCCAAAGTAAGGAAATAAAAACCCTGCATCCTTCTTCTCTTATTACTACATTTAAAAGCTGCAAATGCACATATCTCTTCATTGAGAGCCTTCTCACGACCTGGTGGTCCCATTAAATGAGAATGTGGGAAATAAAATAAGTCTCTCAACTTCAGTAATTTTGTTTGGTTTTCAGTAAGAAGTCCACTGACAAATTTAAAAAGAACACAATTTTTTTCTTTAATCTTTATTTATTTGGCAAAGAACGGCTCAAACTGGGGCATTATATAACTGAAAATTTAGAGGCAGAGAAAAGTAAAAAAAGTAAGAACTCAGCTACTATGAGAAGTGGTGTGCTAATTGAATAGGATGCTCTCCTACATTTTTAGTTTCTATCTCAATCACACATTTTCAAGGTAAAACTGAAAACCAGGTTACTTTTCTTGGCCATTCTGAAGAGACTACATGAAAATACAACTCCGAATTTTAAATGCTCTGCACAGTCAACTTCAGTACTGAAGCATCATTACTTTTTCCAATCAACAAACCAAGCATGTCAGTTTTCAAAGTGTCTAATAGGAAAAGCATAGATCAGCCATGAAGACACCCTTTCTTTCTCTTCTACCAACAACTTTTAAAAGACTCTCGGCTCCCTGACAGAGCCCTCGCCTGCAGAGCTGTGCAGTGAACACATTCTCACCTCCACAGAAGTACTCAGAAACTCAGAGAAGTGGTAACTCAGTGGTAACTCTTGCTAACTATTTCTTTAAAACCAAGTAGGTACGTTGTGAGGGATGGGAAAGAGATGGATATGCTTCCTCTAATCCAATATTGAACCGTCTCGTTTACAGTCCTAGATCCCAAGAACTCCAAAATCCCTACCAATCACATCAAAGATGAACAGACCACTGTTCTACCATTGCACGCTGAAAATACAACAAACTGATTTTTAATCTAAGACATAACAGTAAAACAAACCAAAAAATTTTAACCATACCTTCTTTTACAACGACATTCAATTTACCCATTCTGGTGAGGTGAGAAAGAACAACTATACCCAGATTTTGGATTTTGCACAATATTATCCTCACCACTAATACAAGATTTCTTTAAACAGGCTGTCTGACACACATTCCATTCTGTTAACTTCCAGGATGCTTCACAGTGAACAATTTAACCGTGACAAAAAGCACTGCTACCCTTGATGCCCACGTCAGTATTTCTTCTGATGGCAACCTAACACCACAAAGTAGCTTAGGACAAGGCATGGCACCATTTATTGGATGTGCACTAAATAAACCAAAAGCTGAACAACGCTTCAGAGAAAACTGACTTGGGAAATCCTCACCTCAAATCAGCTAAATGATGAAAACATGGAGTACTACCCTTCCAAAATGTTCTATTAGAGTAACATCACCTTATTTGTCAAATAAAAAACAAAAACTGTTCTGTACTATTACAGTACATCTTTATCCTATGTCTTTATTAGAATACAGCCTTGATCTCTGACAAAAACAGCCAGGTTCTGGGGCGTTACCTGTTCTTTTTACTCCTACCTAGCACCAAGAAGAAAGTAAAAGCTCTTTAAAGAAACCTGTATTAGGGACACAAAACATCGGTGAAGTAACTTGAACTGTGGGATCCCCTTACTGTATTCGGTGTGTGTAGGAAACTGCATTTTTGGCAGTGCTATCTATACCTCCCGATGACTCCAATCTTAGTTCTAAATATGCCATATGCCATTGTAATACTGTAAAACTAAAAGCAGTCAAGTACCTCCTCATCCTTACTTCAGGGAGATGAGGCAGAGCACAAACTCCCCCTTTGCAGCTGTGATATTCCACTTCTTGCAGGGACACAAAAGTAGCAAGGAAGTCTTTAACAACTGCAGTTCAAGCAGCCAGTGACTGTTCTGTTTCAATTCAATGACACCAGTAATGGCTTCTTAGCAGCTCCATGAAATCAACCAGCTGTCAAGTTGATGCATCAGAAGGAACAGTTACGCACTCCCATAAGAAAAAGCAACACATCAGGATGTTTTCTGAAACATCTGCTCCTTCACACTGCAGTTCTATAATAAACACGCAAACAAAGGAACAGGCAGCAGGACTCAAAAAGAAAGACTTCCATTACTTCCTTTTTCAAGTTTTCTGTGTCTCAGAAACACATGCCAGCCTTGTGGCAATTTATCCTTACCACGAGGTCAGTAAAAGAAGCAAATAATCATACCACAATGCCTAACCGTGGCTAATTTCTTGCACAATATAAAAATAGCACCAATTTATCCTCTAAAGAGATAACTGTCTGCTTATTTTCATTAACACCTTTCTCCCAAAATTTCAAAAGTTCACATTCTCCTTCCCCTAATCCTGTTCAAATAATTTTACAACATATTTTCAATACATCGATTTACAATAATCTACAAGAATGAGTCTTAAAAGCACTTTTTTTTTTTTTTCTGGCAATACAAAACTGTAAGCAAATGAGTACAGCGGTATTTTGTTTTAGTTTTAAAAACAGGATGATAAATACCAACAGAGCAATTCCAGTTTATTACAGGTACACATTAGTCACAAAACTATTCTATGCCATTCAGAACTGACTTTGAGCCACTCCTGAGAAGGGCGCACTGCCTGATTCTTCAATGCAGTCTATTTCTTTTGCAGCACTTCAATAAAAATGCACACGTAGTTTACTACAGGTATGAGACCTCAAATACAGTAACTATCATTGTCTGAAACTGCTTATCCTCTGTTGCTCACCCATTTGTAATCTACCAAATCTTCTAAGACCTCGGCTGCATGTATAATTTAGAACCATCTGTTCGATGTGCTCTTAACTACTTAAACACTTCATCTACCTCAGGTGCACGTAGCTGCCAAACAGTCAATTCCATCATGCTTTCCAATGCATTTAAAAAGCCCTACACACAGCCAGGCAATCTGACACCTCTCCAACATGGCCCTTAGGATACTTTACACATATAATTCACTATATCAACTTTGTCAGAAAAAGTCTCAGTGTACTAACAGGCATTTCTATTACTTTTTATGTTAATTGCTATCAGCATTTTTCTCAGCCTTGAGGACAAAGGAAGGAAGGAAACAAAATACAGGCAGTTTCATATTCTCATTAGTGTAACAGTAAATATGCAGCAAGTAAGGTGACCATAGGAAAAAGAATGGAACAACAGAACTTTACCTAAAATAGGTACTTCCCTATACCCTGTGACAAGAGAAACTTCTAAGAGATCTTAAAGAAAAAGTGTAATTGAGAAGTAAATTGAAAGAACAGTGCCTTTTGTTGCTTCCCTTTTCACAGCAGCTGACACAGAGCTGAGAGCCAGTACTGACAGAGATTTTTTTTAAGTAAATGAATTCAGCGCAGTGAGTGCACAGCACCACCATTAGATAGCATCGGCAACACTGGAAAGGGGAAAGGAGAGGAGGAACGGAGACTTTCTGAGAGGAACCTTTGAACAATACGCTTAAAGCACTGCTTCCAAATATACCCAAAAACGTGCCAGATGAAAACGGGACAGCCGTGTGTTTCCATTACTCCCATGTGCTTCATCCGAAATAGAAACTGTTTACTCCTCAGGGGGAGGTTCTGGGCCAAGTTTTCCACGTATACCTCACCCCAAATAACTGCTTTCTGTACACGCCAATAACAAGTACCTCCGAAGGGTTTTTTATTTAACATAACAACTTCGGGTAAAAAGGGTGGCGGGGGGGGGGTGAGGGTTCGGGAGAACAATGCAAAAGCGCGAGTATTTCCCTGCTGGTCACACTCAGCGCACCCCGCTCCCGCTGCTCCCCTACAGCGCAGCCAGGACCGCGCCGCCCGCTCCCGGCGCCACGGGTCGCCGTTCCTCGGAGCGCTCGCTCTCGGAAAAAATCCCCTTAAACTTAACATGACGTCACCGCCCATCCCCGTAACGTTTCCTAAACTTTGAGTCGGATCCAAAAGGACTTTCCGGATTTCCACTTATTCCCCCTACAAAAGACGAAGAGACTCGGGAATACCAATTTGCCCAAGATGGCGAAAGGCTCGTTGTTTGAAGGGCAGGAAAAATGGAGGAGATCGTAACATACACAAAGGGATAAATTTCAAGCGCCCGGCCGGGGCCGCGGCCGCCCGGCGCCCTTCGCGAGGAGCAGAACGCGCACAAAAGACGACGGCGGAGGTTCCGCGCGCCGCCGCTCCCCGCCCGCCCCGCGCCCCGCCGCCCCGAGACGCCGCGCCGGCGGACCAACGGCCACGTACCCGCGGCGGCAGCGCGGAGCTCCGCGGAGGCCCCGTTCGACCGAGCGGCGCCGCCTCTCCCGCAGCCCTCCCTCGGCGGCCGCTCCGCTCCGCGCCCCGCCAGGCGCGGGCCGCCCCGAGCTGACAGCCAGACCGGCCGGGGAGAGCGGGGCAAGGGCCGGGACGCGAAGCGGGCGGAGCGGGGCGCAGCGCCGCGCCGAAGGGCCGCCGGTACGGGAGGCCGCCGGCGGAGCCGCGAGCGGGCCGGGCCGGCCCAGGAACGGGGCCCGAGACCGCCGGTAAAGTTTAAAGTCGCGCGGGACCGCGGCCGCCCCGTCCCGAAGCGCCGCGCTGCACCCCGACCGCCGGCTCCGCA
This sequence comes from Lagopus muta, assembly GCF_023343835.1. NCBI lineage: Eukaryota > Metazoa > Chordata > Aves > Galliformes > Phasianidae > Lagopus > Lagopus muta. The sequence continues at coordinate 85,404 of NC_064440.1, read as the reverse complement.
CAACAAAGGGACTCCCGGCCCGCACCGGCGGGCGAAGCGGCGGCCGCGGACGGAGGCCGGACTCGGCGTTGGGCGGCCCCGCGTGAGGCTCGCCGCCCCGGAGCTCTCCCCGCCTCAGCCGCCCCCGACCGCGGCGCCCCGCGGCCCGCACTCACCTCGCGGCCGGCGGAGCTCCGCCGCTGCCCGGGCGCCGCTGCGCGTGCCGGAAGGCGGCCCCTGCCCGACGCTCCCGGGAGCCTCGCGCAGCCCCGGGAAGGGGCGGGGGCGCGCGCGGGGGCGCGCAGTGCCGCCGCTCCGGGCGAGGCCGCTCCCTGCGCGCGGTTGGTGCGGCTCCGCCGGCCCAGAGTGACGTCAGCGACGCGGCCCCGCTCCGCCGCAATCAAAGTTGTCGCTACCGCGCCGGGAGACGGGGAGAGCCGCTCCTCTCGCTCCGACGCCGGGACGTCGTGGGCGTGAGGCGCCCGAGCCGCGGCTTCAGGGCTGCCGACCGACCCCGCTGCGCACCGTCATTTTGCGCCTGCGGGAAAAGTTGACGCCGTGCGCGCCTCCCGCTCGCGGCGACGGGGCACGGCCGCAACGGTCGCGGTCCCGAGATGGATCTCGGCCGGGAGGAACGGCCGCAGCCTGCGTGCCGCCTGCTCCACTGCAGGTAAGCTGGGGTAGGAAAAAAAAAAGAAAATAGCGACAAAGGTGCTTTGCCACGGTGGCCATCGAGTAGGGCGAGAAGGCGACCCGTATTCCCAAGAAGACATTTTCAAGAGACCGAGCTCCTAGTGGAAGCGAGGGCCAACTTTTGTACTTCGTGAGAACAGGGTAAATTCCAGCAGAACCAGCGAAGCGAGGCAGGCGGTGAAGTCACCGCGATGCGGAAGCACTGAGGGTTACGGGCTGTTGGCATGGGCACTTAAAAAAAAAAAAAAAAAAAGCCTAGCCTGAGCCAACCTCAGCATGGCGATTGTGAAAGAGGACGAGGCTGCGCTGCACGGCAACGGCCCTGGCGTTGCGCACACGGGATCCACTTTTTCTATTTTTTTGGGGGGGCATCGTCTCAAACTGAGCCAGGGCTGAAGTGCGCTTCAAGAGCCAAGGACTGTTTTCTGCAAACCGTAACAGCTGACACTTAAGATTACGCCATAGCGCCGTGAACACCTGAGCTAGTTCAGGATGAACTACAAAACTCAGAAACGTTTGCTTCTTTCACCCAGTTAATACACACATTTTTAAATCAACGTTGTTTCTAAATAAAGCTGATCTCAGCATGAAGAAATATGTGCAAGCAGAAAGATGCCATTGTTTTCCGCTTCCTCGTGAGCCACTGTGGCTGTGATTTTAATTGTGGTGAAGGATCTTCATTAGTATTAACACATGGGTAGACTTCATAAAGCTGCTTCATTAGCAGGGGAAAAAAAAAGCTTGGCAGCCGCGCTCTTTTTGCATGCGATGAGAATGTCAGCCTTACCTCGGTCATTTGTAACATAATAAGTGCAAGCACAATGATTGCAATGCGGGAACGCTGGGGGAAGGGGAAAAATGCTGCATAATACAAATACGAAAAAAGAAAGCTGCTCATTATACAATAAGATGTGTGCTAAAAATTAGTGAAGATGACATCTCATGAGATTCATGCTTAATAAATTAATGTGCTGATATGTTTTTAATTATTATTTTTGTACCAGCTTATTTCATTCCCAGGATTCGTATCAGACAGCAAAGGCTTGCTAGCATTTATTGATTTTTTTTTCCTCTGCCACATTCCCAGAATACAGGTTTTAATCATTTCACTGCACCACACTCAGTAATTTCATTAAAAACTGGAACCTTCCATCTTCAGAAAGGCATTTAATTTCAATGACACACAATTTCTCTTAGCAGCAAACTGTCTCAACAGTAAAAGCTGGCCTAAGGTTCAAATGCATAATTTAGTTCTGAGTTCTCCATGCTCCGCATTCCTTTGAAGCTATAATTTGACTAACTACCTAATAACTGTAATAAGGACAATGATTTCCTTATAATATGTTATTAACCCATATTTAATGAACTCGGAGGCCAAGCTCTGTACATGTTTGGGTCAGTACCTCTCTAACCTCAAAATTTTCTAATAATGTTCTTAGGGGAAAAAAAAGTGAGATAAGAATTAGTATATATCTATACTCATAATTAATACCTGTTGTGCTCAAGACAATAACATTGTCACTTACATAACTGGATACTACAATAGGGGTAACTATCAAATGTTCTGCCTCACATGCATATTTTCCATACTGTGTGTAACACAAAGTGAATTCTATTATCAACTCTTATTGCCACTACTCTAAATAATCATTCTATTTTTTTTTTTTTTTAATATATTTGTAAGCCAAACTGTGTAGTACCTTGTGAGAAGCAGAGGTGTGTGTTTGGGTAATGTTACAGAATCCTCGTTCTCTGTAACGCTCAGCAGAACAGACTTCAATCTGCTTGTATACAGAACCACAGACCTGAACATGTAACTACGTCACAAAGTTCAGTCAACAGTCTAAAGTGAAACCTCTGGGATGCATTTGATGTTGAAATCAAATATGTTAATACATCTAATTGCACTGAGTATTAATTTTTCCTTCAGAAAACAATTTGAAATGACTTTGGGTCGCTACAGAGTATTTTCCAATCTACACCAAAATGTTTTAAAAATATTGTTTTTCTATTGGTCACAAATAGATTGGTTTTAATATTGCAAAACTTACTAAGGTTTGGAGTTATATTAACAGTATTCTTTTAGTAATATAACTGGTAGAAAATGGTTGCTAGAAGGTGCTGCAGATGAATTTCAGATGATCAGTTACTAGACCAGAAGTGTTCCTAGAGTCCTGATTTGTGTTTTCTATGGCTATATTAATGCTTTAATTCTCAACTTAAAAAAAAAAAAAAGCAAATTCAAATTGCATCATATATACTATATTAAAAAAATAAGGTCTCATTTCTTTTGATTTCTAAGATGAATTAATTGCAAATATAGTTAACCTCCACAGTTTTTTGAGGCTTCTGGTGTAGGTGTCTTAAATATAAACACGCAGAAAGAGTATTCTTTTGTAGTTTCATTCATTTGTTCTTATGCTTATGAACCTTATTAATATTTCTTCAATATTTTCACCCACCATCGCGTTCATGAATTTCGCTGGCAAACTTGGAGAAAACAGAAAGCAAGCTCCATACCTACAGGTGTAACTGCTCACGTGTCTATGACTTTACTCACGTCACTGGGCTACAAGTGTGCTGAAAGGCCAGCCCATACGTAAACATCCAGAAGGACAAGACCAAAATTCCTGTCCGGCTATGCAGGTGGAGATTGCTGTTACCATCTGCCCACAGGCAAGGTGGTTTCAGAAGGTCCTCTCCTCTCCTATTCACAGTTTTGCAGTGCAGCTTTACAGCCCTCCACTGGTGACCACACACATCAGTGCAGCCACACTCTGAGATCAGCGAGCAAAGGAAAACTGCATAAAAATTCACACATTCTGACTCTGTAAGGTATCCTGTTCCAGTCAGACCTCAACAGGACGTCTCTGAAAGGCTGTGCGGTACTCGCTGGAGGTTAAAAACTGTGCTATTATGCTTCCACTAACAAATGTCCTACAGTAGGGTTTGCAAAGCATATGTTTTTGTTGTAAAATATATTGAGACATATTTAACAAACACGATCAGTAGAGAATTACCTTCAGAGAAAAAAATATTGTTTTTCGCAAGGTAAGGATGACTTACTATTTCCTCTGATAAAGGGCAGAAATATTTAACATTCAACACACCACTTAAAAAAAAAAAAAAAAAAAAAAAAGCAAAGGTCAATTTTCATTAAATGCTTAAGAAGTCATTCCACTTTGATGGACAAACTATGTTTTAAAGCTTTTCCATTTTAAATTCAGAACTTCTAAAAAAAATTCTCATAGATACTTTTGGCACCACATAGGTCATGCTCTCACTCTCTGAGGGCTATTTATACAGGCTAGCGTGTCCAAATATGCCTGACTTTATACTCTTACATCTCTGGTTTTATTCTGTTACCCTAGCATAGTCAAGGAGGATCTACCTCTCAATACTGCAGTGAAAGAGGTTAAAATGACAAAAAGCTTCTGGAATTATTAAAAGCACAAACAAGCTTATATAATATATTAAACAGTTGTAGAAGATTTGCAACTGGATTGATACATTCACCACTTTAACTTGTCTCCATTAAGAACTGCTGTTCAACTGTAAAAAATGGGTACGTAGGGAGATTCATAAAGCATTGCAAAGATCCTGAGGTAAATGAATCCACAGAACAGCTGTAAATATTTGCAGATGTTGTAGAGTTGAGGTCAGGTGGTCTGAACAAGGCCAAAGTAAGAAATTTCAAAGGATCTAGTCTGCAACTTACTATATACTATCAAAGCCCAAAAGTCTTTCCTAATGAGCTTTGTCATCAGCCCCACACTACACACAAATCACAGAATCACTTCTAAGTTACCGAATATGCTTACTAAAAAAAAAAAAAAAAAAAACACACTCATGTCACACATCTTCCTGCAAAGGAGACAAAAGCAGCTACAACACATTCACAATTTAATTAAGCCCTCATCTATTAAAAACTATTTCTGCTCTTCTAAGACAGAGGAACGTATGACTCATTCTCCCAAATTCCTTTTAGCACTCTCACGCGTGGCAGTCGTACCCTCACCCACCTACCTCAGCACCTTCATGTCTTCTCACCTGCAAGCTCCAAGTCTGAATAAAATTTCTGTAGATGTATTTATCCAGTAACAGCAGGAAATGTCAGTTCATTCTAAACAATTACACTTCTAGCCTCCTAAGGGTAGATTTAAAGAAGTACAATCTTCAATATCTCCTCTATACTAATATTCCATTTATAGTTAAAATATAGAACTCTGCTTCATACTCTGACCCAATGGTTTTTGTTCCAAGTATTGGAGTGCTTTCAACTTCAAGTTACTTGAATGTAATTCTAAATCCCAAAATGTTTCTATTTTACTCAAAAAACAAAAAAAAACAAAAAAAACCACCAACCATCACCAATAGTAATGTCAGGAACTAAGGCATTGACAAAATCCTTTATTAGCATGACAGCTCACACTGTGATATCAACACATTCGCAAAATAGAGTTGCCAAAAGAAATACATAAAACCAAAACATTTTTGGGTGGTTTTTTTTCCCCTCATTTCTTTTTCCTTAAGTCTTATAATCTTACAAATCTGGCCCATTCATCTTCTTCCCAAAAATCAGGTGTGCTGGTTTTTGTTTAACCTGTTTAAATGTGTAATATTTCCACTTCCTGATGTAACTCCATTGAATAGTTTTCCAAATAGCTTGATTTAGTTTGCTTCAGCCAAAGCTCTCTTTGCTCAGGACCAAAATCAAAGCCACATTTTCTCTGATGAAAGCGGTGTTTTCCTTTTTTTCCTGTTTTTAAGTCACAGGGGTTCAGAAACGCTCACCTCAGAATTTAGTGTGGATCTCCAGTAATTATAGCCCCAAATGAAAAGAAATTCTTTCAGGAGAGTACAGCAGCTATTACATAGCAGATATCAAAACTACACAATTGTTCAGGACAGGAAGTGATGGCATCTCTCATTAAACTAAAACTAAACAGGAAATAACTTTACATAATTAGCCAACTTGAAATCTGGCCAGGTCACAGGGATTAAGAACTCCTACCAAAGTTCAGCTCACCCTGTGTTAATTGGCTGTGAACTTAATTTCAAAGCAGAGAACGTTCTATTCTACATATGATGTACAGCACACACCAAAGAAGGTTATATATGTACAAGCTAACAAAATCAGTTTCTCTTGAGGTACTTAAGGTACGTTAGCGTAAGGTTGAAGGTTTAAATAGTTTTGTTCATAACATGCATTTTAGTTGACTACCTTTACAGTTACACTAACTAATCTTTAGCATTTTAAGATACAATGCAGAATTTCTTTCCAATGCTCCCAATACCATGATAGAAATACAACTGTAAATTTATATCATTTCTTCGACAAAAACTGGTTAACTTGTGTCTGTTTGTTAAAGACCTTCAGTTTGTGAAAAACTTTTCGTTTTGAAGCACAAAGTAACGTTCAGATTATTAGGCTTCTAGCTCCTCTAAGTGTGTACTAATTACGTTTGCATATCACAGTGCTAAGGACATTGTAAGCACATTTTATATTTTAAGAACCTGATGATGTAGACATAAAATAAAAAAATACATGTAACATACCAATATCTGCAAGAAAGCTAGCTTGGTGAATGAATTGAATTACATTACTAAGAACATGTCCATAAAGAAGAAAAAATTGTAAAGTAGGCTAAGACACCATTCATCTAAGAAACACGTGTAATTTGATCAAGTTAATTCCTAATATCTTTCAGTACAAAATTTGCTATTAACTACATCTTCTCAAGAAGTGATTTTACTTAACCTGGTATTTCATCACTGCAGATTAACTTGACTGATTCAATTAAATATGGCAGATACAATATCTGGTGGAGTAATTTAAGAAAAAAGTATCCAATACATCAAAGTGCTCCAACTCATCTATTTAGCCATTGGGATAATGACTTTTCCAAATAAATCATTATGTGAAAGAAATACAGAAGACATGGATCTGATTTCCAACAACCAATTAATATATTTCATTTTCCTTTATATCACAAATACTATTCTTGACAAGAAAAGTAGATTAAAAGATAAATTAGACATCCTTAGAAGTTACACCTTTTATTTTTCATTGCATCACAATTAGTAATTTCTAAAAATCTATAAACTGCTAATAATGACATTATTTTTATAGATTAGGATTGTGGTAGATAAGACCTGAAATCATAAGCTTGTGATTCTAAGTCCTCTTAAGTTCTGCCTTCCAAATAGCAGACCGAAACATTTAATATCCGTTGTAAATTTAGTTGCACAAGTCAGTAAGGAATTACATCTAAGATCCAGAAACTTGTTGTTACATAAAAACATAACTTACAAGAACACAGATTGTAGAAGAGATCAGAATCATTCTTCTTCAGTGTAATACTATCCTGATGTTTCTTTCTTCTTTTTTCTTTTTAATCTGTTGGTCCTATCTTCTTCAGAAATTCTTAAATATCTATTGTTTCTTAATTTGACCACATTTTCCTCCATCATCAGTTTCCTTTCTCAGTGCTTCGTGTTCATTTAGAAGATGGCTCACAACCACCACGCATGGTGCAACACAGATCAAACTTCTTTCAGGACTGCAGAGAATTGAGCTACACATTTAGAATTTGGATATTTTTATCATGTTTCTGAAACAATTGAAACATCAAGGATGCCTTCCCCTGTCTTGTTTATCAAATATTTAGCCCTTTTTAATATGAAAGCAAGCACAGAAAGGATCATTTCCTCACTACCGAAAGTTTAGAATAATACTCTTTGAATAAATACCATTTCGGCTTTTTATTATAGATCTGGGGAGTTTCCTTAGGCAAAAAAATCATAACAAGCAGCTACTTACTTTGACAACAAAAGTAACAGCCTGACACAAATATATGGATAACTAAAAACTTCCAGTCTTGGTCTTCCTGCTACCACCTCCCTTTTTTCTCCCCAGAACATACCAGCTTCCTTTGCCACATGTTAAAACTGTCACACGTTATTTGCAGTGCCCTACAGATAGCTTTCAGCAAAGCTCAGTGATAAAACCTTGCCCAAAGTACTTGCTGGTATGGTGAAGCAGTGAATTCTGGTAGTTGCACGAAGGTATGTAAGAATTCTCCTATGTGGAAAAAGGGCAGAGCATTTGAAATTATAGACTACAGTGGAAATGGCTCACAAATTAAGTACATTACTGTCCTTAGTTAAGTATGCAAATCTCAGCTTCTAGAAGTTACCAGTAAGGATTCTTTTGATGCTTGTCACAACATTATTATTTAAAATAAACAGAAAAAATATTTTTATTTAAAAAAAGATTCCCATTCTTGGATTTCAATGTGAAATCTTATTTACCAAATATAAATTAATACAGATGTATGACAAATAGTCACATTCATTCGTAGGATACCAAAGATAGAAATAATCTCTATGGTTTCCCCACCATTCTGCTAGCCTGAATATACCAAATTCAACCTCCTCTTCTGACAAACTCAGCAACTTATGAAGAAAATAACAAGTAATTTAAATCATTAGATCAAATAGACCTGTAGAGTTAACTGCTAGATCCAGCAGCATTCCCCTGATTTTGCAATACTGATGGCCTTTGGCCAACATCCAACCTTGGTTTGACTTCTGGCTGCTGAGGATGACGCGTAGCCCTGGCTCACTGCAGGTTTCCAGTCTGACTCCAATGCACGCAAAGCACTGAGCCAAGAACACCTCAGCTCCTTTCTTGTCTGCCTCTTCCCTTGCACAAATCAGAAGAGGCCTCACTGCAAGCTCAGATGAAGCTGAGGGCTGCCTCCAGCTGGCTGCCCCTGGTGCCAGGCCTCATACCACCGCTGAGCCTCGCCACTCAGTTCCAGCACTTCACACTGGGCTCAACACAGAAGGCTGAGTTGCAGGGTCGGCTCGGACCAGGCAAACTCCCTGCTGGCTGGCCACCCAGTTACACCCACAGGTGCTGGCCAGCGTAGTTTAAAATGCCACGCTCTCAGATTCATTGTTAACAGTTCTGCTTGAAGTTGGATTTTGCTGGTATAAGACTGCTGGCAGATGACCTCATATGCAGACAGCTGATTACACAATCAGATTTCCTCACCTGCTCACTCACTGGTAAGGATTTTTTTAATTACAGTGTAATCCCAATCCCAATATGTTCCTTTATTTAAAAGGAACACAAGTGTTAAGTAGGGCAACGCTTTCAAATCAGCCAATTTACGTATATAACAAGTGTTGGGCAACAGCAAGTTAAGTGCTCAGCGCAAAAATCCAAGAACATTTAGAATAGGAGAATACATACTTTCATTGAGAGAATGAAGGGCAGACAGTTGAGGAAAGGAGCAGCCATCAACACACTGCTCAGAACACACATAGAACACACAGGGCTCAGATCTTCATCAGCCTCACATTTTGTTGCAGTATGAAAACATGTTAAGACTACAAAGTCGGACTCCACGAGTTCAGAAGCAAACAGAACTAAAGCTGCACATGGGACATTAGCTTGGCCTCCTTGTACACAGGAGCTGATCGATCTGAGGTAGTGCAGTGGGAGCTGGACACAAGGAAGGCTGTTGTCTGCTGAGTCTTTGCTGCGGGTGCTGGAGCAAAGAATGAAATACTGAGCTCCTGGTGCTTAAGGAAAACATACACCTCACGGGAGAACAGGCTTCTATCTTTTTCTTAAACTAAGCTTTCAGATACAGTCGTTAACTAGCCTTCATTACCAAAATATGCAGTTTGAACTTCTGGTTTCCTGAATTACAGAGTACTCACAATTGAAATAGACCTAAATTTAGAGCTGTTATTGGAGCAAAGATCAAAGAGGTACAGAGTTGGCCCTTTGAGAACATACCACCATTGCAGTCTATCCATCAGGCCTGGGCACATCCACTCCTGTGATTTAACAAGAAATCTGTACCAAATAATTGGCATTTAGGTCAATGCTTATATTAGACCAACACATAACACAATCGGTCTCACACAATCATTCCCTTTTCAAATCTGAAGGAACAACATAATCAAGAAATGGCAGAGCAGCTGAAAGTGAACTTAACTGGAGAGGCAGCAGAAGGCAGCTGTGCGCAAGGAAAAAGGCAAAAACAGGAGTATCTTTGGGAGCAATGGCTTTCTGATGTTAATTCTCAGAATGAACAGAGGCATGCCAAGAAAATCTTGGTGTTTCACAGAATCACAGGGATAGGAAGGGACCTAAGAGACCATCAAGTCCAATCCCTCAGCTAAAGCAGGTACCCTACAACGGATCGCACTGGTAGGTGCCCAGTTGGGTCCTGAGTATTGCCACAGAAGGAGACTCCACAGCCTCTCTGGGCAACCTGTTCCAGGGCTCCCTCATCCTTACCATAATGAAGTTCCCTTGCACATTAGTACAGTAACTTCCTACATACAAGTTTTAGGCCATTACTCCTTGTCTTACTGCTGCGTACCACTGAAAAGAGCCTGCCTCATCCCTTTGCCTCACACATCCCTTTAGATATTTATAAACATTTATCAGATCCCATCTCAGCCTCCTTTCCCCCAGGCTGAGCAGACCCAGGTCACTCAGCCTTTCTTCATGTGGGAAACGCTCCAGGCCCATCATCTTTGTGGCCCTCCATTGGACACTTTCCAGGAGATCTGTCTTTTTTTTTGAACACAGCCTAAACACGACCTCACAAGGTCAAAGTAGATAAAAGTTGTTAATAAAGACAAAAGTTCCTCATGAGTTTTCATTGAGGATATCGTCAAAGTAAAGAACAAGAACAATCGTGTTTTCTCTTTATTTTTGTCTTAGGTAGAAAACAGCTACTCAGATTCTTATAAGGCACTTGATGTTATGCCAATTAAAAGAGCGCTTGTGAGCTCTAGGCTTTGAATATCCATTCTAACTAGGCTGTAGGCACTTTTGAAAATTCTGTGCGAGTCTCCAGATGATCCTAGACTTTTGGAAGTCCAGAACTATTGTCTACATAATTTTTGACAAGATCTCTGGGAAGGGGTGATACAAAATTTCAGTTCTCCTATTCTGACCAAGGGGTTTTTCCCTTTCCCCTCTCATTTCCTCTTCATACTCCTTTTCCCACTAGTAAATATTTTTATTCAGTACCACATTCAAGTTAATCACATTTATTTGTTTTGGATAATTGCTTAGATGATTGTTTATCACAAAGTAAACATTGTACTTAATTATTTTGGAGCTGACAATGATAAAGGCAGGTTGATTCTCTTAAAGCAGCACTGTGTTAATATTAAGCTCTAACTTGCAGCTCACAGAGTTCGGTGAACATGGAAATAAAATACTGTGTTCTCCTTCCCTGCCTTCTCTCTTAATTTGAAGCTGCCAGTCATAGTTTATTGTTTTGATATCAAATAGAACATATAGACTGACTCAACTAATTCCATGACTGTGCCTTAAGTGTTGAGAACACAGTATTTCTTAAAATATTTATTCTTTATCTTAAGTGACAAGGCAGAGGCTAAATGACACCTTCAGCACACTACACATTCTAAATTGACAATATTGTTATCATAGGAACTTCAATATATTAGCACGAGGATATTATAAATCTGCCCAGAAAACAGAAGTAGTTACCACTAAAAAATAACTTTTTTCATTTTCCTCTCTAGATCTAGATTCAAATTTGAGTTTTTAACTTCACAGGCAAGCAATAATCCATAATTAAATTCATTCTTCTGCAAATGCAAATTTTTCCCATACTGGATCTACATTATTTAGATTTCAGACAATGTTACTGGTTCAGCAATATGCTAAACTCTTATTATAGCCTGAGCAGAGACTGATGATCTTGAAGTGAAGTTCAAAAACCCCTGACAGGTTTCAAAGCCAACTAACGCTTAATCAATTGAACCCAGAAGGCAAAAAGAAAATAGCATCAACCTTCATGATTGTTACTGGATCAGTGTAGTCCCTACTACACTGTAAAAAGGAACCTTTAACATTGATAATGACATATAAGCAAATGCAATTGGAGCTTGCCTGCAGCTACGTGGGTGCAAGCCTTACTTTCCTAGCAGAAAAGAAGTGCATTTGTCAAGACACAATGGTCATACTCAAAAATTAAAGGGGGTAACTTGTCTCAGAATGTACACTCAGCCTTTTCAGTGATGATAAAAAGTGACCTTGCCCTTTTCATATTGCATCCAGAAAGAACACAAACTACACCACAAAGCTGAATAATAACTTGCAACACAGCAATTTCTCAAAAGGTATTAAAATGCAGTTTGAGAGCAGTAGCATTGGGGTGGTTTAGTCTGTCTTGCCTTGTGGCCTTACCCCTCTTCATATATCACTGAGATACAGTTAATCAATTAAAAAAAAAAAAATCACTTATAAAATTTCTTCATGCATAGCTTTCCAGAGCAAGGGCTACTCACAAGAAAGGTTTTTACCACAAGAGGAATAAGAAGAATACATTGGTAACAGTTCTTACTGCAGCACAGAGTCTCTGAATTCACCAGCTGTTAAGCACTTTTAATTCACTTTGTCAACCAGTGCTAATGAACTGTTGTAACAAGGGGGGAAATATCACGGTACATCGAGGAGGGACCTGCTTACAGTGATCAAAATGGAAAAAACTAACATTATTTGGTTACACAGTTGATTCATGGAGCGTGGAGAATGCTTTAAATAGAGACTTTTCTCCCTTATGTATATATCACTTGTACGTTAAGATAAACTTTTGAGACTTTTTTTAGTGTACTGTTGCTTTTTTCCCTCCAGGAAGATACATTTTCTGTAGTGTGCATTTTCAATAAAACCTAAGAAATAACACCAGAACAACATTGTTTGTAACTCCACCTAGCGGTCTTAAAACCTCCCAGTGTATTTATGCAGTTGATAGCTTGCACATCGAGAACTCTCTCCTTATTTGCTTTTGGCTATACTCTTATTTTCATATAAAAATTAAAAGCTAGCCACATTTTATATAGCATTTGTTTTCAAATACCTCTGCAACATCAGCAGTGATTTTACATGAACTTGCAACTTTCGCTCTCAAGAGTCAAAATCTTATTAGTGCAATATAGTGAGTACAGTGGAAACTGTATACGGAGATGTTGCCATTCAGTGCTACCAACCCATTTTGGGAGTTGAAGTAAGCATCTGTTTGACAACATACAGCAAGCATGTTACCATTTAAAATAAAGGAACAGTGTTAACTCTGGTATGGTGAGAAGATACTCATACTTCCCAAATTAGTATACAGAGAGTACAAGAGTATCGGTACTTCAGGTAACAAATAACGATCTAGAATACATCATCACAAATGCTGAAGACCTCAATTTTGTTTGTAATCTGAGAAAAAAAGTGGCCTACTATCTCCAAAAGCGCTCTGCTTCTCTTCACTGTACAGGACATTAGTACAGAAGGTATTCAGAGAAAAGGACGATACACAGTGAACACATACTTTGTTTCACATGATAACTCCATTAAGAGAGCCTTAGAAATGCATTAAATCTGTAACCATTTACTTATTAACTGCCTTTACATTGCTTTTCCGTATGCATAGAATAAGTTCAAGCCTTTAAACATATTATGACCTTCATTTTAGAATAGCATTGACCAATAAAACCATAACGTGGTCAAAGCTGCAGCAATAATGGTGGAGCAGCACACCCCTATACTACAGAAAATGAAAACAAACCCAAACACAGCAGCAACAGACACACAAACAAAAGTAGTAAAATTACCCACCTCAAAAAAGCATCAGACATACAGAGACCTTTATCAGGATACTCTTGCCTCCATTGCCAACCTTTAACTGAGGTCTGGGAAGGGGTGAATCCTGGCTCCACCCCTTCTGGTCACCCGAGTACATTGCATGCACCTGAGCTGCTCTAGACTGGCCCTGCCTTCCCACCAGGTGCTCAATCACTGCTTCAAAACATGAGTAAGCATTTCTGCTATGCTGTTGTAATAAGAGATATGCTGTTATTGTTTATTGTTTTGTTTCCTATTTATTCACCTTACAAGGTATGGTGCTTCAGACCCTCTTTTTGTTGTTGCGTAGAGCAGCTAGTTCAAAAAAGATCTCAGCTTATGTGTGCTTACTGCTAGAGATGGTAACAAGAAACTCACTTCTTAATTCTTAGAAAGGGAAGGAAACAGTGAGTTTTAGACAAGGCTATTATCAATGCATTTACAATCATTAGCATTTCAACAAGCTTTTTATTTTTTAAATTATCTGCTGCATGTGTGTATGAGAAGTGTTGAGTCACGGCCTGAACCACTGATTGAGCACCTGAGGAAATGACCCAGTCAGCCCTGGGAGCACAGGTGAAGGCAATTCAGTTGGGTGACAGAAATGGTTGCAGCCTGGCTGTGCCTCTCTTAGATGTCATTTCAGTGCTGACTGCCCCTGAGGAAGGATAATTTCTTGGGGGGTCGCTCCTTGGTGGAGCTTTCCCTTGTAACCTGGAATCTTCTGATACGGGTAAGCAGTCTTCCCTTCTTTACAGCAGTGCTCTCTTGTGCCTTTGCACTGTTTTGTCCAATTGCTGTAGTGCCTGGTTGCTATTAATGAAAATAAATCAAGGTCTCTTCTCCTGCTTTTGTGGATGTTTAATTATTTGTTTTCTTTTTCTGTATGATAGTTCCAATCACAGAACCTATATTCCTTGTTTTTTGGCTGATATTGTAATGTGAAAAAACAACACAACACCCCCCATCCCCCCCCCTCCATCCCTCTTTCCCCCCCCCCAAAAAAAACCTGTTTCCCCAGAAAGGTGCTGAAGTTGATTTTTTTTTTTTTTTTTTTTTTTTTTTTTTTAAATTTTCCAGGTTAGGAATCGGTTGACTACAGAAAGCTGCAATGATTGTGCATAACACCTAACTCTTCTTGTAGATCCAAGCTATAGGTTGTATTTCTTACAATAGCATTACTTAAGAACGATGTGTCACTCCTCTGCTTAGCCTGAACTGCATGTTTCCCTATTTTCTGTGCTCTGAATGTTTACATTTATTTTCTTAGTGTTCTCTGTGTGTTCCAATATGAATGGCTATGTTGAACTTGCAAAGCAATTAACTAAGGGTTTACCTGAACTTCTTGCAGTTAGTTCTACAGTGTTTTGAAGATACCCACTTGTTTTGTTATAACCTGGCTGATACTTTATTTCATTTATTGTGAAGTCAAAGACTACTTAAACACCAATTCCTTTGTATTAATGTCTTAAATGTGGAATTGAATTCAAGGTTGTGTTTCCATTGTACACTTAGGTTGACTTACTGGGTAACTGGAGGAAAAAAAAGAGATCCCATTCATCTTACATCTTTCTTTCAACTTCCAAGCATCTACTTGTCCTTAGTGCGTACTTTATTTTTATTTCAGTTAAAGTCGTATGAAATACTACCCCCGCCCCACCCTGCCAAGAGATGTTGTTTTCATCAATTGAGTGATACAAATTCACATGCATAAGAATCACAGAGAATGGGGATCTATGTAAGGGAAGGTTATGATCTTTGACTATCTTTTAGTGGAGTAACAGCATCAAAGGAAGAGTGAGGAAGGGGCAAATGTATGAGCAAGTGGAAAAAGCCTAAGTACAGAAAACTACGTCTGTAAACAGTAAAAAGCATATGCCCTGATCCAATCCAGGACATCTGTACCTTGCACAAGTGTTTGTGCCTTTGAACAGGTTTGTTGCTAAGTGGGAAGAAAGGGCTGTGTTAACACCAATTGTGCAGATCAGTTTGTGGTACCATTGAGTGACACTTTGTAGACACCTTGAAGATGGGAGCATTCTCTTCTCCTTGCTGAACTGCCCCAAGTCTCTCAGTCTGTCCTTGCAGGGGGAAGGTGTTATATCCCTTGGATCATTGGATCGTTATTATGCATATAATGAGTGAGAAGCATGTGGGCTTTGGTTGCAGTGGTACTTAGTTCCCAAACTTATGCTTAATTCTTATTTGTTTTCCACTCAATTCAGTATCTGCAGAAGCAAGATAGTTTTTGGGTTTGCAGATTTAACATTGAGCTCTGAAAGAAATTTCATTAGCAAACTAGCCTTACTCCATTTAAGATTGGTTTTAATCTTAAGGCTACTAAGAGCATTTATCTCCATTCTTCTTTCACTAATAATATTGCAAACAATGGTTTCTGGAGATTGTGATCTCTGACCCTCATCTGCATTTAACAGCAGCTCAACTTCCACACTTTATTCAGCATAGCATTCACAAGAAAGTCTTCTAAATCGGTCCCTACCAGCTGCTATTCAGTATGTAAGACATACTCTTACTGTAAAAGCTTTCTCCCACATATCACTATTTCAGGAGTAAAATGGAACAGCTTATTTTAAATTTTTTTATTTATTCATTCTTTTGAATTCTAGTGTGGATTGAAAATTGCGAGCCTGCTATGCATTCTCTTCCTATGACTTCCTGCAAAGTACAGGTAAAATAAGTCAAAACACATATTGTTCTTACATTAACAGAAATAATAATTTAAATAGTGTTTTCAAAATGATTGTTTCACTGATTAAGTTCCCATCTATACAACAGCTGTGTGCAAAGGTGGCAGATATTTTGTGCTATGATTATTTCTGTTTTGTTTTGTCTTCACAGCTTTTATTCCAGTCTTCCTCTGAGAACTTTAGGAAGCAAAAGTGCTGCTAGTAGTCATAAGCTCAAATAATGAAAAGTTTAAGGAGTGAACGTATTAAAAAGATACTATTCAAAATGTAAGATCTGATCATTTCTATTCTTGTATGGAGGTTATATGCTAGTGATTCAGATTGTAGAGGTTGATAAAAATGATTTACTGACTACAAAAACAAAAATAATATATAAAACATCTCTAATGGAAGACTTTTACACTGTTTTCTAAAATGAAGCTCTCAATTTGCTATACTGAAATCTCCAACACCCGCATAATCTCAAATAGTGGAAATAGCCAAGTTATTTTACTGCTATGTGTTCTTGTCTATGAAGAAGCTATCTACTTCCATGGATAAGCCCCTCCTCAGCCTACTGGAGAGTTCTGTTGTCACTACAACTAGTGAACTCACAGCACAGGAAGGGAACAACTCAGTACTAGGTTATCTAGTATGAAAAAAAAAATTACTGCTGCCAAATACTTGAAAATTGTTTTGGTTTCATATAGAGAACTGGCAAATAGCAGATCCTGGAAGTCAGCTTATAATATCTGTATGCTGTGAACTGCCTGCTGTGCTGGGAGGCATAAAAATAAATGAGAACATTAAAATGGAAGTCAGGACAATCTAGTGTGATTCAGAATACAAAGAGTGAGAGAGTGCATAAGGAAAGGCTGGACCTGGTCACTGGGGCTGCATACAACACTTGAGTCCTTGACGAGAAGCACTGAATTCATTCAAATAAAATGCACTCAGAAGCCTATTTTTAGATAACAAGCCTATTGCATACTCTTGAAAGAAGATATGAAGCTTTAAAAATTGTTACGTGCTCATTTGACTTTCATTGACACCTGAGAAAGAAGCCTTTTAGCATCGCTTTGTACATTTTTAATAAAATAATCAATTGTCAAAAAGAATTGAAGACTGGAAATGTGTGTTACCAGCTGTTTCTGATGTATAGCTCTAGGCTGTGAGTTTGTTTGGTGTTTTCTCACCAAACACTGGGAGTCTTGTATCACACTCTATGAAACAACAGTAGCACCTATTATCACATGGCAAATTCAGTGAGAGGCAACAAATGTGCCTTACTTCTATGTCCTGTGAAGTTAAGGAGCACCTTTACTCCAAAATCAGGGTGTGTCCAGCGCTATGTTGTTCTCTTGTCCTTCCAATCCTTGGGTTTCCAAGGGAAATGCATGAATATGTTGTCTCATGTCCATGAGTCTCCTTGATAAGAACCTTCAAGAGCCCCCTTACGCTAAAGAAAAAATGTCTCTTCATTGTTTATCTTCCCATTTCTTCTGACTGATGGCACCCCATCCTTGGTTTAAAAACAAACAAACAAAAAAACAACAAACAAGCAAACAAAAAAACCAACCTTTTAAAGTTATCCTTAAGTTTATTTATCTTAACTTAAGCTCGTATAAAACGGATGTAAAGTATGGCTTGCCTTGTAGTGCAAAGCAGTTATTATCAAAAGAAAATTCTAACTAGGCCTTTGAATTCATGTGTGTATTTCTTACTTTGAATTCATTAATTGTGCCTATTTGAAGAATGATATTATCTTTATTTAACACAGCCATATCGTAAAGAAGAAGAAAATTGAGAAATTGGGTGGTGAGGCACTGGAACAGGTTGCTCAGGAGGCTGTGGATGCCCCATCCCTGGAGGCATTCAAGGCCAGGCTGGATGTGGCTCTGGGCAGCCTGGTCACCTGGTGACCCTGCACATAGCAGGAGAGTTGAAACGAGGATTTTTGAGATTCTTTTCAAACCTGGCCATCCAAGATTCTATGGTGATTCTATGAAGAAAACCTGTGTTTTTCCGCAGGGGAAACATACTTCACGCACACAAAAAAAAAATAGTAACAGCCAGGACTGTGTTCCTAATCCTGCACTTGATTTATTACCTCAAATATTTTTTATATTAATTTCGTCATTTGTATTAATTGCAAGGAGGAGTTCATTCTGGTCTTATTTTTTTTTAATGCACAATAAACATGTTTGTTCATTTTTACTTTTTCATGCTTGAATTTTAAGAACAGCATTTCGGTGTGTAAGGGACGCAGAGGTACAGTTTCACAGAGTTGAAGATGTCTTCTGTTTAATCATAGTAACTTGTTCTTACCCAGAAAAAATAATGAACATTATATAAAGGAAAGAAAATGAATGAATAAATAAATCAGGTTGAGGGGACTATATGGCAGGGGAGGGCATAGATTGAGAGCACTGTATTTCAAGTACAGGAAAAGAAAAATGATCCCCTTGTATGCACCTAATAATTGCTGATGCTTTGCTCCTCCTACTTCCTTCTCTGCTTTGATACTAATTTAGTCAAAATAACACAATAACAATAATTATCTCTTTCCTGGACCGGAGTCCAGGAAATTCTTCATTCTTACCAACACAGTGGTAAAACATATTTTAATCCCCACCCTACTTATATATTATCCTCCGTAACAAACTCAGATTCCAGTGAAATCTTACATTGCTATTATCCTAGTTCAAAAGCATTTTTAACTCCATGTGTTTATGCATGTACATGTATTACTTTTCTGCAACTATTTGATTCTTGATAACTCAGGAACACGGGAGAATATCTTAAGGCTATACAGATTTTCGTAAGTTTTCAGTAGTACAAGTTCATTCCTATGGAAAGACATTTTCATCTTAAAGGGAGTAATTTCCTCTGCTCTTGCCAGGACTAAGTGACATAACTGCAGCCTGGGATTTTCTCCAGCTACAGAGACCAGGAGCTCCCTCAAATTCACAAGCTAACTAAAGACATCATCCTGGATAAGAATATTGTTGAGAATTCTGATACTGAACTTTCTGTTTTCTCTAAAACATTACATCATGTTCTCTTCTACCTACAGGAGGCTTTTACACTCTGCCCTCTATATTCATGATGATCATTTTATTTGATCAGTGGATGCAATTGATTTATGCAAAATTTCTCCTTTAAGAATACAATTTCCACTAGGTTTAACAAGTTCCATAAGTGTTCTCATTTGCTAACCAGGAACAAGGGCATCCACTACCACCAGAATGGTTCATTAAGTCCATTCCCAGCTGTCCTCCCTAGAGACAGATTTGCCACATGAATTGTATTGGCCAGAGCAGCAGCCCGAGTCTTACTGGTATAGACAGTATTTTTCTGAATCCAATAAGCATTTATTTGGCATGCGGGTAAAAGGCAACAGGTCCCTTAATGAAAGCAAACAAACAAACAAACCAACCCCTAAAACCAAAGAGAACAGAAACCAGAGCAGCCTTTATTCCCCAGGAGTTTTCCTCCAAATGCTTTTATTTCTCATTACGGCTCTTTCCAGCCCTTTGTCCTCTGTCTCCAGTTAGCATGTATTTTGTTCCACAGTTGTGTACATAAGAGAATCAGTGAACAAAGTCAGCCACAATCCAACCATGTGGAAAAACACATTTAAAAGCATGAAGGGGAAGCAGAATCCAGCTAGGTGTTTGTTAAACATAGGCTTGTCCCTTCCGTTTAGAGATGCCACCTGGCTAGTTTCTAACCAGCCTGTCTGGTCTTACTCGCGTGTCCCAGATCTGTCGGAGCTATTAGGTGTGCACACATCGGGTCTGTATGCTGTATGCCTGTCAGGGAGGGTGGATGTCTGTCAGGGAGGGTGGATGTTTGTTTTGTTTCGTTTTCCTACGGCCTGGCTAGCCTGCCACTATTTCACACTCCTTTATCTGACGTAACAGTGCGATGTTGGGCACTCAGTGTGCTGCTGGGACTCAGTAAAGCCCTGCTGCATAACGGCAGCAACGAAACGCCGAAGCGGCGATGGAACCAAGGCTCTGCCGCCCCGAGCGCAGCGCCCCCTGGCGGCTGCGGCAGCGCACCCCCTTCCCCGTCTCCGCCGCTCTCGCGAGATTCCGGGCACGGGCGGGGCGCGGGCAGGGATTGACGGACTCGCGGCACAGCGCCGGCGCCATTGTGTTGCGGGTCGAGGCGGCGGGCTCCGTTCGGCCGTCTGCGGGTCCGGCCCGGCCTCTCCGGCGGATCTCCAATGCTCGTGTCGCGAGGGCCTCGCCCGTGAGAGTGAGTACGAGCCCGACGGTCTCGAGGAGGGGAGGGTGTCCCCGCGGGCCCGGCTCCTGCCCCGCGCGTCGGGCTGCGGCCGGGCGCTCGCGGAACCATTTTGTCTCGGTGCCGCCCGGCTCCTCCCTCCTCTCTGCGGCCGCCGCTGATGGGCGCGCGCCTCCCTGGCCGCGTCCCGTATGTGACTCCGGGCCGCTCCGCGCCGCTCCTCGCCTCCGTCCAGGGAGCCGCCGTCCTGCGGAATCGGAGCGGGGCGCTCCGTGCCGCCTTTTGGCTGGCTGCGAGACGCCGCTTGGCGCTGTCGCCCGCTGGGCAGAGCCCCGTGACGGCGGCCTCCCCGTGACCCCCGGCCCGCAGGGTGCGGAAGGAGCTGCTGCTGCGCCTGGTGCCGGGATCTCGGTCCGCCTGGGACGCTGCTGAGTTCTTGTCGGCCTTCTTGGCTGGCGGCTGGTTGCGCGGACTGACGAAACTGACCCTGAGCTCCGTTTTGCTTGCCGCTCTAAATGTCGTCTGATGAAACGTGAAGAACACGCGGTCACAAATTGGTTCTGCGACGATCTTATGAGCCGCTGTATGTCAGAGCGCGCTAAAATCTCTAGCCCTAAGAGCTCTAAGCGTTGGCTGAAGCATCGCCACGTAGTGCTGAGGTGGGCCCTGAATTTCTGAGCTGGAAGTGAGGTATGTGCAGCTCAAAGCGGGGACCCACAAATGTGCTAAGCTATTGCATGGCAGCTAGAAAGGCTTCACTGTCCGGTAGACACGAGTATGTCCTGTTGCCTCTCATTCCTTAGTGGGTGGGGTTAGGGTGACAGAGAAGGAGGAGTGAGAGGCTTTTATATTCTAAATATTTGCTATGTTATTTTTACCTTTTCAGATTACACTGCTTACCTGCAAAGAACTGTTGATGTTTTAAATTTTCTATTGCATTTATTGTGGCTAGGTTGGATCTAGTTGATCTTTTATAATGTTGTTGTAGGCATGGTGGGTGAAGAAGGGAGGGATGTTGGAGCTGTGTACTCCGAATAGGCGGTGCAACTTCTTTCAGATATGAGATGGTCATTTCTTTTCCATGCATAATTTTAATGGCAAAAGTTTAATTTCAGTACCGTTTCTTTCTTTCGTTCTTTCTTTTTTTTTAAACGAGTCTTGAAATGCATCACAAGACTTTATTAGTGGTAGATGATCTCTAATTTGATTTTAAAAATCTTCTAACTTCTTCTACTGCTGTTGTCTTCCCCTGTTCATTTAGATGCCAATTCATGTGCGTACAACCTTTTGGCTTGCGTGAGCCACATCGAGTGAAGATGAATTGCCTTGTATAAAATTGCACTGTGTATAAAATATATAGTTAATGCATTTAAGTAACGTAGCTTCATTTGCTTTTTTTTTTTTTTTTTATTGAAATACTGGAAAAAGAGAGCACCAAGAAAACAAAACTGGTGGGATGTAAGACTGGTTTTGTGAAACTAATGCATCAGTCTGGTTCAGTGGAAGTAGCTGCAGTTCCTGGCGAACTCCCAAGGTGTTTGTCAGATTTCTTATGAAGTTTTACTCTTCCCGTGCTTCGTTGTTGAAAACAGTTGTTCACAAATGTGGGTACTGCTAAAAGCAGTGGCATGAGTAAGGTATGATTGTGAAGCAAGGGGTATCTTTCTTTGGTAAGAGGGCTTATTAAAGTCTGATTAAGACACGTGATCAAACATTTGAGTTGGACGTCTGGTTGCACCTCCATGCATTCCGCTTGAAAATTTGCAGAGAATGTATATATGCCGATTGAAAATGGAGTTGCAAATATAATGAAAAATAGATGACCTTTCTGGCAATCTTAAAACCTGTACTCATATTCCTTCATCAAAACTGCAGGTGTGACTGCATATATTTTTTCACTGGACCGCGTTTAGCCAAAGTATCAAAACGCATAAGATTATTTGCTGTAACTTGAGGCAGCGCTGCGCCCTCCCCAAGCCCCGTATTCAGCTCAGACGGTGCTCACTGTACTCCCACGTGTGGTTGTTATGACTGATGGGGGCCAGGTCTGTTGGATGGTGCAGCGGAGCCGCTGCCACGATGGTGTGCGGCAGGGCGGGCTGTGCCAGGCAGCGTGTAGCTGTGGATAGCGTAGGCCTCTGCTAATTCCTGCTGTAAGGAGCTTCCTTCCTTTCGCCTGGAACCTCTGTGTGTTTTCTGTCTGTCTGCCTCTAACTTTCTAGTTGTGTTATTTAATTCACCAGGTTCTGCACGTATCCAGAAGCAGAATGATTCGTAACCAGCGTGATTGTTCTGATGCTCTGTGTCAGAAAAATTGGATCACTTAATCTGTCTGCTTGTCTCTTACTGCCTTGACCTTTGTGTTTTGCATCAATGTAGAACGTGGACAAACTGTTTTGGAAGTCAAATCTCAAGGCCAGCAGTTGTCCTGTACCACTTAGACCCTTGTATCTATTGCTGTGACCTGGGATTCATTTAGTTTCAAAGTTTGCAACTTGAATAGTTATTTTTTCACACTTCATATGGCTTCGGGCCTGTACTGGGCTTGCAGTGCATGTGATGGCAGATTACTCTGAGGTTTAAATTAACAATCATTACAGTATCTTCAGTATGTTACAAATACTTTAAAAATGTGATTCTTTTGTATTATTGGGCAGATGACCCATAGAAAGTGGTGTAGCTTAGATTACTGAATTTGTTAATGAATTTCTTAACTCACATGACTGACAGTGTTCTTTTGGGCTGTGAAGTGCTGCCCTGAGCATTCTTATTGATACTGTTTGTACAAGTTTGAGAATTACTCAACAGTGCTGTTGTCCATTAGTATTTCCTCGTGGGTTTAAATGTGATTTGAGCAGCTTAGCCATTGCGTGACTTTAAGTTCCTAATCCAAGGGTAGGTCAGTGAGAAATGGAGGTTCCTAAACTGATCTCACTTAACCAAATATGTTAGTGTATAGGCTGTTAATGTTTGAAGCGTGGTTTAGTAACTGGTGTGCCGCTCTGTGGTACAGCCCAGTAATTCTTTGTACAACCTATGTTTATCTAACTATTGGCTTAAATGTTCACTTAAAGCATAGCATAATCATGAGATGTTTAAGTTTTATATTTTATTTTCTTTGCAATGAGCTCTACTTGCATGATTAAGCTTTTAGGCTACTTTATGGTGTGAGCTGTTTTGTAAGCCTAGTGGCTAAACATGGAACAGAGAAGTGGCTTCAAAACCTTCATTTGATGAAAACAGCAGTCTGATTTGCAGTTGTTCAACTGTTTGATCAATGGACTTATGTACAAACTAATTTGTACTGGGAATGTGTCAAATAGTCCTGAGTTTATGAACTCAGCTGGGAGCTGCAGCTGGATGCAAGACGTGTCAGGATTGCAGTAGTTTTTTGGAGACTGTGATACTAAATGTGGGGAAATAATTGGGCTTTATTGATTGATGATTTTTTCTTGATATATTCTCATTGCAGTTTTCAGAAGGCTAGATCAGAATTAACAGTGGTTAAGTAAAACAGGTTGTACCACTTCTGCAAATTGCCTTGCTCTGCCATCTGTTTTCAGAGTTGTTAGCTGTCACATAACCCTTTCCGCAGCACACCACTGGCAATGCTGGGATTCTCTGCAGTGTATTTACTTTTTGTGGTGCTATTATATCTGTCCTGTTCTGAGGAGGAAGAATCTGGGAATATTAGCAAGCCAGTTATCCACGTATCTAAAGCTTTTGAGCAGCACTAGGTCAAAATATCCTTTCAAAGGAAAGAATGACCCACAAAACCACTTCTCATTTGATAAAGGCACCGGTGTTTATTTTGAGATGCCTAGAAATACAAAAAGAGCAAGTATGCCAACTGTGTTGCAGTTGCATCAAGAGGAATGTGAGCAGCAGGGCGAGGGAGGTGATTCTGCCCCTCTGCTCTGCCCTCACGAGACCCCACCTGGAGCACTGCGTCCAGTTGTGGAGCATCCAACACAAGAAGGACGTGGAGCTGTTGGAGCAGGTCCAGAGGAGGGCCACAAAGATGATCAGAGGGCTGGAGCACCTCCCCTGCGGGGCAGGCTGAGAGCTGGGGCTCCTCAGCCTGCAGAAAGCTCAAAGGAGACCTTACAGCGGCCTTCCAGTACCTTAAGGGCCTACAGGAAAGCTGGGGAGGGACTTCTTGTAAGGGAAGTGTCATGGTGTTATGGTGACAGGCAGTCTCTGTGACAGGAAGGTAGAGATAGGATGAGGGGAAGTGGTATTAAACTGGAAGGGGGCAGATTTAGATTAGATGTCAGCAAGAAATTCTTTGCTGTGAGGATGGTGAGATACCAGAACAGGCTGCTCAGTGATGGTGTGAATGCCCCCTCCCTGGAAACAGCCAAAGCCAGGCTGGATGGGACTGTGAGCAAGCTGGTCCAGAGGGAGGTGCCTGCCCCTGCCTACCACTATCCTCCCCCACAGGGGAACTAAATGATCTTAAACGTCCATTCCAACCCAAACCATTCTGTGATTCCAAGTACGTACTTCAGAGTCAAATGAAAGTTTATTGTTTGATGTGAGACACCATGTACTTTGGCTTTATAAAGTGATTTTCACGGGGGCTGTTTTGTAAAACTTAAATATTTCTTTGAGGTAGGTAGATTGCAAGTAGAGTTGTTTAATGGAAAGGTGATGTTTCATAGTTTTGACTCTGAGGACTTAAGTTTGAGTGTAGTCTTTGCATGTACTTAGTTCATCACAGATTCAAGATGCAGCTCATTAACGGAAAATTAATTTGTGAATTTATTTAATCTGAGGATTCCTTCCCTGGCTCATTTTGTTTCCGTGCAGCTCCTGCAGAGTTCTTCGGAGAGTCCCACTAGTAATGTAACAGAAAGAATATAGTGTAGATATAAGCATATAAGAAAGTTCTGTCCTTCTTGTTTCTAGTCTTGTAGCATGGAATGGGAGATGTAAAGATGAGTTGCAAAACAGAGGGGAAAAACCTCATTTTCCATCTTTCTGGTGCTTGTTCAGACCAAAGCTTGGTGTAAGTGTGCCTGCCTGTGTGCATGACTCGTATTTGAGTTGCATTTAAAAAACACTTGTGCATGTTTTGTATCTAAATCTCTGCTTCCGAAAGGGAAAAAAAAAACACAACGGTGTGTCCTTTATTACAGGGTACAAAGAATGGAGTCTAAGCCCTCAAGAATTCCTCGAAGGATATCTGTTCAGGCCTCCAGCTCTACTCTAGGATCTAGAACATTAACTGGAAGCAGTTTAGCTGGTGCATATAGTGCAAGAGATTCTTCACGGGGATTAGACTCTGGTTACCAGGTAATGTGTTTTAACTCTCTCTGTAAAGTGTAAATTCATTTAATGTGTCTTTCTCACTAACCCTAAAGTTGGTGCACAGACATATGGATTCAAAAAGAGGGATGGGGTAATAGACAGAGAAATCTCAGCCAGGCCTTTGCATTTGTGAACAGGAAATATAATTAATTGTATGATCAATTAATTGATGACCAGGCCAATGAAAGGTTTTTTTTTCTTTTTCGCACAGTGAACTAGCAGTTCTGTCTCTGGCATCTTTACCTGCTTTTGTTTGTAGCTGCTCCTTTAGAAATGAACTGACTGATGACAGAAGGGGAGCCAGATACTGTGAATATATTTTGACTGTAGTTACTGCTGTCTTTAATGTGTGTAGAATCTGGCTTTCTGGTCAGTGTAGGTGAGGCTTATGTTTGAATTTCAGTGTGTGTAGGGTGTTACACTTCATGTGTGGATAGTGATGCAGGAAGTACGGGGATATATTGCAGTTCTAAGATTTGACAGTAGGATGTGCTGCTTTGGAGCACCTGCTTAACTGCCTTTGCATTTTGTAGGGGTAAGAAGGGACCCTTTAGGCTGGCATTGTGCTGTCAGTTAGTGTATTAATGCAGCTAGACCTGACAATAGATTGGGCTGTGATAGAGACCTGCTCTTTCATGTGCAATATTTAACTCTAACCAAATTGCTTTTGTGGGATAGGGAAGCTGTACTCTGAAGTAAGAAGCCATACTGTGCAGATGCTTTCACTTTGACAGAGTACTGTGGCACATATGGATTAAGCTAATTCAGAAGTAGTTTTGGGTCACCTGGAATCAACAGAAGATGGTTTGGCTCGAATACTGTGTTGCTTCTGCACCTGTCAGCAGTTGTCAAGTAAAATTTTTGTGCCTGGAAACATAAGCACAGTTTTTGTCTTCAAAGTTGCAGAATTGCAACTTCTTGTGTCATTAGTGATAGGACCAGGGGGAATGGTTTCAAGCTACGCCAGGGGAGATTCAGGCTGGACATGAGGAAGTATTACTTTTCAGAAAGGGTGGTCAGGCACTGGAATGGATGCCCAGGGAGGTGGTGGAATCACCGACCCTGGGGGTGTTCAAGGAAAGACTGGATGTTGTGTTGAGGGACATGGTTTAGTAGGAGCTATTGGGAATAGGTGAACGGTTGGACTGGGTGATCTTTTAGGTCTTTTCCAACCTTAGTGATTCTATGATTCTATGATTCATGGCTAAATGTTTGTGTTTATTTGACAACATGATTATGAACCTGGTCACTTCTGGCAAGTTGTGTAGGACGCTGTGTTATATAAAGCGTTTTCCAGAAGCTGTTTGAGAAGTAAAGCAGCATTTTGTGATCTTTAGCACAACATAGCGCAAGATGTATAGAGCTGCATGTTACATATTGCAGTGTCTAGCACGCACGTGTTTGTTAGTATATAGGCTACCAAGAGCATCTGAGGGTAGTCTTCAGTCAGTTTTCGTCTTTGGACTTCTACCTTTTCTTCACCGACTGCTCAGCAAAACCAAATCTGATAGTCTTGTTCTTTCGTAGGATTTACGAATGCACGGAGTCCAGTATCATACAGTAAGCTCTTGACAAAGATGAGTCTGAAGCTGAACAGCTGCTTTGAAGTTAGATGTGTTACCAAATAGTCTTCCAGTATTAAGAAATAGGGAGGATTATGTGCTTATGTATTACATGAAGTTCACTGTGTACTGTGCATTAGCATTTGGTTATTTTCTGCTGAGCGATGTGCCTGTAATCTGTGGAATGTTTTTTACAGTGCTTTCCAGGTAAAACAATGTAGAACATTGTTGTATCCCTTCTTTCCACTCTGATTTATAGGAAGTAGTCTGAGAGATTGTTATTTAAGACTATTGCTTAGCAGTAAGCATAGGGTAGTAAGCATCTCCTGGTCTTTGCTACTTACAGAGCTGTTGTATGAAAATTGCAGCATTACTTGCAGGTTAAGATTTCAATTGGTTGAAAACCAGTCAGTCTAAATAAGACTAGGTTAGCAGGAATGGAATAGACAGTATTTCTTCATTGTTTTAATTCATTTAGAAGTCTACCTTTTTCTTTTTTTAAAGAAGTATTCAAAAGATCTGTCATTTAGAAGAAAAATGTAGTACTTGGTTTGTGTAAAGAGAACTTGTGGAGTTTAGACGATAGCAAAAGAACATAATTATGTATTAACTAAAAATAACTTATTGGATACAGAGCAGTCAGACTTAAGCATTTGGGTTTGACTAGTGCTTAAAAAAAGCTGTTTTCTATTGTGTGGATAGTTCAATACGTTTTTCACGTATGTACAGATTCTTGTATACTGTCATATGGAGTTCCTTCTGAGTGGCAAATTCATGTAATTTGGCATAGCTGAAAGCCAAAACAATACAAGAGAAGAAAAGGAGAAGAAAAACAAAAGAAAAACTTTCTTATATGCACCATTAAGTTCTTATATGCACCAAACCTTCTCGGTTTGTCTGAGAAGCCAGAGCAATCACGCTAGTAATAAACAGATTTGAGATATGTGTCATACAAATTTTTTTTAGGTAACCTACAATACAAATTCCAAAATACTGTAATAGTACAAGAAAAAAGTCTTACGTTTTATGGTGGAGGCAATCCAGGAGGCGCCTGGAATGCACTGAGGATAACTTCTTGAGTCAGGTAATAGATGGGCCTGCCAGAGGGAATGCAATACTGAAGCTATTGCTCACTGATGCACATGAACTGGTTGGTGACATCAGGTTTAGAGGCTGCCTGGGCTGTAGTGAACGTGCTGGTCAAGTTCATGCTCCTGATTGATATGAGACAGACAAAGAGTAGAATTAGGGTGGTTAGGCAACAGGAATCAGGGAGTTAGTCAACAAAACACCCTGTGAAATTGTCCTTATGATATTTAAGGAAGCGTTTCTTAGGGCTCTCCATCCCCAGGTGTATCAAGTCAGGAAAGGAAGGCAAGACACCAGTGTGGCTGAACTGGGACCTGCTGGGCAAACTGAAGAGCAAGAAGAAAATCCATGAGCAGTGGAAACAGGGACATGTTGTGTGGGAAGAACGTAAGGAAGGTATGGAAGGGACCAGGAAAGCCAAGACCCAGCTTGAACTAAACTTGGCAAGGAATGCCAGGAAGAACAAGGAAGCCTTGTACAGCTACCTCAGCCAGAAAGGGAAAGTCTGGGAGGGCATACCCCTCAGTGAGTGACACAGTCAAGCAAGTAAAAACAGGCAAGGAGAAGGCTTTTTGCCTCAGTCTTCTCTGATAACTGTTCAGAAGGAACTGGGGAGGCAGCATTCCACCTGCTGTAAGTGACGATCATGTTCGTTACCACCTGAGAAACTGAAACATCCCAAATCTATGGGTCCTGATGAGTTGCATCCTTGAGGGAATTAGCTGGTGGAATTGCCAAGCTACTGTCAGTGATATTTGAAAGTTGTGGCAATCAGGTGAAGTCCTTGGTGACTGGAAAAAAGGCAACATCACACCCATTTTTAAGAAGGGTAAAAAGGATGACCCCCGAAATTACAAACCTGCTAGTCTCACCACCGTGCCAGGAAAGGTTGTAGAATCACGGAATTAAGATTTTAGAATGGGTCCAACTGCAACCTAATCATACTACATACTGCATACTGAAGGAGGCTGCAGAGGATTATACAGTGGGTTTGGTTTCAAGGAATCTAAGTAGCAGCTGGTCCAACTCCCCTGCAGTGGGCAGTAGTGTGTTTTTTGTTTGTTTGTTTTTGTTAGGAACGTGACTTCATAGCTGGAATCTGTTGTCCATCTATTTTAGTAGGACAGATCATGCCTATTATTTAAAAAATACATTAGTTAGTATGCTCAAAACATGCAGTCCCCTTCAATTTTCTTTCGTGTATTAAAACTCAAGACCAGGGCAAGACGGATGGATTGTGAGTATAGAGGATAGTGATGTGTTGTCTTGAAATTTGAGTTCCTTAACTCTGCCCTGTTGCTGGAGTGCCTACATCACACCCCCAAAACCATAGATTTCAACTTTGCTTTATTCACATCAACTGAGAAGACATCAATGAGGTAATAATTACTAGACAGGAATTAAAAAAAAAAAAATCTTTCTTTTACCACAGTTGTTTTTATTTTTTTTTTTAAGCCTGCATTGTTTCTTCTTGGACGTATCTTACTTGGGTTGTTTTTTGGTGTGGGTTTTTTTTTTTTTTTTTTGAGAAAGGTTTCCAGATCTGTTAGTACCCACCACTTGCCTGTGTTTTCAAAATTCAAAATGCATGTGATAACCGTGTTGTTGTTTTAGGAATCCGATGTATTGAGTAATTCTGACAGAGACTGGGGAATTGGAGAAAGAGGGACTCATGAAAATCCTTGGAAGCTTACAACATCCTCTCCGACTCACTACTCAGGGACACTTGATCACCCACGGTCTGGACGATTTTTGGGAAGCAGAAACAGACTGGTGAGAATTTTTAATGTTTAATAACTTTCTAAAAGACAATCGGGCTTTACTGTAACCTTCTCAATCTAAAAATCTGCCAACAGAAGCTCACTGTAATGTATCTAGAAGAATACACTTTATTGAGTCAAAATGGAGGAAAAGCGAGCAGGTGGTACTGGAAGGCCGCTGTAAGGTCTCCTTTGAGCTTTCTGCAGGCTGAGGAGCCCCAGCTCTCAGCCTGCCCCGCAGGGGAGGTGCTCCAGCCCTCTGACCATCTTTGTGGCCCTCCTCTGGACCTGCTCCAACAGCTCCACGTCCTTCTTGTGTTGGATGCTCCACAACTGGACGCAGTGCTCCAGGTGGGGTCTCGTGAGAGCAGAGCAGAGGGGCAGAATCACCTCCCTTGCCCTGCTGCTCACATTCCTCTCGATGCAGCCCACAATAAGTTGGCCTTCTGGGCTGCAGGGGAACATTGCCGGCTCATGTTGAATCTTTCCTCAACTGACACCCCAAATCTTTCTCCTCAGGGCTGCTTTCAAGCCATTCTTTGCCCAACCTGTATCTGCGTATAATCTGGGATAGCCCCAACCCAGGTACAGGACTTTGCACTTGGCCGTGTTGAACCTCATGAGGGTGGTATGGGTCCGCTCTCAAGTCTGTCCAGGTTGCTGTGGATGGCATCTCTTCCGTCATCATCCAGTGCAACTGCATGAGCGCTTCAAGATGGGAAAAGGGAAGAACTATGAATACATGTAGGGGGGAGTGGGAGACAGTGAACGAATGTAAGTTCTCGCTTTGAAACCGAGAGGACACATGGGTACCTGACAATACTTCTTCCCTAAAGAGGAGTCCGTTTTTTTTTTTTTTTTACTGTGTCTTAAAAGGTAAAAAGCACTTTCAGAATAGTTAGGTAGATGGAAGAGCTTTGCGGGATGCTTCGGAAGTCGGCCTATGTACCTGTTTAAGCTGGTGCTCTAGCCTTTTCAAAATGAGGTTTTCTCCTTTTTAAGATAAATTTTTCCCTTGAAGTGTTCTAACACAAGCGAATGCTGCATAAGACTCCTGGACTTCAACTTGTAAAATAACAATTGATAAAAAGATAAGTGATAAAAGATAAACTATGTGTTAAACTGATGGTTTGAGGAGACATCAAATTGTTTTTGTACTTGGTTTGTGATGTTAGTTTCTGTGTCTGTTTGTCTTTTTATGATGAGAAAGATGAGTAGTTTTTAGTTGTAAAAAGTGAAAAGCGATGGCATTACACTTCATTTAAAAAACAACAACAACAAAACAGTATAATTTATTTGGTCAATTAAGAAGCTCAGTTTCAGACTATTTCTGGGAGAAGGACAAACAGCCTGATGAAGTTCAAGTTTTTGGTATTTAAAAATCAATATTTAGCTGCAAGTAATCAGATAATAGCTTTCCAGGCTAACCTTTTGTGCTTTTATTTTTTTCCTTCTCAGTAGCACAGAATCTATAAAATACTGCAAAAAATTATCCTTTTATAACTCCTTTGGTTGTACTTGAGCTTAATGTAATCAAGCTATATCTGGACTAAATGGCTTACTAGAATCTGGAGCTGCCACTTAGTTAAATATGTTTTAAGTTGGCAGAAGATGAGCAGAATTTGTTAAACTAGAATCGTTTTTGAAGTACAAAATTATTACCTTCTTCTCTGAAGACATTGAGAACCTGCTTGGACGTGTTCCTGTGTGACCTGATCTAGGTGTTCCTGCTCCGGCACGGTCACTGGGCTGGATGTTTCAGGGTCCCTTCCAATCCCTGACATTCTGTGATTCTGCTTGCCTTAAGATCTGTAAATCTATGTTTGAACATGGTTATGGCATCTTGTAAGTCATCAATATCTTTTAATGTGAAAAAAATGATGATTTTAATAGGGAACAACTTTTGGTGGTAGAACTGCACAAGCATAGTTCATATAATACTGTTAAGTAAAAAGACTTTGAACCTTCAGGTTGCTTTTTTTTTTTTTTTTTTTACTAGTTCTGTGAATCTTCTGTTATGTGCCCTGTTTTGCAATATCTTAGGCTATCAGAAGGACACCTGAATACATAATCCATAACCTTTTTTTCAATTTTTTTTGTTTTCAGTCTACATCTTCCTCTTCTCATTTTACATCTGGGTGTTACGATGATTCTGAAAGAACTCAGGGAGCATATTCAAGACTGCATAGCCAGCAGCAAGATAGTGATTCAAAGCGACCTAAGCTGTCTTGTACGTCTACCTCTTCTGTGAGAAGTAATGGCTTGGCTGCCTTTTCAGGTGAGAATGTGATGACTTGAGCTGAGCTATGTGAGAATTATCGGAGAGTAGCAAGATGAGGATTTACCAAGTTCTAAAATACTTGCATTGAAATATTATGCTACTACGATTCTTAAATATTAAAAGCTGATGCTTAATAGGATTTTATTTTCACATTTATGGGAATATCCAAAGCAGTGAGCATGCTGCTAGTATGGTTTTCGGAGAACTCATTTGTACTCACAACTTGAACGTTAGCTGTACCTATTCCATTTGTACTAAAACTGAGCTTCATGTCTCAGATTGTCTTAATTGGTTAAGATTTAAAGGAAGGAATGAATGTGGTTGTTTTGATTTCAAGAGTCAAATGGTATTGGCAACCCTGTGTGTGTATTAAGGACCAGCAGAAGGAATATCCTTGTGTACTTAGCTCTGTATTTCAAGAAGCATAGTTCCTTGGAAGGTTAGACCATTGTTGGTAGGAGTCAGAGAAGGAATAAGTGTTTTGGTTTGGTTTTTTTTTTGTTTGTTTGTGGTTTTTTTTTTTTTGTTTTTTTTTTTTTTTTTTTCTTTTTTAGCTGTCTCAATTTACTCTGCAGGCCAAGTAAAAAATAAATGTTCTAAATAAAGAATGCTTTCAGGAGAAGCTGAGTTTTCCATTAATGCTGCAATGAAGTGTATGATACGTGGACTGATACAATATAAGCAGATACTTGAATAAATGTATTTAAAGCAATCTGCCAACGGGGGTCTAATGGCCAGGAAATAAACAACAAACTTATATTGAAAATATCTCTAGAACACCTTGAAACACTATTAGAGTCATTCAAATTATGCTTATGCATAGAGATCAATTTTATTTTTTATATCCCCTTGTTATATGGCTATCCAAATAAAGGCTAATAAATTCTTGATCAAACCCTGTACTGTGGATGCTTCCTTATTCTTTGTAAGTAGAATGACTGTTATTAACATGTCTTGTTATGGTCTAGAACATCTTTCAAATTCCAGATTATTTGATTCGCAACCTGTTGACCTAAATTTGGATTTAAAATTTAGCAGTAAATTCATGATGGATTTATTTGGGATGAGTTTTGTCCACTGCTTAAGTATGTACTATTTCAGAGAGATCTTATTTTTCATTAGCAGCTTCAACAGTTAACTCATTAAACTGAGATGTTTTCTTGCTCTTACCACAGAGACAAGTATTTGTCACTGTTCTTAAGAGGTGTGTTCCAGCTTCACTTGTATTGCTGGAAAATCAGTCGTAGGAGCATTTAAGAAGTGTCAGTGGATTGGTAGCGTTTATTAAGACTGAAGCTGCTGTTTTGCCTAACTGTGAAGCTTATTAAGTGATGCGCTGTCTTTGCACAGCAAGACCCTACTTCTGTTGTATTACTTTTTCTCTGGATTTATTTCTCAGAACTGTCTGCAAGATTAAATGAATTGCCAGCATCAGCGGAGTGCAGCTTTATTCTTAGCTTTTTGTTGGTAGCTGGCCACTTGATCAACTTAGTGGTATTGTTAAGTTCACTCTTAGTACAAAATAACCATAATATATGCTTGCATACCAACTTTAATGGATTCTTAAATACTTAAAAACAAACAAACAAACAAAAAAACAACATGAGATTTATTTTCTTGTTTCTTTCCAGATTCCTCTTGGAGATATAGTAGGATTCCCAGATCATCTTCTGTGATGTTTGGTTCCCTGGGAACTGAGCTAGTGAGAGAGCGAAGAGAGTTAGAAAGAAGAACGGATCAGTCCTTTAATAATCTGGTGGATCATAGCTACAGAAACAGTGACTTTTCATCTTCAGCATGTATGTATTGTAGAAATTATAGCTCATAAATGCATAGCTGCATGCCCTATTATTTTCTTCCCATGTTCTCCAAACTTTTTTTTTCAAAATACAAAGACAGTAAGATCTATTTAAATTTTAAAATGGCCTTTTAAATAAAGTTTCCATGTACTGGCTAAGACATCAAATGTTATATGAAGGGTTTGGCTTGTATAGATGCACTCAGCCACAAGAAAATGGTATCGGTGCTTGCCATTATGATACAAACACTATTGTACTCACAGTTGTAAGCCACCTTTCTAATTATTTTGAGATCTCTATCTGTTTTTCCATGCCTAAGTAAAGTGTTGTTTGACTCAGGAAAGAATTTTCGCAATGCACCCATATCGTATTGTCTCTTTTATTTGGTTTCTTGAGTGGTTATTAAGGACAACTGCTATATTATTGACAACAATATTGACAGCAAGTGCATAAATATGTAATACATACTTCAGTGTTAAGGTGGAGGTTTGTTCAGTAGTTACTGCTAGGACTGGAATGAATTTGTTCATTTGAAGATCCTCCAGTCCACTGCCCTGCTAAAGTAGGTTGCGCAGGAAAGCATCCAGACAGGTCTTGGATATTTCCCAGAGATTATTCCACAACCTGTCCAAGCAGCCTGTTCCCATGCTCTGTCACTCTCACAGTAAGGAATAATTTCTTTATGTTTGTTTGGAACTCCCTGGGCTCCAATTTGTGCCCATTGCCTCTTGCCTTGTCACTTGGCACCACAGAGCAGAGCCTGCCCCCATTCTCCTGACTCATGCCCTTTAAATATTGATCAGCACTGGTCAGATCCTCCCCAGCCTTTTGTTCCCTGGGCTGAATTTCTCTTCTTTGGGCTGAATAGGCCTTTCATCATAAGGGAGATGCTTCAGGCCCTGATCATTGTAACTCTCTCCTGGACTCTCTTCAGCAGTTGACTGCCTGAACTGGGGAGCCTGGGAGTGGACAGGCTACATGATCTGCTCATGACCTTCCCTGGCATTGATGTCAGACAGGCCTGTAATTTTGTGGAATCATAGAATCACCTAGGTTGGAAAAGACCGACATAATCATTCACTTCTACTGTCCACCAATCACCAGTAATTCCTACTAATTTGCTGGGTCCTTCTTCCTACCCTTCGTGTGGATGGGTGATTCATTTGTCAACTGGGATCTCCCTGGTTAGCTAGAACTGCTGATAAATTTTTTAAAAAGTGCCATAGTGACCACTTCTCCAGCTACTTCAGTACCCTTGGGTGGATATTGTCTGGCCCCAAACATTTGTGTGTGTTCAAGAGGATAGTAGGCTGCAAACTATTTTCTCTTGGATTATGCGGACTTCATTCTGTTCTCTGTCTCTCTGTATTCAGTCTCAGCAGACTGAGTACCCCAAGAAAACTACAGCTTACTAATAAAGACTGATTAATTAAGTAGGAGTTAAGTACTTCAGCCTTATTTCATCTTTGTTTCCTTCTGCAACTGATAAAAGGATGAAAATTCTCTGAAATCAGATGCACATTTAATTTAGATACCATTTGATTTCTGTTATTCAAAGTCAGTAATTTTATTCTACCTTCAGTAGTAATTTTATTCTACCTTTCATTCTACCTTTTAAGCACATTCTTGATGGTCTTAAACAGAGGCCAGTTTGGGTAGTTTGTTGTAGTAAATGAGGAATATGTTTTGCTTTACCCATGCATTTGTTAAGGTGCTTTGATGTCTGCTGTATTCCTGCAGTATTAGTTAGCATGTCTTCTTCAGTCTGCAGGCATAATGAACCTCTGAGTTATAAATAGTACTGTGTATGTGGTTGGTGGGTTGTTGTTTCATATTGTTTTTTTTTTTCTTACACTTATTGATGATCTTACATAGCTTCTGACAGATGGCTAGTGTTTGCTGTTTTCACATCGCTGTAAGACAGTGAATCATACCTTGATAATCTGAAGGTTTTAGGGGTTTTGGATTCCAGCTGGTTTTAGGAGACTGACAACAGTCCTGGTTTCAGTTTGATGATAGAATTATAAAATGTAAATTTAAACTTAATATTATTCTGGAATTTACCTGTTGACACTTAGGAGTTAGCTATAACATAATAATTAGGACACGTCTTGTCATATTTTTTCCTCTGCTTTCTTGCAACAGATTTTCAGGATAGGCCTGCCTCTACATACGCGGAAGGAGCAAGACCAAAAGAGAACTCATTAAGTGCTTTGAGGTTAAATGCATCCATGAGCCACCAGTTGCCTTCTGCTCATCAATCTTTTTTCAGCAGAGACTCTAACGTAAGATCTTCAAGGACCGGCTATTCTTCAAGACAAAGAAGAAATGAAATAGAATCTCCCCAGAGGAATGTACACCCAGCATTTTCTCATTCTTCAGCTAGAGGCGAAACTCCTTCAAGTAGTTCTGAAAGGGTTTTATCTTCTCAGAGGTCACTGAATGATGCTGCAGCTGACAGTGAAGGAAGGCGCACAACCAGACAGTTGCTGTCTCGTTTAGCATCTAGTATGTCATCCACATTTTTCTCTCGAAGATCTAGCCAAGATTCATTGCAGACAAGGTCATTAGGCTCTGAAGAGTCATCTCTTGTCCCAAGAGTTCAAGCTCCTACTCTGTCTAGCACTAATGGAGCTGCAACTCCTGAAGCTCCAGGACTTCATACATCTGAAGCTTCTCAGGGATTTAGCTTTCTGAGACGAAGATGGGGTTTATCAGGAGTTTCCCAGAGTCTTAACTCTGATCCAGATGGGGAAAGCTACAGACCAGACTCTGAAAGTAGGAGCACAGGGTCCTGGTTGTCATCATCTCTGAGGAACAGATGTACGCCGCTCTTCTCCAGAAGACGGAGAGAAGGAAGAGATGAGTCTGCAAGAATCTCTACCTCTGATGCAGCTGCTAGATCACAGCATGTTTTGAGAAGAAGAGAGTCAGGTGAGGAGACCTCTCTTGAAGCATCAGAGGGCCCTCCTAGGGCTTCTGTTAGCAGACCACCAACACCTGCAGTATCTGGTATTTCCACGGCTACTGCCTCCCCACCAGATTCAACCCACAACAGGAGAAGTTCTGGAATTCTGCCTGGTTCTCTCTTTCGCTTTTCAGTGCCTCCAACATTAGGAAGCAGTCTCTCTGACAATCTTATGATAACTGTAGATATTATTCCTTCTGGCTGGAGTCAGTCTGATGGACAAGAAAGTGACAAATCCAAAATACCACCTTCAAGAGATCCAGAACGACTGCAGAAAATTAAAGAGAGGTAAATCTGTATGTTGTGAGGTAATTAAATGTGCTTGACTTAGCGTGAAAGGGTTTTCTGTAACCTTGATGTTAAAACCTTGATCAGAAGAGAATGTAACTCAGAACTGCTGCCTACGGGCTCACTTTTGTCCTCAGAGAAACTTATTTTTTAATCCTTGCAGATTTGAGAACTGTTTGAGAGCAGAAATAGATGTTATTAAAAAATTATGAGAAATGTGCCACAGTATTTGTTGATACTCCTTCCTATTCAGCTTGCTTTTAGAAGATTCTGAGGATGAAGAGGGTGACCTATGCAGAATCTGTCAGATGTCCTCTGCAAGTACTGACAACAATTTAATAGAGCCGTGCAAATGCACTGGAAGTCTGCAGTATGTTCACCAGGAGTGCATGAAAAAATGGCTGCAGTCCAAGATTAATTCTGGTAAGGCAGATGCCAGATGAGTATAGACTTCAGGTTATGTGAGGAGCTTTACTGGTAGGATTGCTCTTACTGGTATGAAGACATATATTTGAAAGAGGAATAGTCGGGGACAAACAAGTATTTTTTAAAACGTACAAAAAACAAACGCAAAACCAAAGCAAATAAAGCCAACAACCATTGTGGCACGTCTGGATGGTGGCACTTCTGGATATGTGCCCGCAGTCTGTCCTTGGAGTTATTTATAAGAACTGTGTATGTCATTGTTGGAATTCCATTTTTGGGATCATCTGTTAAGATGTTAAACAGAATATGACACTTCAGAAGAGTGTGGAGTACTTTCAAACAACACTGCCAGTTTTGGCAAGTTTGTTCCCTGCTCTCCCCTTGTGCATTCGGTCTTGTAGCCAGTCTGACTGAAGCATAATGATAGGAATTGTAAAATAAAAAAAAATATTTTTTGTTGTACCTGTTCCTAAGCTGTTTCTGTACAACTGTACAGAACTGTAACCGTTCTCTGTTTATCTCTTCCCTCCCTACCCCCCACCATCTCAGTGAACAGGAAGCAAAATACTTAGAGCTTGACAGAGAATATGTAGTATTTAAGTTCTGATGCTTAGCAGATATTTGCTGCATTTATACCAGAAGTCATCATTTCTTCTAATTTTGCTTTGTGAAATAAAGCCAGGACACTAACACTAACTTGTTACTTTCCCCCTGCTCTTCCCTAACAGGTTCTTCTTTGGAAGCAGTAACCACTTGTGAACTATGTAAGGAGAAGTTGCAGCTGAATCTGGAAGACTTTGACATTCATGAACTCTATAGGGCACACGCAAATGAACAAGTTAGTATATTTTGCTTAGTTTGCTAGGTGTTGATTTGGTGCTGGGAAAGCACTCCCCTTCAGAAAAGGATGTTTCTCTTTTTCAGAAGGACTGTTAAGCACATAAAGTAATGAAACTGTGAAACAGATCTTTCTTTTGAAAATTCAGACTAATTCTGTCCTTCCACTCTTTCCTGTTACTGAGCTTTCAGTAAATGTGATACCTCTTCTATCCTGTTCTTATTTGCTGGTCTGCAGGCCTGTCATCTATCTTTGCCAGTCTAGGGTATCTGCAACATGGCTGTGGTGGAAATACTGCATTCATATTCATTAAGTCATGCTGGGTCTTTCCATTTTTTTTTGTTTCAGAATAATTTTTTAACAGTTGCTTTAAACATATTAAAAACTTTACTTTAGTCCTTTGATTAAAGTGGTAAAAAAACCAACTTCTTTTATGACAGAGCTTCTTGCTGATCCTTCCAAGAGCTTTTCTA
Source organism: Lagopus muta (assembly GCF_023343835.1). Lineage (NCBI taxonomy): Eukaryota > Metazoa > Chordata > Aves > Galliformes > Phasianidae > Lagopus > Lagopus muta. Next base: position 46,315 of record NC_064440.1, on the reverse strand, counting down.
AATGGAAAGTGAATTTAAGGCCAATCAGTATTACTATCTTTATGTAAAATGCATTATCTTAGAAATACTATGTTCAGTAGTATTTTAAAATGAATAAATAATAAGTTGGCATTAATTTATTGAACTTAATTCAGAGGATTTTCCTTTTTTTATGGGTTAAGTTCTGTGAATGTAGAAAGATTAATGAAATTTGTCTACCTGGGAAGTTAAAAGAGAATACAGAGAAGTGACTCCAGCTTTAGAAGATGTGAACTCAGCCAAACATCAGAATCTAGTTTTCTTACTCTTTAGAGTAAGTTGACCTACTGTAGTACCATAATTCCTGTCACCTATACCAGGTTGTGAACAGAGCATCTTGAGACTGCTGTCATCTTCCGTTTCAGCACTAGTGAATGTTGGTTACTATCATTGTACCTCAGTAGAAGATATTTAAAACTTTTTTTCCTAAAAAATGGGCTCTGAGTGATCAATTTGACAGCATCGTTTTGAAAGATTTTCTTTATTGCAGAAAAGCGGTTTCTTAAATTATTTATCACACCACAAAGCTTTTATAATATTTTTCTTTTGTTTTGTCTTCCTATAAAGCATTGCAAGCACTGAAAGGAAGCCAGCCAGGAGTGGGGTTTTCTGAGTTTTGTGCTTTGTTGATTTTATTTTACATTGTATAATTCCCTGATCCTCCTGCCTATGAACTAGTCACGCTGTCTTAATAGAAAGAGTTCCACAAATAAAATCTATCTTCAGAGGTAACAAGGATTGCACCTGGGGGTGAGTGGGAGGAACTACAAGTACAACAGTATTTCAGTAATTAAATTTTTTAGTATTACATTTCTGTGATTTCCTTGGAACAACGAGAGATCAAGTATGTAGCGCTTCCAGTACAATTTCGTTTTTGTTCTGCTTCTTGAATTGCATATGGAGATACGTCACTGACATTCTGAATGTTTCTTTTGATTTCCTTTAAGGCAGACTATGAATTTATCAGCTCTGGTCTCTACCTTGTGGTGTTGTTGCACTTATGTGAGCAGCGCTTTTCTGATATGCTCGGAACCGCAAGTGAGGCCAGCACACGTGTCAGAGTAAGTATGCCTTCATCTTACGTAAGGAATTGCTCACAGTGAGAACTTGGAACTAGACTGTTGCCTTGAATGATCTAGGAGCCAGATGCTCAAAAAGTGCTCTTATTTGAGAAAGCTGGGTCTAAATTGGTCTGGATTTGTCTGACCAATTTAAAAGTAACAGTACTACTTCAGTTTAGTTACTGTGTTGCAAAATGATTTTTGTCCAGGTTGTTGATAATTGTTGATAATTGTATGTATGTTGCCATAAACACTGGGTATCTAGCCCAAACTAGAATGCTCATCTTCATCTGAAAGCAATGTGCATTTTATATTATTTGACTATCTTACTTGACAAATCTTTCTCATTATGCCAGTCTACAGTGAGAGGTTTGGATCTTGCAGTGCTGTCAGCAGTTTGGGCACAAACCGTGTACTGAAGTTTTAACATTGTGAAGCTGCCTGGTTGTAGTATGTAGAATGGCTTTCTGGCATTAGTCAGAGTTCTCAGTTGGGTTTGACTAGATTATTGTTGCTTAAATGGCTTGACATGGAGGTGTAATAAATGCACCTTTTACCAGCAACAGACCATAATTCAAAATCATTCTACATAGTTACTCTTTTAAAAAATGCTGTATTCTACATGTTAATTTGGTGTTGGATAATGATTCCATACTCTGCGTCAACTTGAGCTGAAAATATGATTTTAATTTTTTTTTTAGTTGCTTACAAAGAATTAATGATTGAAAGTTTGTCCAAAGCTTGTTTGAATGCTTGTATAGCACATATTAGGCTTTTGAGGTTGAATCAGGACTGCGCTGTAATCTTTTACTATATTAGAACAGTAGTCCCCTTTCTATATATCTATACCTATACATACCTAAGAGAATAGCTTATTTTCCACGATCTGCAAATAAAATGTCCGTTTTTCTCCTCTACAAGTATAGAGACATTATATGCTGACTACAGTTATATTACGTATACTAGTTTATTAGCTAGAGTGTATTGCAGAAATATGATGTTTTAATGTGTTTGATCAGTGGTGGCGTTACATTGTTGTGAGATACTGTGTTTTAAACCAGTAAGAGTACCCATGCATGTTTGATAGTGAGAGCACAACTAGGCTATGGTTATTTTTGTTTCCTTATATTTGCTGTGTATCAACATGTGGTGTGTCAGTTAAACAGCGATGTATCGCCACTGTGATGCTGTGTTCTTCTGAAATTTAACTGCCACTGTTGCCTGATAGTTAATGCAATTTTAAAACTTTTATTTATGATTATAGTCCTTAAGGTACTTATGCTTTTTTTTTTTTTCATTATTGTCGTTCACCATAGGGCTCTATTTTGCCATATCAGTGACACTGACAATTGCTTACTTGTGTGCAGCTCTCAAAATAAATGTGTTGTACAGTCTGTAGAATAAAACAGTGATGGGCATAAACTGTTACTAGAATTATTTGACAGAGTGGAAGCTGAAATAACTGTGCAGCAGCAATTTGAAGTCTAATGTGTGGGACTTGAGATTAAATTTTGCATTCATTTTGTAAGTCGGGCAAATGGTTTAGGGTAAGTGACTTCTGGAATGAAGCTTTCCAATATGAAAAGTGAAGAAAAGTTGAAGATTACTTCTTTGCTAACTTGTTGCAAATTTCTGCACATAACTTTGCAACTTTTAAACTACTTTCTCTCTGCCTTGTTTCTAGTTTATTAACCTTGCAAGAACTCTTCAGGCACATATGGAAGATATTGAAAGTAGGTGCTTCCCCTCTTCTCCCCCCTCTCTCTCCCATTGGATCTAGTCAAGGTTAAATGAATACAATCCTCCTTTGCCAAGAATCATACTACCAAAATTAGTTATTGAAAATTTGAATTAGGTTTCCTTTTTTTTTTCCCCCCCAATATCAGTGGAATTATTCTAAGTAGAAGCTGACATTAAGTCTCCATGATTGGTTTCCCAGCACCATACAGTTTAAACCATGGAAGCGTTTTCTGCCAGCAATGCCAAGATTCCTCACTAGTAACAGTTTATTCTAGTAACATGAAGTTATGGAACTGCTTGTGACCTGTAGGCTATAGCCTTTCTCTTGAGTCCTAGTAGAAAAGACGCAGCTTAAGTTTTGCTATGCTCAGATTATCATACTGTGCGTGCCACATTTGTTCCCCCCGTTTTCCCCACGCTTCTTAGGTCTACGTATTCCTTTATCAGCAATGCCTGCTTCTGGGTGAAATTTAAGAGTTCTCAGCTCAGGCAGAGGACTAGCTCGCTTTTTGCCTAATGTTTCTTTACCGTGATGAAATGAAAAAATGTGTGCTGGCTTACAGTAAATGTAGCCTGAATCTGAATATTGTTTTAGGGCATTACAAACAGACAGTGGAAAGGTAGATATTTTTCTAGAATCATAGAATTATAGCATCACAAGTTTGGAAAGGACCTACAAGATCATCTCCAACCGTTGTAGTTTGTGTTTGTCTGTGAACATGCAGATTTTGTATATAAATCGATCTTGCAGCACACCGGGCACATTTGGAGTATGATAAAGAATGCTGTAAGGAGGGGAGGAGACATTAATTAGTTCAAAAAGCGTACAATCATTCTGCATTAAGAGCATATATTAAAAATATTTTCTGTAAAGAAGGTGGACTGGAATTCAAAATTCATTGTTAAACTACTTCCTTCTTACTATAGTCCTATAGAAATTAATCTTAGTAAATGGTATTCTACAGTAATTGAATCTACATTTGAGTGAGGCTTTATCGAGTTTGCAGGTGACAAGTACTGAGTTTCAATTTATTACTCGTACTGTTTAAGTTACGTTTCTCTTAAGTGGTTGGGGGGACTGGTGAAGTGAGGAGACAGATCTTGCTTCCCTCTGTGTTCAGAGGGAAAACAAATCACTTGAGGGCAAATAATTTCAAGAAAACTGAGTTAGTTTAGAAGGGCAACTTTGATTAATTGCTGTTGTGCACAAGCTAACACTTGACAGACTGACTGTAGATAATGCTTACTGAATTTTTCTCACCATTGACAGCATGTGTTTGTCCTTTGATTCACCTTTCAACAACAGAATCCTATGCATATGGTGACATTGTGTTTAACTTGCATATGCTTTTAAGAATGGGAGTGGAGAGAGGACTGCTTCCAAGTAGGACTGGCTTAATTTCATGAAGCAATGTATGTATTTATGTAAGGGTCAGAAAGTAGTTTGCAGAAACTACTTTAGCTTTTCTAGGTATTTTGGTATACAAATCATTAACTCCCACAGAGTCATTTCTTCCCTTTGCATGGGGTGCAGCTGCCAGGATTGCATATACTCTTTTAGCTGTAATTGGAGTTAGCAACTGCGAACATTATATAGAAGTTGAATCTCTGGCATAATCAAGTGTTCTTCCTTTTATTTTGAGGAGAAACAGCAGAAAGGCACTACAATTTGTAATGGGAAATTTGGATTTTAAAATTCTGCATTTTTCAGGTATGACATGCATTTAAAAATTAAGCTAGGTAATTATGCAAGATTGGGACAGGTATTACAGTCAGCTATTGATGTTAAAAAAAAAAAATAATAAAATCATCTTAGTTTCCACTACTCATATTAAACTGAAAGTGCTCTAAATTCCACAAACCTTTATGAAGGCTTCTGATTATGTTCTGTTGTTCCAACAGCTTCTGAGGATGATTCTGAAGACTGATGCTGGTGTAACTTTTATGCTGAAAGAAACAGAAGTGCTGCAGAAATGCTGAACTGACAAGAACAACATCAACATGTGTTTGTTTTTGGCTCTCCTTCATAAAAAGAGCGTTGAGTATTACTGTAGTTTTTGAAGCATTGTGTAATTCAAAATCAGCTGCTGCACTGTGGAAGTCAGTGGACTTGAGAACAACTATTCAGTATGTGTGAAGATTGTCTATATGTATGTGTGTATATATATGCACACACAGTATATATATGCGCATATATATGTAAAGCAACTTCACTTTTTAAATGAAGGTATGCTTCATTTGGGGAGACATCAGATTTTGCGTATATAAGAAAGCTATATCTCTTTCTTTCCTTCTTACTGTAGTCACATTTCTGGTTTTGTCTATCAAGTTTTGCTCCTCTACTGGCACTAAGTGGTTATTGTGGGTGTTGGGGTGAGGGTGGGGAGGGTGGGTGGGGATCTTCTTGTACCTAAACAGCATTTTTTGTTAATGCCTCTGTTACCACCTCATATAATAATTGATTGCTTCCAGTGTTAATAAATGAGCAGGAGGATGAGCAAACTACAGTAGAGAGTGGTTTTCAGTTTACTTGAAGAGCATTATTTAACTGAAAAAGCAATAAGAACTAGCAGTGGTCTTCTAATACTTAGTGTTAATGATGTTTTTTATTTACTGGTTTGGAGATTATTTGATTTGATTTTATGTGAGTATTCCGTTATGGAATATTGCGGGTGTAAACTCTTGCATTTCAGCATTGCTGGCAGATAAGCAATTTGATAATGACCTAAGGTTGTTCAGTTCAATCAGACCTTTTTAGGTCTCACCTTCACTGTTCAAAGCACTGGTTATCAATGTGTTTTCTAGTGTTGTCACTTCTTTATAAATAAATTAAGAATGAGGTGAGCGTCTCATTTGGTATTGTCCATTTTATTTATACATGCATAGCTAATTACGTGGGGACATGATTTCATGGGCAGTATTTGGTGGTAGGTGGATGGTTGGTTTAGATAATTGTGAAGGTCTTTTCCAGCCTTAGTGTTTGTACAATTCTATGAGCTATGAGAAGATACATTATCTATCAGAACGTGCATTTGAAATCTTGGAAAAGCGGTGTCTGTCCGCCCTTGATTGTTACTGACGCTTGTAAATTCTAATGCAAACATTTAAGATTGTTTCTGTCCGTTTTGAATTGAAATGCTTTATATGAATGGTGGTACAAAAGATGGTCATGCCTGCATTAGAATTGTATTTGCTATAAACATTCATGTTGGCCTTTAAATGACTACGGTAAGAATATCTGCAAAGAATGCAATATGTTGAAATACCTTGATTTCATGTACAAAATAACTTAGGATGGAGACAGGATGTACCTTATCAGCAGAAAGAGTTAACTGTTAGTATTGTATGAGATGGCCTGTCATCTGTAAGACCTGAAAGAAAATGGGACTCTGAATAAGTGGCACATCTGTGTCCTCGATCTCATAACCTTAATTTTAACCTTGGGTATTCACTGCCAAAGCCTACAAGTTTCGTTCTGACAGTAGCTGAAATACTGCTTTCCTTCAAACATCAATATGAAAATGTAAAGTATAGGAATACACGAAAATGTTTCTCATTTCTGTAAAAAGTGAATTAAAGTTTATAGTGGAAGATAAATGTTGAATCCTTTTTGAGTTAGTTGCTTTAGTGTAGTAAAACATTACCTAATGAAAGGACAGTATTTAGTATGCACATGCAAGCATGAGCTTCAATAGCCTTTTGACAAATATCACTTCATGGATTTGAGCAATCTAAGAAGCTGTGATTCCAAGCACAAATCTGGTTCAGGTTTTCACTCTAAGGTGGAGACATTTTGTTTCTGTAAAGGTCATTGTTACAGTTCGTTGTGGGGAGGGGGGCAAATCCCTGAGTAAGCGTGTGATCTAATTATATTCCTTCTGGGGCTTCTAAAGCTTATCACATGCCCACTGCTCCCCCGTGGGCACCTAATTACTGGTCCTAGCTGTACTCAAGCAAACCTGATTCATACTGAGTTCAGGTGCACCCAGCAGGGCCAGTGATATAGATCCAGATATGGATGCCATCATGCTGATGGTGATAACCAGCAAAGTACAATAGCTCATCTCATCCAAGGGCCATTTAAGAACAAAAAGGCAAAAGTGTGGTTTTCAGAGTCATCATGAGTCCTTAAGGCTGTGGTTTCCTGAACATCTCCCTTTTCCCACAGCGTCCCTCAAGTGAAGATGCTTACCGAGTGTCTGTTCTGGGGTTCTGCAGCTGCTTATGCATTTGGTGGTGGTGAGGGACTGGACAAAAGCATGTTTTTCCATTGCACAGTTAAGATTGTTGCTACTTGTGTGGTATTTGTGTACGTGTGTGTTTGCATGTGTGTGCCAGCCTTGTCTTCCAAGTTGCTGCACTGCGCTGAGCTGCATTGTTGGTGGTATTCCAGTTCATCCTGTGCATTGTTAGGCTTCTGCTCTGAAACTTTCCCATACTTGTGTCTCTTTTGCAACTTTCATTATGATGAAGTCACTTAAGGCTTGACACTATTATCTCTGGACAAATGTTTAGCACAAGAGATCTAGAGAAATGGTGGAACAGAAGAGGTGGAGTGGTGTAATCTTTTAGTGAGTTTGAACTCCAAAAAACAAAAGCATAGTGTTCAAAGTCATTTAGCAGGTAATGTAGCACTACAGTTGAAAGGGTAGAGATTTGGGTTCCAGACACGACAGCTGTTTAAGTGTCAGATATGTTGTGAAGTGTTCTGGGGGTTGATGTGGAAAATGAAGAGTGGTGGTTTCCCCTTGTGACACCTGATGGTTGACAGCTGCGTGTTACAACTGGTGAAATATTTTAGTCTTGGGAGATAAAGAGGGTGAGCTGTAAACCTCAAAGGTATGCAGGCTTTGATGTTTTCTGCAGTTGTGTGTAACTTGTGCATCTAAGGTAGGTTGCAGGGGTGAAAATGGAATTGAATGGGAGTCTAATGCATTTTTGTTTTATGGCAAATGACTTCTCTAGCAGGCTTGGCCTTTTCTCCAGTCTGAACAATTGGAAAGAATTGTCAGCTGAAGATGGCTGAAGGAGTTCCTGAGTTGTGCTCTTGATTTCCATCGGGACGCATGGAAGTAGGTAAATATGAAAAAATGCTGTTCAGTCTACTTGGGACCCTTACATTTGCCATCTTTTCCCCACAGTCTTCCCTTATATTTTCTTCAGTGCATCCCAGAGCAACCTTTTTGCTCTTCAGTCCCTTCAGATGTCTTCCATTTCACTCAAGTTTGTGTTACCAGTCTGCTCTCCTTTCCACGTCACCAAATCCTTAGTGTACTCCGGGCCCCTGATTAGCTCAAGAACACTCCATTGGTATTTTTGGTGCGCCCCACAGTCTTCCTTCCACTTGCCTCCTGGTTCTGTCAGGATCCTCCAGCTTTTGTTCAATCCAGATACTCCCATTTGCTTCCATTATGTTATACCCTCCCACCCTCCCCTCCTCCATTGGAACTCGGAGCTGCTCAGGACTACTTCGTTGTCCTATAGTCCACTGTAGAGCTTTCTTTGGTGCTTTTTTTGCTCCACAGAACACCTCAGGACACCTGAATTGGCTCATTCCCATCAGGAGATACTCTACCCCCTTTTTCCTCTTTCCCTGTAATTGCCTAATGGTACCTTTCATTTCAGTGTTCCTCAGATTCCTTTGCCATCTGTTTCCCTCAAGGCCTATTGATTTGCTATATCTTCCCATAACCTCCCTGTCCCCCCTCACATCCTAGGACACTGATCGCATCTGATGTCCTCAGTTCTGCTCAGATTCCCTTAGTACCTCTCCATTTGTGTCTCTCTTGACCTTTGTACCTCAGATTCTTCTGTTTGCCATCCAGAATCTACATACGCTATTTGGTCTCTTTAGGACTCCTTCATTGCTCTTTTGCTATGCCTGAAAGCCCTCCAGTTCAGAATTGTTGAGGATGCTGGGAACCTTGAGTCCTGCAGGCTCTCCATTCCCCTTTTAAAGCAGGGTTAACTGCAGCAGGTTGCTCAGAACCAAGTGCAGTTAGATATGGATTATCCTGAGGTACATAGGGATGCACTGCAACTTCTCTGGGTGACCTATGCTACTGGGTTGTGGGTTGACCACTTTTTTTTTTTTTTTTTTTAATTTAAAATTGAAAAAAAAAAAAAAAAAGAGTTGTATGTTGACATGGAATATTCTGTGTTCTGAGTTCTGTCTGTCGTTTCTTGTCCCGCCCCTGAGCAGAGCTGAGCAGAGCTGAGCAGAGGCTGCATCGTTTTCTTGCCTTGCTGCCACTATATTTTTAGTCCGGAGTAATGCGAGCCGCGGCCCTGCTCCGACGTGCGGCCACTGCAGCCCGTCACTCGGCACGCGATGCACGCCAAACCGTCCGTCGGCACCGTGCAGCGTGAGTAATGAAGTACGATGATAATGCACTACACCGTTAAAATGTTGATGCTTATAGGTAAGTATCACGGCAGGTTTGCTCTTCCGGCAGTGGCGGTGAGGGCTGCGCATCGGGCAGGGAACGCCGCGCAGGAGACACGGGGCCGCCGCATCTCCCGGCGCCGTTGAGCTGGCCATGGCAGCGCTGCGCGCCGAGCCCCGCGCCGGACGGTGCCGGTTTTGCACCGCCTGACGGAGGCTCCCCGGCTCCCGCTGCCATCCGCCCTTCTTTCAGCTCGGCCGGAAACACGGAGCCCAGATCCCGCCCTCGGCCGCGGTCGCACAGCTGGGCGGGCAGCGGCACCGCCTCCCCGCGCCGGAAGGGCCCCGGGTCAGCAGGAAGGACTTCCGGGGAACGCCGGCAGCAGCGCCGCCGCCATGACCTCGCTCCGCGCCTTCACCTGCGACGACCTCTTCCGCTTCAACAACATGTGAGCCCGAGCACGAGCCCTCCTCACGCCCCGGGGTGCTCCGTCCCCGCGCGGGGCGGCCGGGCTCGCGCTGAGCGTTGCTTTCTCTCCGCAGCAACCTGGACCCGCTGACCGAGACCGTATCCTTCCGTGCCGCCGGCCCCGGGGAAGCTTGGGGGGGCGCCGCCCTTGACGCTGTGCTCCTTAACTGAGGGTCGCAGTACGGCATTCCTTTCTACCTGCAGTACCTGGCGCACTGGCCCGAGTACTTCATCGTGGCGGAGGCACCGGGCGGGGAGCTCATGGGTTACAGTGAGTGGGGGCGAGGGCGGCCGCGACGGGAAACGTGCGGTCAGCGCGGGGCCGGAGGGAGCGCGGGGCGGCGGCGTCGGGGCCGGTTCTGTCGGCGTGCAGGTGCCGCCGCCGAGAGCCGTAAGGCTGGGGGTCGTTCCGACGGAGCTCCGTGTCCAGACAGAAATGTGGCCCTCGAGGTACGCCGCTGTGTGACCCACAATTGTACAGAGCTGCCGAATCGTAAGAGTGATAACGTAGATACCCCTGGTTCAGCCGCAGTCACTGTAGCTGTCTGTTTATCACTGCCTTGCTCTTCCGTGAAGATGTGTAGCTGCAGCGTGCTGTTCCAGAGGTGCCGCTATGCTGATGCTCTGTGTGTTTGCAGTAATGGGTAAAGCAGAAGGCTCTGTGGCTAGAGAAGAGTGGCATGGGCATGTTACTGCGCTCTCTGTTGCACCGGAATTTCGGCGGCTGGGTTTGGCTGCCAAACTGATGGAACTACTGGAAGAAATTTCAGAGAAGTGAATATCATATTTCTTTCAAATTTGGCTTTTTGAGTATTGTGCCTGTAGATTCCTGTCCTTACTTTAGGTACCTGATTTATGTGAAACAGACCCAGAATCTTCCATCAACTATTGTCCCGAGTGACAGATTCGCTTTAGTGAGAGAAACAGGAATTATGGATGTTGCTTGGTGGTTTAAAATACTATGATTTCTATGAAAGCTAACTTCCCAGCGTGAATAGGAAGTAGCAAACATGCTGTAGAAAAGGTCCTTTTCTTAATAGGAAGAGAGCTTCACAAAACATCAACTGTTTCCTACAGAACCCCCAGCGTGCTCGTTCACTGATCATGGACTTCTCGCGGTCCCCTCAGGCGCAGGATTGCACAAGTGTTGTGCTGCAGATATTAACTTAGCTTATTTTCTGTCTCATGCTGGGTTACTGCAGAAAACTTCAAATCCTCAAATAAACCTTTGTGCGTTTTAAATTAGCCAATCCACAAAGTAATGCAATTCAAATGCATCTGAAGTATAGATTTTAAAAAAAGTAAATGTTTTATGGAAATAAAGCTTATGTGGGTATTTAGTTTGTCCTGTTCTTTCTGTTAATAATTCTGATGTCACTGCTGGGTGTGGAAGATTAGTCATTTCACTATCACAATTATTTCTGATGATACCGGATTTGTTCCTTGTTAAAGGAGTGTGTCTGTTGTTGTGGAGGACGTCTGATTCGTGCACCACCACATCAGACTTGGTTTTGGTCTGAATATAGGTTATCGGTTTTTAATTGGCAATATGTTCACCTGCTCTTCCTTACCATCTTTGTTTGTTTGTTTGTTTTCAAAGAAAGGGTGGATTTTTCGTTGATCTCTTTGTGAGAGTATCAAATCAGGTTGCAGTAAATATGTATAAGCAACTAGGCTACAGCGTATACCGGACAGTGTTAGAGTACTACTCTGCTAGCAACGGGGAGCCAGACGAAGATGCTTATGGTAAGTGCTTGTTCTGCATCAAGTGGAATGGAAAGGTTCTGATGCTGACCATCCCAAGAATTGTTTATATGTTTGTTTTGTTTTGTTTTTTTAGTATGAAAAAATTTAGTTGGTGATTGTTGAATGGAAATTTACTCACTCCTGTTGGTAGATTTTTTTCCTGCTGAGGATTACATAGTTTTATAAGTACCTAATCCTGCAGTTTGCACTTCTTATAGTGTCTGTGGCAAAATAAAATACAAGACAATTAACAAGTGCAAAGACACTTTATTCCATAGGTAAGATGAAATAACATAGTTACTTACCTGATTCTTCTTTTCAGAGTATGGTCCTGCAAAGTGTCTGGGCCTATCCCTAATGGTATTAGGGAAAATAATAGCCCTGCTCTTTTTTGTCTCCCTCTCCCCCTTGGTAACAGGGATTTGAAATGTTATTTCCCCAGATATCCTGATTAAAATGTGACAAAAGTTAATGGTCAACAGTGACAGAGATTTTTTTCAATTAAAAGGGTAAAGGACATGACCATTTCAAATATATTGTTGGTACCCCGTTAACAAAACTGAAGCAACTGCTGTTTGCTATTTCTAGACACATTTTTTCCAGTAAGTATCCTCCATAGAAGCTTTTGTGGGCATGGTGTTTATTTTTTTTAACTTGAGATAGAATCATAGAATATCCTCAGCTGAAAGAGACCGATGAAGAATATTGTGAAATACCAGGGTCACGGACAGACATCTACAATTCTGCAGATACTTTAAGTCGTGTTTTTGTTCTTTTAGTTTAACATTTGAATTTTGTGCAGTGCTACGTTCCAGTTGTTAACATAGATGCTGATCTTACTGTAACAGCAAATTCACTTGGTATAGCTTTGTGCAATGACTCTTGTTATAATTAAATTCTTGTTTTCCTTTACCACAGATATGAGAAAAGCTCTTTCCAGGGATACGGAGAAGAAATCAATTATACCTCTGCCCCATCCTGTGAGACCAGAAGACATTGAGTAACTGTAAGCTGTGATTCTAAGAAAACATACTAAGAGTGTCAGGTTCTTTCTCTGCCAGCGCATCTAGGACTTACAGATGAGAAATCTTAGGCTTGATCTCCTCTTCATATGAAACACTGAAAACAATACTGAGAAGCCTATGTACACTGCCTCTATTGATAAAATAGCTACGTACTTTTGCATTCGCTCTCATGATTTTCATCTCAAATATTGGAAATGCAGACTATTAAATGAGGTAACCCCTGATGTGGCGTGGTTTGGTTTTTTTTTTTTTTTTTTTTTTTTTTTTTTTTTTTTTTTTTTTTTTTTCCCTCCCCCAAACCCCAACTGTCTGAAGTCAGTAATAGTGGAGCTTCTAAAACGTCCTTATTCATGAAAAACAAAAATCACAGAGTGGTTTGGGTTGAAAGTGACTTTTAAGATCATCTAGTTCCAACCCCATACTACATTCAGGGACACCTCCCTGTGGCCCACATTGCTTAAGCCCCATCCAGCCTGGGCTGGAATGCTTCCATGGAGGGGTGAACCCACAACTTTGCTGGGCAGCCTGTTCCAGTGTCTCAGCACCTTCACAGTAAAGAATTTCTTCCTGATATCTAGTCCAAATCTACCCTCTTTCAGTTTAAAACCATTTCCCCTCATCCTGTCACTACCTGCTCCTAGAAGAAGTCCCTCTCCAGCTTCCCTGTAGCCCCCCTTCAAGTACTGGTAGGCCACTGTAACGTCTCTTTGGAGCCTTCTCCAGGCTGCACAGCCCCCAGCACTCTCAGCCTGTCCTCATAGGAGAGATTTCATCTCTTGGATCATTTTTGCGGCCCTCCTCTGGACACGCTGCAACAGGTTCAAGTCCCTGCTGTACTGAGGACTCCACATCTGGATGAAGTACTCCAGATGAAACCTCACCAGTGCAGAGCAGAGGGGTGGGATCACCTCTCTCGCCCTGTTAGCTGCACTTCTTTTGATGGCTTGGTTTTCTGGGTCACGAGGCCACAGTGCTGGTTCATATCCAGCTTCCCATCCACAAGTATCCCTGGCTCATTTTTGGCAGGGCCGCGTTCAATCCTTTTGTATCTTGGCTTGTGTTAGTAGTGGAGGTTGCTTTGACCCAGGTGCAAGGCCTCGCATGTGGGTTTGTTGAACATCATCACGCTCAAGGCTGTCTGGGTCCCTCTGTGTGGCGTCCCGTTCCTCATGCATGTCAACCGCACCGCACAGCTCATTGTCATCATCAAACTTGCTGAATGTGCACTCGATCCCACTGACGATGTCATTTATGAAGATATTTAAGAGTATTGGTCCCAGCACCCCAGGAGGACACCTCTCACCAGTGACCTCCATCCAGACATGAAGACGTTGACCACCACTCTTGGATTAGATCCTGCAGCCAGGTCATCGTCATCAAGTCCAGATAGATGACGTCAGTGGCTCTTCCCTTGTCCATTGACGCAGTGACACCATCAGAGAAGACCATAGGTAGGTCAAGCAGGATTTGCCTTTGGTGAAGCCATACTGGTTCTCCTGTATCACCTCCTTGTCTTTTATGTGCTGTAGCATCGCTTCCAGCAGGATCTGCTTCATGGTCTTTCCTGGCACAGAGGTAAGACTGACAGCTTGGTTATTTCTGGGGTCGTTCTTTTTATCATTCTTAAAAATGGATGTGATTTTGCCTTTTTGGCAGTCACCAGGGTGGTCACCTGGTTGCCACAATTTTTCAAATATCACAGGGAGTGGCTTGGTGACTCCATTGGCTAATTTCCTCGGGACTCTGGGATGCATCTCATTGGGATCCATGGAATTCTGGATGTTCAGGTAGGACTAAGCATGCAAAATTTGTGTGTTGTCAGGCACCGTAAGCTATACAGCTGGACATTCCATACTAAAAAGTTGTATATATGTAGAAAGTTGTCTTCTTTTTTAATCAGGGTTTTGTATTTTATATACAGCAGATACAATAAAGTACATTGTCTTGCTGCTTTTCTCTTACATTTGTTGTGAGTCACTTGCACCCTTGACTGCTCAGGTAACATCTCCCTGTGTTGTCAAAGTTTCCTTAGCAATTCTGGCCATTAACAAAGCAGTAGATCACGGAGATGCCAGCTGTACCCTGAGTGCCTTGCACTCACCAGATGTTGGGCTGTACAGAGTCACTGTAGAATGTGTAGAGATGTACCAGCAAGAATTGGCAGAAGTCAAGAGAAGAAAAATGGCAACAGGTGGACCTCAAATAGCTAACTGTTAGTGCAATAAATTCAAGATTATTGCATGTAGAATGGAAACCATAGGAGAAAAAAATCTCTGGGGAGAATTCTTTTGCGCTGTGGATGTCTTCTTGCTAGAATTTTGCGTTACAGGAAATTGAGGCTGCCTTGTAAACTCAAGTTTTTATTTAAAAAATAATAATAACTTAAAAAGGCAGGAGAAAATAAAAAGTTAATCATAAAATACTCTCTACTTCTAGAATGTGTTGTGCTTAGGTAGTTCTCATATTAGTTTATTGGAGTCTCAAGTATTCCTTCTCTTGCTTGGACGAAGGAATCTCTGTGTGTGTATTTCCTTGCTGTAGTATTTGTATATGGGTGTCAACATTTCAAAGGCTGGTTCAACCCCAGTTCTGTGACCAGCAGGGTGACCTACAGACAGATCCACACTCTGGGAAAGAGAAGAGGGGAAAGGATAGGGAGATGCGCCTAAAAACATCGGCAATGACCTGAGGAGAAACAAGCTAATTTACTAAATAGGATATCACAATGCAAGACAACACATTGTAATACAATATAATACCATATGATTAGAATTGGAGCTAATAAAACAAATAAAATGACTATCCAAAAACCAAAGGCCTTAGTATAAGTAAGCTGAAGCAATATGACACCTGCAACAAAGACAAGCCAGACGAATGAAAAAGGGGGGTCTTGTGATCTGCAAACAGTTCTTATCCTTTCCTCTGAGCAGAAATGGTAACAGAACAGCAAACAGTCCTCTGGGAGATGCTGTTCTCTTCTTGGACAGGTACCCAGAACTGAAGCATTAATTCTTTAACTCCCAGTGCACTACATGAGGATGTGATGAGGAATACCGATAACAGAAAATCATAAAACCAAGACAGTGGGAAAGAGAGACACGCCTGCTTTCAACACACTGCTGCTTCTGCTTTTGGAAGGCAATGGCAGTGAATGGGTGAAATGCTGGGTGAGAAGAGGCTATCATTATTATAACAACCGTCACACCAGAGAGGGAGGATGGGATGAACTGGCAGAATTTGTGCAAAATGACACACAGCTGTCACGAGAGGAGATACAGGTAGAGTATGAACTCGTTTTCTCTAAAGTCGAAGTTGCCACCATTTCAGTCCTTCACACGACTTTAAGACTATAGTAAGGTTAACAAACTTTGTAACTTCACCATGCACTGCTTACCTTTGCGTGTCAAAATGTCTGTGTTATTGCAGAAAATTTATTCTGTTGGTAAAGGGGTACAGGCCTGTGGTGTTGCTGTTTAGCGAAAGGCAACTTGTAAGCTTCTCTTGGGCATGATACAGAAGGCGCTGTGTAACATCCCATTTCCTGTGTCTCTGGTATCTCTTTCTGGCTCTTCTTTCTACCTATATTATAACACTAATCCAGAGCACTACATCTGGAGTTGTGATAGTATACAACTGAGAGCAATTGTGGCTGGCCATTGAGAACCTGATTGTGAAATTTCAGACTTGCTGTCGAGGCTGTCTTGTTTGTCAGGAGTTCAACTCCACAGTGAGTTTTTTGAAGAAACAAGTTCCAGCCACCACTTGCATCCACGTACGAAATCCCTTGATTCTGTTTGAAACCTGTCAGTTGCTCTTTGTAGGCACACTTACTGACTGGTTATGTTCAACGCAAGGAGTTGCCACACACAATTATCTTCTTATTTTACAGATTATCTAAAGGCATTTCCTTCTCCCAAAGAGTCTCTGTATATAATTTACTTCTCTTTGTGGTATATGAGCAATAAATTCTCCTCAAGCAGAACTGCAGAGAGGAAAAAACAAGTTTGAGGAATCTTTACCCATCATTTCATCGTCTGATTCAGTGTTTTGGAAATAAGACAACGTGAAGTATGTTGTATGTCTTTATGTTAGTAATTTGTCATTACATTGTATTATCACTGCAATTCCTTGCAAACTGAGAAGAGGCAACGTGACTTTCAGCACTGCCTGAGTAAGAGTCTCTTGCTCTTCTCATTTGTCCAGGGATTTGAAAAGTTGAGTATGTGAAACATACGGTGTGATTATTTGGGATAAAGTTGGTCGCATTTACAGGAGAGCAGTGAAAAAAAATCTTTCTCCATCTCCAATGTTTGCGAGTGAAATTTATGCTTTGTACTCCATGAGCACTTCGTTTGACCTGTGTATCTGTGTTTGTTCCTGCCAACGTAGCACACGCTCTTCCTATAACAAACAAAATGGACAAAAACTCCCCACAACCACTACCTTCAGCTTGTGAAAGTAGCGCTCTTCATTAAGTGCAGTCCAATTCCCTGTCTGATTCTCTGTTCTGAGAATCAGTAGTAGAGAATCCACTCTGAAGGTTAACAATTTTACACCCCTCTTCTCTCTAGCAGCAGAATCTGTCACATGACCCTCACATAAAAGTGAGTGAAAAGTGAAAAGTAAAGTGAGTGCTGCTTTTCTGTTTTCGGTCCCAGTGACATGGCTATGAACAAAGGATATTTGGTATCAAATACATTTGGATTACCTACGAACGCACAAGGATCAAGTAGTGAAAGTAGCAAAGACCCCATTTTTTTTTTTTTTTTTTTTTTTAAATAAACATTTTGGGTAGCAATATCTGTGGAAAAGTCTTTTATCTAAACCTGTTTTGGCATTCTGTTGTATAGATGCAGTGACCAGGATGTATCAAGACAGAAGGCAGTACAGAGATCACCCGCAGTATTTCAGAGACTATGTAAGAGGCTGTTAGATGAATGCAGTATCTGATGACTTTTTACTCTTCTCAAAATGAGTTTAAGTGGCTTTTTTGTTGTTGTTGTGGCAGTTCTTCAATCCTAGATAAATGATGTTTGTATCTGTTCAGACAGTGGATAAGAAGGCTGCAAAAGCCCTCAATGAGTATTGCCGAAAGAAGAAAACTAATGTGCTTTGAGTGTCTATTTGTAAGCGATACTGCCAGCATGACGTGTGACACCATGACAGTTACGAAGATCAGTTGAGGTGAAGTTGGTAAAGTGATGCCAAGTAGGTAGGTAGTTGCTCAGACAGAAGGAGAATTTGATTCCTCGTAGTACTTTTGCTGCTGAGAAATAAAACCACAGATACTGATGTAAATTCAGTAATGTGGACTACCCCAGGCTGACACTTTGTTCTTCAGTGTCAACATCTGTCATTTATTCTGTATAAGAAATGGCAGATTTTGTCAGAAGCTGTTCAGACGTGTTGCTGTTACCTTTATCAAGGACTGGCTGCTGCTTGATAGGCTGTCCATGTGTTGATTATGTGCATGTTTATTTTATGCTCCCCGTCCTCTTGAAGCTTTGTCACTTATTTTTAGTTAATGCTCAGAATGCATCTATGGGGGTGGTTTGGAAATCTGCCCACTTGCTCAGTCAGTGTGACCAAGATTTTCAGGAGGAGCCTGAGCTAATTAAACTGTATGAGGAAGTTGTAACCTTGATCCCATCTAATAAGCAACTTAAAATGGCCTCAATTTCACAGACATCAGAATTGAGCTGCTGGTGAAAAGTAAAATTATGGTGTAGGTAGGAAATGTACTGTTGGAAGACCAACAGAATGAATTGAGGCCAATGGTAGTTAGATAATAAATTTTTCTTAAATTCCCTGCCTCTTTCCCCCCCCCCCCCCCCCCTCCCCCCCCTGTTCCCCCTCTTTCATCTTCTAATGTTGTGTTTTTCCTTTGTCATGGAAAGAAAGAAAGAATGGATCTGCAGGGACTGTGCTGTGGGTCCATGTCAGTGCTGTAGGAGAAGTTAATTCTGCAGTCTCTTAAAGGTCTTCCTGCCATTAAGTTCATACTCAGTTCCACTTACCTACTGTGTATCCTTAGAAGAATGATTGCAGAAGAAGAGTTCTTTTACTTAAGGATACTGTCTGTCCATAGGCATGTTTGTTTGGTTTGGCTGGAGCTTTGGAGCTTGCTGCTTATGACTTCAGTTCTTTGTGATATAGAGCTGCGTCACTTGCTGCCCAGAACAAATACACATATTGTTACAGGAGATTACTCCATGCGTTTTACTTCTTATTGCTTATGAGTATGAGGATGGTATATCTGTTCGAACAGGTAACATCTACAAGATTTTTTTTTTCTTTTTTTTTTCTTTTTTCTTTTTTTTCCTCTTGGAGCAGTAGTTCAGGTAGATATAGATGCTTTCTGTTCTGCCACTGTGTTTCCCATAACGGTGTTCTAGGAATGGCTTCTGTTGTTGATTGCTTTCTTGTTTATTTTAAATTCTGAAAGAAACATGCCATTCCTTTTCTTCTGCCTATGTCAGATTCCTTTTGTTTCCTTAGTAGGTTTGAGTTGTACTCTTGAATGGAATGCACAGCTGGATCTAGAGCAGGTACCAAAGAGGTGTCTGTGGGCAAGCAGTGCTGGATTTCCCAGACAGAGGTTATAAAGTTCTTTGCCTCCTTGCAAAGTGTTCTTGTATTATTATTAGATAGTCTTGTATGTTACTGCTGAACCAAGATTTTTATGACAAATCCATTCTCTGTTTTCCAAAGGCGATGCTGAGAAGCTTGCCTCACGATGACTTATGCATACCTCACATTTCATATTAATTCTTTCCATGGGTCGAAAGTAGACCAAATCCTTGAAACCGCACCTGGGAATCCCGCTGTTATTAGAACAGTTCAGCCGTGGTGTCCGTGGTCAGAACGCCCGGCAGCAGATCATGGCCTTAGTTGCAAATGGAAGTACTGATGACAAATTGCTCGATGTCAAGACCAATCCAGTGGATATTTATAAGCCTCGAGTGACCCGGATGGGATCTCGGAGTGCTGTGGCCAGGTACGGAAGTGTTACTGCTACGTTTCTTCTAAGAGTTGCTTGGCTGTTTTGCATTGCTCTTGTGAGAGGTTGATTGTGTTTTTGCAGTAGAAGCTTCCAATATTTTCTGTGTGTAGTATCGGCCTTTACTGAACTTATAACCCTCTTGTGAAATAGCTGTTTTTCTTCCACTAAGTAAGTTACTGGGTAGAGTAAAAAGTTAAAGATTTGGGATGTTCGACTGGGGTAGAATAGGCGCAAGATAAGGCAAATAGGCAGGGGGGAGAGAGAGCCCAGCACGGGACAGAACGAATGTGCTCATTCTTGGAATTATTGCCTTCCTCTCTCCACGGAAGAGTACAAAACATACCAAAAAACAACAGGTTGGTAATGTACCTTATATGGAAATGTATTGTAGCAACAGCGTCGGGGAGACTGTGAGCATGAGTCGCTCAACCAGTGAGCGAACGCCAGGAGAGCGTTACCTGTGCTTGGAGTATAGAAGAGAATGAACTTCACTGACCGGCATGCAATTTCTCCCTTGCCAACAGGGGCCCTGCACCCACTATTGCAGTAATGAATGAACTTTGCTGCTATCACTAAGATCCTTGCCTAACCTGAAATTTTTGACTTAGAGTGTTTCTCACAAATTCGGTGCCAAAACCAAATTTGATTATGCCATCCTTGGCTTTGCTGCACACATCTGTCCGATTGATACCTTGTTTTCTTCGTCATCTCCCTTTCCGGCCTCCCCCCAGTACCCCCCCTTTCTCTCCTGTGTTTTTCCTCGACCTGAGGAGCAGATACGCGTCAAAGCCGTCGGTAAAATTATTTCCATGGTCTCTAGTGCCATCGCGTGACAAATCAGAGGAACTGCGTCTAAGCTGTTTCCACGGTCTCTGATCTAGTGGCCGATTGGGAGTACTGCGTCGAAGTTGTTTCTGGGGTCTCTACTGCCCCCGCGTGGCCAATCGGTGGGACTGCGGCAGCGTTTGTTGCCGCAGGCAGTAGGACGCATGCACGCAGGCATGCAGAAGTGGTGTAAGTACGTTCTCGTTGCTTTGCGCAGCCAATCTGCCGAGTGTTGTTATGCTTAGTCCTACAGACAGTAGTGCGTATGCGCAAAACATCTTTTAAATAGCATCTGTTCTGACGGAGACCTGAGATGCAAGTGAGCAGTCAATTCTTGGACCAGCTACACGATCCTTTTCTCTGCCAATGATCAATGCTCCTTGTCTATTTTTCTGGCCGGTATTACGCCCGAGCCTCTCTGAGAACAGACTATTTAGGCTCTCAGCAAACCATACTCTGGCATGTGTATTGTATGCCCAACAATGAGCATGCAAAACCATATGTGAACTTAGCAACAAAAAGAATCCGATGCGAACTTGCTGCACACGCATAGCGGTGATGAGAATTGCGCATGCGCCCTGAGGTGAGGAAATTGATGCATGCGCCAAGCGGAACCAAGGCTGATGTATGCGCAGTACAGTGCCAAGAAAAGCACATGTGCAATGCTGCTCCGCGCAAGCCTCATGCGCAGTGCAGGGCCACAGGTGGCGCACAGGCCGTGCACTGTCGAAAAAATTGCATGTGCACTCCGTGCCAAGAATAGTGCATGTGCAGTGCGATGTGAAATGCTGGCACATACGCATACATGTTTTGAGGCACATGCACCTCGCGATGAAGAGGGAGATGCATGCACACTGTGTTGTCCAAACAGCTGCATGTGTACTGTAATGACGAAATAGGCGTATGCTCACTGCGGAACTGTGGCTCGCCTGTGCGCTGTGATGAACACTGCACATGCACACAATGCGGACGAGCCTAGCGCATGGGAAGCACCGTATCAAGTGAGGCACACGTGCACTGTAGTGATGAAATTGGCACATGCACACTGCGGAGAAAACCGATGCTTGCGCCATGCGAAATCGAACGCTAACAGATCTGCAGTGCTACGTTGAAGCTGGTGCGTGCACAGTATGCTACGAAAAGGTGGCGCATGCGTATTGACATTTCCAGGCATGTGCAGTGCGGTGTCCAGAAAGGTGCATGCGTACAGCTGGCACGAAACTAGCATGTGCGGATTCCATACAGTGACTAACACAGGCGCAGTGCTTTGCCGAGAATGCCACATGCGCAGTTCATGTGGAGGCTGGTGCATGCATGTTGCCATACTGAGGGCGGAGCGCATGCAGTGCCTTGCCGTGATGGTGCGGAACCGCCCGGGGCCGGCGCATGTGTGGTGCCGCCTGGCCAGGGGCCGGTGCATGCATGGTGGTGCGGGGCCATTCCGAGGCCCGTGCATACCTGTGGCGCTGTGCCGTCCCGGGGCCCGCGCATACGCGATGGCTTTTAGACAGCTGGAGGACGGTGCAGGGTGAGGGTTGGAAGGGCACGTTTGCTGGTTCACCGGGAGGTGAGTGAGTTGGATGCCACGAGGCGCTGAGGGGCTGCTGTGAGCCAAACCGATCTGTTCCCGGGTGGGCTCGGACATCAAACGGCGGAAACAGACGCGGGGCATCCCAGATTAGCGGGGGAGAATATATTGCTGAGCTGGCAGTCCGGAATCGGCTGCTTGCCCGTAGCCGCAGTGGTTTCTCGAAACAGTTGCTGTTTTGAAGGTGACGGGCACGTGTTCGCTATTAGCCGGAGGTCTGATCACCATAGAGAGTGGTGGATGAGCTGCACAGAGTGGTTAGATCGGCACATCCGCATTTCTGGGCGCATGCAACAGTTGTGCAGCTGGCGGGACTCGGCGGCAGGCGGCGGCAGTTCTGCGCATTGGGGGCTGCCCGGGGGGCGCATGGAGTCCTGGGACGAGTTGATGGCCGTGTGCAGTGGGGTGATGGTGCCCCTGGAGCCCCCAAAATAGGGCTGGTGCCCCAGGCCCGTGGGCAGGTTGTTCGGGGAGTGCTTTCTGGAGATGAGTTGTCTTTTCTCTCCATCTGCAGCGACTTCAGCAATCCCATGTCATGCCACAGCAGAAATGGGGGACTGCAGTACGTCAGCGATCTCTGACTCGAGGAGGGCAGTGGCTGCAGGAAGGACGCTTGCTGCAGCCTCCCTGTTTCTGTGGGGTTTGGGCTTCGGTGCCAAAAGCAAATCCTTGGCTTTGCTGCACGCATCTCTCAGATTGACACCGGGTTTTTCATCACCTCTGATGACGCTGTCTGAAAAAAAAATAGAATAAAAAGCATGACAACATCACTTTTCTAGTGATTATTTATTATTTATTATTATTTACAGACAGATATTCATAAGCACTGAGCGCAAGTTTGGTGGCTTTGTCGAAGTTTTCCTCGTTTTCTTTGTCGTCTCCCTTCCCCCCAGTTTCTTTTCTGTGTTTTCACGCATTGGAATTTCATTTCCAGGTCAGTGCTGCCCTCGTGTGGCCGATACGCGGAACTGCAACGAAGTTTTTTCCGCCGTCTCTGCGCTGCCCCCGTGTGGCCGATATGCGGAACTGCGACGATGTGCTCTCCGCTCTCTGGGCTGCCCCCGTGTGGCCGATATGCGGAACTGCAACGATGTGCTCTCCGCTCTCTGGGCTGCCCCCGTGTGGCCGGTATTCGGAACTGCAACGAAAATTTTTCCGCTCTCTGGGCTGCCCCCTTGTGGCCGGTATTCGGAACTGCAACGAAAATTTTTCCGCTCTCTGGGCTGCCCCCTTGTGGCCGATATGAGGAACTGCAGCGAAATTTTTTCCGCTCTCTGGGCTGCCCCCTTGTGGCCGATATGCGGAACCGCAGCGAAATTTTTTCCGCTCTCTGGGCTGCCCCCGTGTGGCCGATATGCGGAACCGCAACGATGTGCTCTCCGGTCTTTGGGATGCCCCCGTGTGGCCGATATGCGGAACTGCAACGAAGTTTTTTCCGCCGTCTCTGCGCTGCCCCCGTGTGGCCGATATGCGGAACTGCCTCCAACTTTCTTCCGCGGTCTCTGGTGTCCCCGCGTAACCATTCCGTGCCCAACAACGCGCATGGGAAAGCAGATGTGAATTTTGCACGAAAGAGTTCTGTCTGGGCTTGCCTCACGCGCGCGGCGGAGAGGAGAATTGCGCATGCGCCCTGCGGTGAGGAAACTGACGCATGCGCAGTGCGATGTCCAGGAAGGCGCATGGGTACTGCCTGCATGAAGTCGGCGCATGCGGGCTGCACGCAGTGACCGACGCATGCGCAGTGCTCTGCCAAGAAGCCGCAGACGCTGTTCGCTGCTGAGCTGGCGCAAGCGTATTACCATGCCGCGGCTGGCGTATGCGCCTCGCCTGGCAGAAACCGGCGCGTATATATAGCGTGTTACAGAGCCCGGATTTGCTCAGATGTATTGCTTTCCCGAGACACGCTCGTGTCGGTGCTGCTGCACGCCGGTAAGGCGATCGAGAATCCCCGAGCCGCTGCTGAGTCGCTCCGAGCCCCTCCGAGCAACTCCAAGCCGCTCCGAGCCCCTCCGAGCCCTTCCGAGCAGCTCCGAGCCGCTGCGAATTGCTCCAAGCAGCTGCGAGCTCCTCCGAGCCCCTCCGAGCAGCTCCGAGCCCTTCCGCTGCGAATCGACTGCGCGTGCGTCCCGATGAGCGCACGCGCAGTGCCGCCGCGAGAGCGGCGCATGCGCCGCACCGCATGTAGAGAGGCGCACGCGCAGTGCCGTCACCGAGTAGGCGCATGCGCAGTGCGGGAGGAACAGGCGCACGCGCCGTGCGAACTCGGCCGAAGACGCATGCGCCGTGCAGAGCTGGGAACGGCGCGTGCGCAGTGCGCTGCGAATCGACTGCGCGTGCGTCCCGATGAGCGCACGCGCAGTGCCGCCGCGAGAGCGGCGCATGCGCCGCACCGCATGTACAGAGGCGCACGCGCAGTGCCGTCACCGAGTAGGCGCATGCGCAGTGAGGGGAAAAAGGCGCATGCGCCGTGCGAACTCGGCCGAAGACGCATGCGCAGTGCAGAGCTGGGAACGGGCTGCCCCCTTGTGGCCGATATGCGGAACTGCAACGATGTGCTCTCCGCTCTCTGGACTGCCCCCGTGTGGCCGATATGCGGAACTGCAACGAAATTTTTTCCGCTCTCTGGGCTGCCCCCGTGTGGCAGATATGCGGAACTGCAACGAAGTTTTTTCCGCACTCTGGGCTGCCCCCGTGTGGCCGATATGCGGAACTGCAACGATGTGCTCTCCGCTCTTTGGGCTGCCCCCGTATGGCCGATATGCGGAACTGCAACGATGTGCTCTCCGGTCTTTCGGATGCCCCCGTGTGGCCGATATGCGGAACTGCAACGAAGTTTTTTCCGCCGTCTCTGGGCTGCCCCCGTGTGGCCGATATGCGGAACTGCAACGATGTGCTCTCCGCTCTCTGGGCTGCCCCCGTGTGGCCGATATGCGGAACTGTAACGAAGTTTTTTTCCGCCGTCTCTGGGCTGCCCCCGTGTGGCCGCCGAGGGCCGTGCCGCGCCGCCCGCACTACGGCGCCCCCCTGCCGGCCGCCCTGCGCGCCGCGCTCCGCCCCGGGTCTGTGAGGGCCACGGACCTCCGCCGTCTCTGGGCTGCCCCCGCGTGGCCGGTATCCGGAACTGCAACGAAATTTTTTCCGCTCTCTGGGCAGCCCCCGTGTGGCCGGTATTCGGAACTGCAACGAAATTTTTTCCGCTCTCTGGGCTACGCCCTTGTGGCCGATATGCGGAACTGCAACGAAGTTTTTTCCGCCGTCTCTGGGCTGCCCCCGTGTGGCAGATATGCCGAACTGCAACGAAGTTTTTTCCGCTCTCTGGGCTTCCCCCTTGTGGGCGATATGCGGAACTGCAACGATGTGCTCTCCGCTCTCTGGACTGCCCCCGTGTGGCCGATATGCGAAACTGGAACGAAATTTTTTCCGCTCTCTGGGCTTCCCCCTTGTGGCCGATATGCGAAACTGCAAGGAAGTTTTTTCCGCCGTCTCTGCGCTGCCCCCGTGTGGCAGATATGCGGAACTGCAACGAAGTTTTTTCCGCACTCTGGGCTGCCCCCGTGTGGCCGGTATCCGGAACTGCAACGAAGTTTTTTCCACCGTGTCTGCGCTGCCCTCCTGTGGCCGATATCCGGAACTGCAACGAAATTTTTTCCGCCGTCTCTGCGCTGCCCCCGTGTGGCCGATATGCGGAACTGCAACGAAATTCTTTCCGCTCTCTGGGCTGCCCCCGTGTGGCCGATATGCGGAACTGCAACGAAGTTTTTTCCGCCGTCTCTGGGCTGCCCCCGTGTGGCCGATATGCGGAACTGCAACGAAATTTTTTCCGCCGTCTCTGTGCTGCCCTCGTGTGGCCAATATGCGGAACTGCAAAGAAGTTTTTTTTCGCTCTCTGGGCTGCCCCCGTGTGGCCGATATGCGGAACTGCAACGAAATTTTTCCGCTCTCGGCTGCCCCCGTGTGGCCGATATGCGGAACTGCAACAAATTGTTTTCCGCTCTCTGCGCTGCCCTCGTGCGGACAGTATGAAGAACTGCAATGAAGTTTTTTCCGCTGCCTCTGGGCTGCCCCCGTGTGGCCGATATGCGGAACTGCAACGAAATTTTTTTCAGCTCTCTGGGCTGCCCCCGTGTGGCAGATATGCGGAACTGCAACGAAATTCTTTCCGCTCTCGGCTGCCCCCGTGTGGCCGATATGCGAAACTGCAACGATGTGCTCTCCGCTCTTTGGGCTGCCCCCGTGTGGCCGGTATCCGGAACTGCAACGAAGTTTTTTCCGCCGTGTCTGCGCTGCCCTCGTGTGGCCGATATCCGGAACTGCAACGAAATTTTTAGACTTAGACATGGGAATAGAGTGCTCAGGAGTGTTCACTGGCAGAAGATCTGGCCTGTGACTAAAGAGCTCCAGCTTGGTATGGGAAAAGTGGGGAATTATACCATCGTGTTATGTGAAAAACAAGATGCAGATGGGCATCCCTGTTCCCTCTTGTCTGCTGGCAAGGCCCAGAAGATGGGAACAAAGGAGTTTCTGCTGAGATCCCAGAGCCAGAAGCTGCCGCTCCAAGGAGAGCTGACTCAACCACATTGGATTTGAGCTGTCACTCCAAAGACAGCTGACTCGACCACTTTGAAACTATTGAAAAGGGGCTGTCATCGCCATGGTCATGGCCGTCGTTCTCATCATTCTCCTCGTCGTCAACAGAACAATGCCTGACGACCCACCACTACTGAAGATCAAAGACTGAACTACAAACCACGCTAGATCCATGGTGGTGACTGTCTCCCTCTTGCTTCCTATAAAGACTCCTTGCTTCTTCTTCTCTATCTTTTCTATCTTTCCTATCGCCCTCCTTCCCTTCCCCATTACCCTGATTCGTAATAGCCTCCGTCCTCCCCTTCCCCATTTCCCTAATTACGATTTGTAATAAATTGGTCGGACCAACATTTCAACTGTTGTTTCTTAATCTCACGCCGGGTATATAGATAATAAAAGAACCTCCTCTCCCTCCTATAAATTGGAGCAAGACACTAATCTGCTTTGTTTTTCTAATTTTTTTTCCTAATTCTTTTCCTATTTCTTTTTCCTGTTGCAAGTTTTTCTTTTCATTGCAAGTCTTTTTCCATTTTCTATTTCATTTTTTTTTTCTTTTTTGAATCCCAGTTCTTTTTCAAGTTGTAGTTCTTGTGTTCTCTTTCTGGATCATTTTTTATTTTTTTTTTTCCTAATTCTTTGTCTAATTCAAACTATTTGTCTAATTCTTTTTCTATTTTTTTCTTTTTCTCATTCTTTTTCTTTTTCCAATTCCTTTTTATTTCCTTTTTCCATTTCTCAATCTAATTTTAATTCTTCTTCTTTTTTTAAAAAAAATACTTTTTGGTCTTTCTAATACTTTTTGTGTTCTAATTTTCTTTTTCCTTTTCTAATGATTTCTCTAATTCTTTTTCTAATTCGTTTCCTGCTCTTTGTTTTTTCTTTTTCTAATTCTAATTCTTTTTCCAAGCCTTTTTTGTGGTCCTTTTCCCAGTCTAAGTCTTTCTTTTTTCTATTTCAATTTTTTTCCAACTCCAACTCTTTTTCTAATTGTGGTACTTTTTCTTTTCCCTGTTCCACATCTTTTCCCTGTTCCATGTCTCTTTCATTTTTCTGTTTCAGTTTTTTCTTTTACATTTTCCAATTTTTTCTAATTTTTTAAATTAATTTCCTAATTCATTTTCTATTTTTTTCTGTTCTTTTTGATTGTTTTTTTTTTCAGATTCTAAATATTTTTCTACTTTTCATTGTAAATCTTGTTATCTTTCTATTTTTTCTTTATATTTTTCCTTTTTCTAATTCATTTTATTTTTCTCAATCTTTTTCCAGCTCTTTTTGTTTCCAGGTTTTTCTTTTTGCAGTTTTTTCCTTTTCCAATTATCGTTCTAATTCTTCTCCTTTTTCTTTATCCATTGGTTTTCTTTTTCTAATTCCTTTTCTTTTCATATTCTTTCTCTTGCTCTAGTGCTTTTGTTTCCTTTCTCTTCTTTTTCATTTTCCAATTCTTTTTCCAGGTCTGTTTCCATTTCCAGTTCTCTTTCCAATTTTTCATCTATTTTTTTCCATTTTTTCTTTTCTCAATTCCTTTTTATACAATTCCTTTTCTTTTTCCAATTCCTTTTCTTTTCATCTTCTTTTCCATATTCTTGTTTTTCTCTCTCTAATTCTTTTTCTAATTCTTCTTCTATTTTTTCTAATTATTCTCTTTTTTCTTATTATTTTTCATTGTTCTATTTCTAGTTCTTTTTCTAGACTTTTTTTCTCACTTTTCCATTTTCCTTTATTTTTTCCCTCTTTTTTGTCTTTCTACTTTTAGCTCCTTTTCCAATTCCTTTTCTAATATTTTTTTCTAATTCTTTCTCATTTCCCATTTTTTTCCAGTTCCTTATCTTTTTCCAATTCTCATTCTAATCCTAATTTGTCCTCGTTTTTTCGTTTTCTAATTGTTTTTCTCTTTCATTTTCTAATTTAATTATTTTCTTTCTTTTCTATTTCAAATTATTTTTATAATATTTTCTTCACCTTTTTCTTCTCCCCTTTTCTTGTTTTTCTGTTTCTTACTCTTTTTCTAATTCTTTTTGTCTTATTTCCTAATTCTTTTTCTAATTCTTTTGCTTTTTCTAATTCTTGATTTTTTTCCTTTTCTAATATTTTTTTCCCTAATTGGTTTTCTTTTTCCTTTTTATTTTTGTAATTCTTTTTCTAATTCCAGTTCTTTTTCCTCTGCCTTTTCCAATTCTTCTTCTAGTTCTATTTCCAATTCGTTTTCTATTTATTTTCCTAATTCCAATTAGTCTTTTTCCTCGCCTTTTTCCTGTCCTCATTGTATTTCAAATTCTTTTTTCTTTTTCTAATAATGTTCCTTTTAATAATTCTAGTTATTTCTCTTTCTTTCTTTTTCTACATCGTTCTTTTCTCCTTTCCTTTTCCCTTCTTTTCATTTTTATTCCCCTTTTTTCGTTTCCGTTTTCCTTTTTTTTTTTTTTTTTTTTTTTCTCTCTCTCTCTTCATTTTCCTTTTCCTTTTTTCTTTGTGCTCAGGCAATGAGAAACCAGGGGAGGAGAAGGTAAGAGTTGGATAATAGATCATGGACGATGTCCCACTGATTCAGATTTCAGTGTTCCTGAAGAAAATACTACCAGTCTACAAGAGCCTTATCCAGCTGGGCTGCATTGCCAGATAACAAACCTGAATAAAGCAAAGGACGCACAATGTTGTGGGTTTTCACTTGGGTTCCTTGTACTGTCCATGCGGATTCACGGTATTTTTGTACAGGCTTGTGGATCTTCACTGGGCTTTGCAGAAGTCCGCCCTGATTCACTGAAGACTTTGCAGGATCACTGGTCTTCACTGAGATTCCATGAAGTTCACGTGGTTTTGTAAGATTTTGCACAGCTTTGCTTCTGTTCACACTGGTTTCCCATATCTCCGCTTTGGTTCAGTCAAGTCTGCACAATTTTGCTGGCCTTTGCTGCCTTAAAGTTTCACTCCTTTACTTAGCCCCTGACAGTTTGCAGGTGGAATCTCAAATTCTCAGTCATCTAGTGCTGCTGCCACTTCCCCCACCTTTCCAGAGTATGAGCTTGCAATTAAATATCATCTACACATGGATACACATCCTAAGGCAGTGAAACTCTGTCAAAGTTCACTGAGGTGGCTTGAGCAATAGTGGGAGAATATGTACACCCCTGTGGGAATCAGCTAAAGGTATATCATATCCCCTCCTCTGTGAAAGCAGACTTTTCTTTATTCTCTTCCTGCAAGGAAACTGTAAAAAGCATTTTTTACGCTGAAAACTGCCATCCAAATAAGCTCCAAAGCCCATTTCATGTCATATTCCAGACACAAACCATCAATATTTCACACCAAACTCCAGGTTCACGTCCTTGCTAATTCACCCCAAATTGAGTTCCCAAAACCTCATTATTTCATTCCAAATATCAGCGCCAACACTCCCTGATGTCACCCCCCCCAGGGATGCTCCAGCATCAATCCCCCAGCATTACTCCTTCACATCACCCCCCTTTCATCCCAACATCACCCACCAGTGCCAACCCAACAATGTCACCCTGGAGTCACTTCCTGATGTCACCCCTCACCGTCACCACAATATCCACCCTCAGCATTACTCCAACATTGTCATTCCCCAGTGTCACCCCAATGCTCTCACCCCAAAACCAGTCATTCACATTAAATCCCTGTGGTACTCCAACATCACTCCCAATTATGTCACCCTATCATGCTACTCCCTAACATCTATCCTATTGATACCCCAACATCATGGTCCAACATAACCACCGTGTCACTCTAAAATTTTAGATGATTCCATTAAGTGGGAAGCAGAATCTCCCTAAGCAAGTATGCTATTACTATCTGACCCTTGAGAGATGGCAAGCCACAGAAAAGGAGAGAGAAGGAACATGCCAGCAGTGGATTTGATCAGCATCACTAGCAGGGCATCCCCTGCTTCAAAGCACACTTCCACTCTTTCTCCCACTTTCATTCTCCCCAGGGTCTGTAGGGTTTGTTCCACTTGCATGCTGTACCCGTTCAGCCAGTACATGATACTGAGCTTTACAATCTAAGAATTTTAGGATGCTATAATCACAAAATAAACAAGACAGTTAGGCAAAGCAGACTATGACAACAAAAGAGAATAAATAGAAGGCTTACCCCTATCCTGGGCTCACTCAAAAAACTCTAGCAGAGCAGATCTCCAGCAGAGACCCTTCCCCCCCCCGGCAGCCAGCTCTTAAATAGCTCTAGGAGGGGGCAGCCTGGCTCCACCCCTTCTGGCAGCACAGGTGAATTGAATTGCCTTCACCTGTGCTCCTCTGGCTGCCTCATGGCTCACCTCAGGTGATCAATTAGAGGTTCAGGCCATGACTCAGCAGTTCCCATACAAGAGCCCAGCTGGAACATCGGCTTGCAAAACAAGTCTTCGCAAGAACAAGACCAAATACCAGGGACAGCTCTCTCTACAAAACATTTGCAGCCACAGCCACAAATATCAACTCCCTTAAAACTGCCAAAATACCTTATTCAATTCCAGGATCATTCTTCAGTCAGGGGCCGTTAGGTCCCCAATATAACACCCCAACAACGTCACCACCCAGTGTTCACTCCCTGATGTCACCCACCCTTCCTCCCCAAAAAGCCCCAACATAACCCATGCCACTACAATGACACTTCAGAATCACTCTCCAGTGTCACCCCAATGTCACTCCCAGAGTCGTGCCAGCAATGTCACCCCCAACATCACACTAAGTCACCCCAGTGTCTCCATCGAGTATCTCTCTCTCTCTGATTTCCCCCCCCCCCCCCACCCGCAATACCCCAGCATCACCCCCCAGCGTCACTCTCCAGGCTCAGTCCACAACTTCACCCCAGTGTCATCCCAGCATCACTCCATGGCATCACCCCAACTTGCTTGCCAAGTAAGCAAGGTTTGGGACAGCAGCTCCTAGCGGGGCTGTATAAGCTTTCAGACACCGATAATCGATTATTAATCACCACCTTCCATCTGGTTTCCAAACCAGATGGCAACGAGTTATGTGGGGAGTCTGTTCTGGAAACGATTTGTCTTTTTTCCAAACCTGCTATGAGTTCAGAAATCCCACATCATGCTGCAGCAGAAATGGGGTACAGTGGTATGTTAGCGACCCCTGCTTCAGGGAGCACAGGGGCTGCGTAAAGTGCACACGCTGCAGCCTGCCTATTTCTTTGGAGTCTGGGATTGAAACTTGACCCAAAAGGCCACACACTGCCATACAGGCAGGTGCCAGGTTCACCCACTGATTATATCAAATCCTGAATTGTTTTCACAATGGGCTTTAATTGCAAAGAAAGTAGGCGACACGTTTCTCACTGGAGAGCCACAAGCTGTCCCCACTAGTTTGGCAAACAGAGCTCACTCCGATCACACCGGTAATCTCAACTCTGCCATCCAGGCTGCACACACAGCTTTTCAGCATCTTGCTGTATCAGTACTGAAATTTGTGTGCTGTATCATACTGAAATTTGTGCTCCCCTATCTATTAGAAATTTTACTGAATGCTTTTGAGGACAGACTTCAATCAAAATATGCATGCCATTGTTTCTCATCCTTTGATCAAACTCCCTTGCCGGACAGGCAGATCCAATCACCTGCTTGTAATTAGTCTTTTTTTTGTTGTTTACGGTCTGAAGCAGTGATTGAGCACCTGGTGAGGGGTGTGGCCAGCCCTGCCAGCACAGGTGGAAGCAATTTACCTGTGGGACCGGATAGGGCTGAGCTTGGCTCCACCCCCTCCCTGCCCATATTTAAGGGCTGGGAACAGCCAGAGCAGCATTCTGCTTGGGAGCTGCCTCCTTGGAAGTATTGGGAGTGAGTTCTGCCCTTTGGAATGGGGTGAGTGACTGCTGCTTTATTACGGGGCTCTGGTCTTTCCCTTTTGGGGGATCCTGACCACTTTTAAGGGCTGGAAGCTGTGAGGGCAGCATCTCTGCATGGAGGCTCCTTCCTTTGGGATGTGGGCTGTTTGTTTTTGGAATGGGGTCATTGATTTCTTCTTTACTGCTGGATTGTAATTTCACTTTCTGGGGGCTCCTGACCACATTTAAGGTCTGTCAGCAGAAGGAGCAGCAACTGCACCTGGAGATTGCTTCCTTTAGAGCGTGGGGTGAACCCTTGAAACTGGGTGAGTGATTCTTTATTCCAGGGTTGCAATATCTTGTTGTTGGGGGGATCCTGACCCCACTTAAGGGCTGGCAGCCTTTAAGGTGGTATCTGTCTTTAGAGACCATCTCCTTGGGAGTGTGGGATGAGCTCTGGTCCTTGAGAAAGGGTGAGTCATTCCTTCTTGTTTTAAGACTGTGACCTTTCCTGTTTTTGGGGCATCCTGACCACATTGAAGTGCTGGCAGATGTAAGGGCAGCATTGATCTCTGGAGACTGTCTCCTGTGGAGCAGGGGTGAGTTTTGGCCTTTGAGAAGGGTGTAAGTGGTTTTTGTTTTTTCTTTATTTCAGAGCTACATTCTCCCTTTTTTTTTATTTATTTATTTATTTATTTATTTATTTATTTATTTATTTATTTATTATCCTGACCACTTTTAAGGGATGGAAGCTGTAAGGGCAGCATCTCTACCTGTAGACTGCTTCCTTGGCAGTGTGGGCTGAGTGTTCATCTTTGGAATGGGGTAACTTATTCTTCCTTTATTTCAGGGCTGTTATGCGCTGCTTCCAACCATGCAGAGTTGTTTAAGGGCGTTCTGTGCACCCTTAGGTGTAATAAATCTTCGTCTTTATAGAAAGCCAAGGATTGTCCTCTTCTGGACTGCTGTACTCAGTATCACCCCAGTGTGATGAAGTGAAGCCCCTGCTCTGCTGAATACTGGGACTGGCCCAGAGAGGCTCTGATGGATGTGGATTATCCTAGCCAGAGTACTTGGTACCATTGGTGGTGATCTTGTCCAACTGCCACACAATGAACAGGAACATCCACAGCCAGATATGGCTGCCCAGAGGCTGACCCAGCCTCACCTTGGAAGGGACGGGGCATCCATCACATGTCTGGGTAACCTGTTCTGCTGTGTCACCACCCTCACTGTACCAGATTTTCTTTATATCTAGGCTAAATCTTTCCTTGTTCTTCCCTTCAGGTGTTGAAAGGCTGTTACCAGATCACCTTGGAGCCTTCACTTCTGCAGGCTGAACAGCTCCAGCTCTCTCTCTTTATAGGAAAGGCGTTCCATCCCTCAGTTCATATTTGTGGCTGTTCTCTGGATGTTCTCCAACAGCTCCACATCTGTCCTGCACTGCGGACATCCACATCCAGATGCAGCACCTCCAGGTGAGGCCTCACAGCGCAGAGCAGAGGGGCAGGACCAGCTCCCTTCGCCTGCTGACCACACATCTTTGGATGGAGCCCAGCGTACGATTGGCTTTCTGGGCTGGAAGGCGCATTGCTGAGTGCCACTACTCAGCCTGTTGAGGTCCCTCTGGATGGCGTTGTCCCTCTAGTGCGTCACTGCACCCCACAGCTCGGTGTCATTAGGGTGCACTCAGCCCCACTGTCAATGTCACTGATGAAGGGGCAATCCCAGGTGTTTGTACAAACTCAGCAAAGAACACCTTGAGAGCAGCCCCACAGAGAAGGACTTGCGGCTCCCGGTGGATGAGCTGGCATCCATGAGTGGACATCAGCCAGCAGAGCGTGCTTGCAGCCTGGAAGGCCAGCTGTGTTCTGGGCTGCGTTAAAAGAGGAGCGGCCAGCAGGGAGAGGGAGGTGATCGTCCCCATCTGCTCGGCTCTTGTGAGGCTTCATCTGCAGTGCTGCATCCAGGCCTGGGGCCCCCAGCACAGGAAGGACATGGAGCTCATGGAGCGGGTCCAGAGGAGGCACTGAGATGAGCAGACGGTTGGAGCAGCTCTCCTACAAGGAAAGGTTGAGGGAAGTGGGCTTGTTCAGCCTGGAGAAGAGAAGGCTTGGGGGGACCTCATTGCAGCCTCACAGTACTTGAAGGGGGAACAGCAGGAAGGGGAACGGCTGTTTACAAGGGTGGATCGTGATAGGACAAGGGGAAATGATTTTAAACTGAAACAGGGGAGGTTTAGGTTGGTTATTAGGAGGAAGCATTTCACACAGAGGGTGGTGACGCACTGGAACGTGCTTCAGAGTCACTTCCAGGAGGATCTGCTCCTCGATTTTTTTTTGCAGCACAGAGGTGAGACTGACACGTTGGTGGTTCCCAGGGTCACACTTTATATCTGCAGTAACAGCTGTGCTGTTGCCTTTTTTCTGCTCACCAGGGACTTCACCTGACTGCCTCGACTTCTCAAATACCACTGAGAGTGGCTCGGTGACTGCAGCGGTGAATTCCCTCAGGGCTCTGGGACTCGTCTCATCAGGACCCAAAGACTCCTGGATGTCAGGTTCTCAGGTGGTCCAGATCCTGATCTGCCATCACAGTGTGGGATAGGGAGGGGTCTGTGGGACCGGCATTGCTTCCTCGATCCCCACCTACCAAACCGAAGGTGAGAGCAGTGTATAATGAGCAGTTATCAGAGAAGATGGAAGATGGATGTTGTTGGGTACCTGAGCCTTCTCCTTGTCTGTTGTTCCCAGCTGCAGTGCTGCTGGTAAGCAGCATCACGCACAGAGTGCAGCCACATTGATCAGGGAAAGGAGTGCAGGTTTGTGAAAGAGGCACATCTGTAGGGCAGTGCCTTCATTACTGTTTTGTGTCCCACAGGTGGCTGCGGAGTTGCAGCGCTCCTGAGTGCCGTAACGACTGCATGGAGATGCGTGGCTCTTCATGGAAACAGCAAGGAACCGGAATCTGCATTTCCTGGAATGCCCCAGAGCCTCGCTTTGCTGGCTGGTAATTGTCTGCCCAGCAGGTAAGGGCAATGCTCACCCATCAGTGTTTACCCACTCCATAGCACGGCACAACACGGTGCTCCCAGAGCTCTTCATTGCACTTTATGGTGCCCTGGATGCTGCCTGTCCTTTTCTTTCTGTGTTCTCTTTGTCTCTGGCCTTTCACTGCAGTGTTTTCCTTCCCTTTGCCCTTGCTGTTCCCTACTGCATTCTCTTGCCTTCCTGTTTTTGTGTTCCATGCCACGTTCATTTGGCCGTTGCCCTTGGCTTTCTTTGCTGGATTCACTTGAGCGTTCAGTTTTGGTGTTCTGTACTGCGTTCTCTCGCCCTCCTGTTTTGGTATTTCCTTCCATGTTCTCTTAGCCGTTGCCATTGGCTGGGCATTCTCTTGCCCTCCTGTTTTTGTGTTCCATGCTGGGTTCTCTTGGCCATTGCCCTTGGCTTTCTTTGCCACATTCACTTCGGCATTCAGTTTTGGTGTTCCCTGCTGCGTTCTCCTGCCCTCCTGTTTTGGCGTTTCTTGCCGTGTTCTCTTGGCCATCATCCTGGGCATTTCCTTCCACGTTCTCTTGGCCCTTGCCCTCCTGTTTTTGTGTTCTATGCCACATCTCTTGGCCATTGCCCTTGGCTTTCTGTTGCCACATCCTCTTCAGCATTCAGTTTTGGCGTTCCCGGCAGCATTCTCTTTGGCCTCCTGTTTTGGCATTTCCTGCCACATTGTCTTGGCCCTTGCCTGGGCATTCCCTGCAGCATTCTCTTTGACCTCCTAACTTGCTGTTCCAGCCACATTCTGCATTGGCCTTCTTTGCCGCGTTCTTTTTGGCCTCCTATTTTGGCTTTTCCTGCCATGTTTTCTTAGCCCTTGCCTGGGCATTCCACGTTGTGTTCCCTTGTCCTTTTGTTTTGGCATTTTGTGCTGCATTCTCTTGGCCTTTGCCCTTGGCCTTTCCTGCTGTGTTCTCTTTGGCTGTATTCTGACCTTTCCTGTTGCGTTCTCCTTGCCCTCACCTTGGCTTTCCATTGGTGCTCTCTTTGCTTTTGCCCCTGCCTTAGCTTGGCTGTTTTCTTTGCATTTACCTTGGTTTTCCATGAGAGTTCTCCTTCCCTTTGCCTGCCCTGGGAGTTCTGCTTGTCTTCGGCACTCTGGGATTAGCTGGGAGGCAACATTAAAGTTAACCTTGACCTGAACCCGTAGCTGAATGGGAGTTCTAATGATAATTGTGTTAACCTGCAGCGTATCTGTAAACCAAACCCTTAACGCAGTGTTGAAAATGTCTCTTAACCTGAATGCTGCCTTAAAAATAATGCCTCATGTTTTTTGTCAAATAACCTTAATTGTGATCGTAGTGCAGAATACTGATGTTAGACCAACTGTAACTTCAACCCTATGAATAACATTAATTATATCCCTAATGTTAATTATAATTATAATTAATTACAATCCTTGTGTCATCATTACAGCAACGTGCTCAGGGTGCAGCCCCACACATGCGGGGCAGCGCCTTCATTACTGCATTGTGTCCCACAGGTGGCAGCAGAGCTGCGTTGCTCCTGAGCACTTTAAGGACAGCACGGAGATGCGCGGCTCTTCATGGCAGCAGCAGAAACTGGAATCTGCATCTCCTGGAATGCCCCGGAACCTCGCTTTGCTGGCCGGTAATTGTCTGCCCAGCAGGTAAGGGCAGTGCTCACTCACCATTGTATACTCATTACTTACTGAGGCACAAGGTAGGGTTCCCAGAGCTCATTTCTGCACTTCATGGTGCCCTGAATGCTGTCTGTCCTTTTCTTTCCGTGTTCTCCTCACCTCCAGCCTTTCCCTGCTGCGTTCTCCTTGCCCTCGCTGTTCCCTACTGCGTTCTCTTGCCCTCCTGTTTTGGCGTTCCCTGTGGTATTCTCTTGGCCATTTGCCCTTGGCCACCTTCGCTGCGTTCTCTTTGGCCTTTGGTTCTGGCCATCTGTGCCACATTCCCTTGGCCTTTGTCCTTGGCCTTCTTTGCCACGTTCCCTTTGCCTTCTGTTCTGGCATTCCCTACAACATTCTCTTTGGCCTTCAGTTTTGGCGCTCCTGGCTGCGTTCTCTTTGGCCATTGCCCTCAGCCTTCTTTGCCACATTCCCTTTGGCCTCTTGTTTTGGCATCCCTTATGGCGTTCTCTTTGGCCTTTGGTTTTGGCGTTCCCTTCCATGTTCTCTTTGGCCATTGCCCTTGGCCTTCTGCGTTGGCCTTCCATGCAGCGTTCTCATGGACCTTGCCCTCCATTTTGGCCTTCCCTGATTTGTTTTCTTTTGTCTCTGTTTTGGCGTTCTCTGTGGCCTTCTCCTCAGGCCTGGCCTGTGACGAGGCTTTCTCCTCAGTGCTCTCCCTGCCTTTGCCTTCCCTTTGCCTTTGATGTTGCCTTCCCTTGGGTGTCGTCCATGCCTTTGCCCTCCGTTTTGGCGTTCCCTCAGCTGTTCTCCTTGCCTTTTGCTCTTACCTTTGCCTTGGCCTTCCCTATCACTCACTCTGAGCACGATCCTAATAACCCTAACCTCAATACTTTCTCCCCAACCCTAAGCTCTGAACCCCAAATGTAGTGTGAATTGCAGCCATGACTGTATAGATACCTGTGCAAATTAACCCTGCACCTTCCATAGTGCTTTCAATTGGGCACTGAACCCCTCTGTAACCTTCCGTGTAATACTAACAAAAACCCCACAGCTTCCCTGTTAAATACTCCTAACCTTACTCTGAAGCCATTTCTTGGAGCCGTGTTTGGCTTCCATGTTTTGTGGGTGGGCTGACTGAGCATCGTTTCTGTCTCAGCGTTCCTCCTTCTAAAGCATGTCTCTGTATTACAGGTGAAGATGCCTTCGATGCTTCCAGTTGATGACTTCCCCCCTGCGATGCCATCGTCTTTCCAGTCCTCCCGCACTCACTGCCTGCTCGGTTCAGTCCAGCCGTTACCTGAATCCCTGCTCCGTTCCCTTTCCTGAGTGCTGTAAGGACAGCATGGAGATATGCGGCTCTTGATGACAGCAGCAGGAACCGGAATCTGCATTTCCTGGAACGCCCTGGAACCCCACTTTGCTGCCTGGTAATTGTCTGCCCAGCAGGTAAGGGCAATGCTCACCCACCAGTGTTTACTCATTACTTACTGAGACACAAGGTAGGGTTCCCAGAGCTCATTTCTGCACTTCATGGTGTCCTGAATGCTGTCTGTCCTTTTCTTTCCGTGTTCTCCTTGCCTCCAGCCTTTCCCTGCTGCGTTCTCCTTGCCCTCGCTGTTCCCTACTGCGTTCTCTTGCCCTCCTGTTTTGGCGTTCCCTGTGGCATTCTCTTGGCCATTTGCCCTTGGCCACCTTCGCTGTGTTCTCTTTGGCCTTTGGTTCTGGCCATCTGTGCCACATTCCCTTGGCCTTTGTCCTTGGCCTTCTTTGCCACGTTCCCTTTGCCTTCTGTTCTGGCATTCCCTACAACATTCTCTTTGGCCTTCAGTTTTGGCGCTCCTGGCTGCGTTCTCTTTGGCCATTGCCCTCAGCCTTCTTTGCCACATTCCCTTTGGCCTCCTGTTCTGGCGTTCCCTGCAGTGTTCTCTTTGGCCTTTGATTTTGGTGTCCCCTTCCACGTTCTCTTTGGCCATTGCTCCCGGCCTTCTTTGCCACATTCCCTTTGGCCTCTTGTTTTGTCTTCTCCTACAGCATTCTCTTTGCCTTTGGTTTTGGCCTTTTGTGCTGCATTCTCTTTGGCCATTGCCCTTGACCTTCTGCATCGGCCTTTCCTGCAGCGTTCTCACGGACCTCGCCCTCCATTTTGGCCTTCTGCGTTGATCTCTTTGGTCTCTGTTCTGGTGTTCTCTGCGGCCTTCTCCTTGGGCCTGACCTATGACGCAACTTTTGGCATTCTCCAAGCCTTTCCCATCCCTTTGCCTTTGCCCTCTGTTTTGGCGTTCCCTCGGCTGTTCTCCTTGCCTTTTGCTCCTGCCTTTGCCTTGTGGGGGTGGGCTGACGGTGAGCACAGTTTGGGTCTCAGCGTTCCTCCTTCTAAAGCATGTCTCTGTATTACAGGTGAAGATGCCTTCGATGCTTCCAGTTGATGACTTCCCCCCTGCGATGCCATTGGCTTTCCTGGCCTCCCACAGTCACCGCCAGCTCAGTTCAGTTGAGCTGTTACCCGAATCCCCACTCCGTTCCCTTTCCATGATTTCCATGATCTTCCTGTCACTCTGCCACAAGCCCCCACCAAAGTCATCGCAGGCAACGTGTGGGATGCGGCACTCGGTCTCATTACAGTTCATCCCATCAGCTTCAGCCCAGCGATCCAACCCACCCGCACCCTTCCTGAGGGCCCTTCTGCTCCCAGGCCAATCAACGCTTCCTTCCGATGCCATCTGCATTCCTTCCTGGCCACTTTCAGACTCGTGCCCCTTTGTGGCCATTTTGAGAGTTGCGCTGATTTCAGCGTCTGCATTCAATTGACTTCAACCAAATTGGCTTTAGCTTTACATTCAATTAATGTAAACCAAATTGGCTTTAGTTTTACATTCACTTAATGTAAACCAAATTGGCTTTAGCTTTACATTCACTTAATGTAAACCAAATTGGCATTAGTTTTACATTCACTTAATGTAAACCAAATTGGCTTTAGTTTTACATCCAATTAAATGTAAACCAAATTGGCTTTAGCATTGCCTTGCTTACGGGGTTGGGTTAGCTTTGCTTTGTTTGTTCTAGCGCAGGGCTAACCCAACCCCGTAACCAAGGGCCGGCGGAGGCGATTTTGTTCCTTCCCGGCCAGTCTGAGACTTGCGCCCCCTTGTGGCCATTTGATGATCTGTGCTGATTTCAGCGTCTGCATTCAATTAATCTCAACCAACTAGGCTTTAGCCTTGCAGTCATTTTGCATCAACCAAATTGGCTTTGGTTTTGCATTCAACTTATTTCAACCAAATTGGTTTTAGTTTTACATTCAATTGACTTCAATCAAATTGGCTTTAGCTTTACACTCAATTATTGTAAACCAAATTGGCTTTAGTTTTACATCCAAATTATGTAAACCAAATTGGCTTTAAGTTTGCCTTGCTTACGGGGTTGGGTTAGCTTTGCTTTGTTTGTTCTAGCGCAGGGCTAACCCAACCCCGTAACCAAGGGCCGGCGGAGGCGATTTTGTTCCTTCCCGGCCAGTCTGAGACTTGTGCCCCCTTGTGGCCATTTGATGATCTGTGCTGATTTCAGCGTCTGCATTCAATTAATCTCAACCAACTAGGCTTTAGCCTTGCAGTCATTTTGCATCAACCAAATTGGCTTTGGTTTTGCATTCAACTTATTTCAACCAAATTGGTTTTAGTTTTACATTCACTTGACTTCAATCAAATTGGCTTTAGCTTTACACTCAATTATTGTAAACCAAATTGGCTTTAGTTTTACATCCAAATTATGTAAACCAAATTGGCTTTAAGTTTGCCTTGCTTACGGGGTTGGGTTAGCTTTGCTTTGTTTGTTCTAGCGCAGGGCTAACCCAACCCCGTAACCAAGGGCCGGCGGAGGCGATTTTGTTCCTTCCCGGCCAGTCTGAGACTTGCGCCCCCTTGTGGCCATTTGAAGAGTTGCGCTGATTTCGGCGTCTGCATTCAATTAATCTCAACCAACTTGGCTTTAGCCTTGCAGTCATTTTGCATCAACCAAATTGGCTTTAGTTTTACATTCACTTGACTTCAATCAAATTGGCTTTAGCTTTACACTCAATTATTGTAAGCCAAGTTGACTTAGTTTTACATCCAATTAAATGTAAACCAAATTGGCTTTAGTTTTACATCCAATTAATGTAAACCAAATTGGCTTTAAGTTTGCCTTGCTTACGGGGTTGGGTTAGCTTTGCTTTGTTTGTTCTAGCGCAGGGCTAACCCAACCCCGTAACCAAGGGCCGGCGGAGGCGATTTTGTTCCTTCCCGGCCAGTCTGAGACTTGCGCCCCCTTGTGGCCATTTGATGATCT
This sequence comes from Lagopus muta, assembly GCF_023343835.1. Classification (NCBI taxonomy): domain Eukaryota; kingdom Metazoa; phylum Chordata; class Aves; order Galliformes; family Phasianidae; genus Lagopus; species Lagopus muta. The sequence goes on along the minus strand of NC_064440.1, from coordinate 5,099 downwards.
GTGCTGATTTCGGCGTCTGCATTCAATTAATCTCAACCAACTTGGCTTTAGCCTTGCAGTCATTTTGCATCAATCAAATTGGCTTTGGCTTTGCATTCA